>NC_136968.1:22357378-22374878 GCF_032717465.1 Coenobita brevimanus | reverse complement strand
CCAAGTCGACAGAATTAAGTTTTCTAACTGAAGGATATATATATATATATATATATATATATATATATATATATATATATATCCTTCAGTTAGAAAACTTAATTCTGTCGACTTGGATGGCCCAACTTCTCGTGGGTACAGTATGTCTGATGACAGTTGTTATGTGGTTAGAATACAGTAGGGCAAAATGTTTGGGAGCTTAGCATCAAAACTTACAGGAGCCTTTTCAAACTTACCACCAGACGTTATGAAGTCAACATGGAGTATCTGACTGAGTTTGTTGACTAAGCTTTCCATCTTTACTCAATGACCACAATCATATCCAATACTTTCCCTTCCAAATCATTTTCTCTGAACACAATATATTATGGCGATTTCTGTTTTCTGTGCCTCCTCGTTGGTGAGATTTCCACTCATATTCTTTTTGCCACATTTGTCTTTCAACATTGTTTTTGCTTAGTGTCTACGCCCCTGCTTTCTTGATTCCGGCCAAGGCTGAACGGTACTGCAAGCACTGTCTTGTAGGGTTATTGACCTTGAATAAGATTCCATGCTTACAAAACTTTTTACTTCATGGTCTCCATCATTTGATTTTGACCTCAGGAAAGGCTCTTGAGCCCAGTCAACCTCTAATTTACATGAGAAAATTGGGCAGTTAAACACTGTATAAGCTGCTAATACGGCGTTCCTTTCAATACTTCCTAATTGTAATATACAAAGTTCTTGAAGAATAACATTCGTTTTTAAAAGGAAAGGAACAGCATTACCCGATGAGTCATAAACAAAAGGAGTAATAAACAATAAAACTCTCTTTGTGACTGGTTTAACTTTAAAATTTTTTCTCATAATGAAAGTGAACGTTTCCTTCTCAAAATTCCAGTACACGAGTTATTCTAAAGGGTTCACCATTGGCAACACAAGATTTAATCACAAGAATATCTTTTATCAGTTAATCAAGACCACCCAGAGGAAAAGACTCTAATAGTTTTTTACTATTGTTTAGGTAATTAAAACCCACCATTACCACAAAGACGTTTCAACTCATGCCAACAGAAATATTCCCTTAACGTTTCCATAGATTTAATACAATCGTGTATGTAAATATTATTTAGCATGGCTTGCTGTTTTTCCTTTGCATACTGATTACTATAGTCTTTCTCAGTCTTATGAAGAGAATAATTTACACAACTAGGTGAAGAGTTTCCTCTATGAGGATGAGATGTCACGTGATACTCATTAGGAAAAGTATCAAAATTACTATACTCTCAGCACAAATATTTGAAGTAATCCCTATCTGTAGCAAAAACCTTCACGTGGTAGAACAGCGAATCAATGACTGCACTGAAGGCATACAGACCTAGTCAAAATCTAATTAAGAGTTCAGTTACAAAGTTTCCTAAATCTGGGCCTTCCAACAAAGAATCATTAAGCAGATTTCCTTGGCAACTCGCAGCATAGTCAAAAACTATTTTAACCTTATCAAGGTTTCTGAGGATAATAGACACCATGGAGAAGATACCAAACTTTATCAATGTTTCCTACTTTTTTTTTTTTTCCTCAAAGCTTCTCTGATTACCCATTGTCTATCATGTCAAATATAAAGGCACACAAGTCTGATAAATGCATTTCATTAACAAGAAACCTTTTCTTTTGATTTCAAACCTTTTCAGTGCCAAAAATCTATTATTTGGGAAATCATTCCAGAAAGTCAATGTTATTACAGAAGCCCAATTAACATTAAAGAATCATTTCCCACTTTACTGATCCACTTCGTGTCTTCCACAGACAAGCCCTTTCTTTCAGTATTTAGGTGCTGGAACTCTTGACTTTGCCATTTAAAACACATCTGTTCAGTGCTCACATGATCCTCTTTTACACGATATATTATATCATTACGTTCTGTAGAACCTTTCGGTGACCCACAAACTTTCCATCCAAATTGAGTTTTCATTGCAAAACGACCCTCCCATTCTGGACTGTAAATTACTTCCTATGGCTTATGGTACGTTGCACCCTATCATCACTTCCACATCTGATTCTAGTGGAGGTAAATTAAGTCCTTTTAGGTGGGACCATATTTCCAAGTCGCCATTCTTTTTAATGTCTTCTTAACAAACTGGTAGTCTGTCAAGGGGATACAGAGGTAGCAGTTTCAGGTGACCAGACGCCAAATTTTGGATGGACAGTCCCTATTTTTCAACAGTAGTCCCGCATTTTAATGGCGTCCCGATATGTCTCGCATTTTCAGAATTTCTCCATAAATGTCCCTCTTCCCTAACGAAAGAATACCCTTTGTGAAACTTAAACTATAAAGAATATGGTTTGAAAGTCAAGTTCTTCTTGGCGCTTTATTTTGAATGGTTTACATCGAATGTATACAGGACGGTTCCTGGACGAACACCGATCGTGTCCTAGTCATGATATCTTCTCATGCCAGTCAGCCCAGTCTCCAAACTACTCCCCGGTGAAGTGTTAGTCAGGCCACCTGAGAGTAATACACGAGTGACACGCGGTGAATACCAGGAAAATTAATACTGTGTTTGGAAGCTAATTGCATTGGTTACGAAAATGACAAAGCGAAAGTGCACTTAACATTCTTCCCTGCAGCAAAATTACCCCTTTTTACAAAATCAAAGTCAGAAAAGTGATGTATTGTGCCGCATTAACTGTAATAGAGAGTTCAGCATTGCACAAGGTGGTGACAGTGACATTGTTAAGCATTTAATATCACAGAAACACAAAGATGTTGATGCCATTGCGTCCCTGCTCTCTTTAAAAGTGTGTCCTCTAGAAGTAAGGATCTGCAGGTGGCTGCTGTTGAGGGCTTATGGGTCTACAAAACAGTCATGGAAAATCAAAGCTTCCGGTCTATTGACTGTGACTATAAAATATTTCAGAAATGTTTTGATTCAAAATTCAGAAGTGTCAGAACAAAATGCCATACAACAGTTATAAATATTTTTACCTCATCTGCCTTATCAGAACATTAGAATGTGAAGTACGCAGATTGTTATGTGCTGGGCTAAGTAGGCTACTATTCGGGTAAGTTGCAGGCTATATCTGTATCACTGGTGTGTGAATGGGCTTGTGTTCCTTCAGGATACTTCATATGCCTTTGTGTCCCACTTTTGGCATCAGGAAATATGGTCACTTTAAGTTTAGGTAGCATGGGTAATATAGGCCTATTAATCTCCTCGAGTCAGGAACTTGCATACCTGTAATCAAAAGGTTGTCATTCCAAACAACCTCTGCATATACCGATAAGATGGACAGTTTCATTGATAATGCATCCTTCCCTGCCAACTTATGGGAAAGAGCATTGGTGAAAAATGTAACTGTATATCTACTGTCGAAAAATGCGTAAGCGGGGACGAAGCGATCATTCTAAGTCCAATCTACTAGAACGGGTCAAGTAGGATTAATAGATAAAGAAACAGAAAGTACGAAGAGTAAGAGATCTACTTACATGCATGCCACGTCAACTCTGCCCCAGATGGTAGAGAGGTGGCCTGCGGTCCTACCGGACCCAGGTTCAAATCCCCGCTGGGGCAGGGAACAGTTTAAGGATTTGAATGTAATTAAAAAATAAAAACAGACTTTACTGATCTTCCAGAAGACCCGCTGACATGTCGTAAAAATACCCCCGCTAATACCTATACACCAGACCTGTATGAGACGGCCCTAGCATGTATTCAGTATGGACGGTGGGTGTTAGCGCCGAAGTGGTGACATGTAGAGGTGTGTAATATGAAGAGGACTACTGGGCGTTGGAAGCACACTGTGAAGCCTATGCCCAGAGTCAAACACATTAAAAAAAAAAAAAAAAAAAAAAACGGTCACGCATTATCTAAACCTTATAAGCTCTGATTATACCTCTTAAAAAATCTAATATATCTGTACCCAGATGTCTTAAATAAGAAGTGGTTATAAACAAATCGCCTCCAAGTCACCCTGTCCACCGTCAACAACCTTTCCACTCTCCAAATAACAGCACCCTCATCTTTCCCACCCCACTCCTCATCCTCATCCTCAGTATCCACCTCCGCCTCACAAACACTTTCTTGGTCAATCGATTATTCTTTCTACATGGCTAAAATATCTCGAAGAATTTCCAGTTGTTCCTATCTCATCTATATCAACACTGCAATGTTCCCAAGCTTCCTCATTTCGTCTTTATTTCTACGTGCCTCCATTCACTCCTCTCAGATAATTATATCAATGCCACTCCTCGCACATTTGATTTGTGTTCCTCCAAGGGGAAGGATGTTACTTTTATTTCTGTTTACCTTTTAACGCATCATAACACAAGATACATAACAATGACGCATATTTACTTCATTGGATTTTCTGCTCGGTATGCTTGGAGTGAATTGTGATGTAAAGCATCCACACAGTCATACCGGCCAGCCTACAAGAACTCTCATTCATAGGCAATATTACCCAAGACGTTCCCTACCACCATATGAACCTGTCCCATTAGAGTGCTTTTATAATCTAGGATGTGAAGTTTCATTGAACTATATTATAATACATATCTCATTATTTCACGAGGATAATTAAATAACTAAGACATGCAAATTTTTATGAAATTCGTTGAATTTCAGTTGTTCGAAGCCACCAAAGTTTTCACACTGTACACAGTTATTGAAAAATACAACATTGCCTGCTCCAAGTCCTTTTCATCATATACTGATGTGTGTAGGGCCATGCTTAGACATGTGGAAAGAGGAGAAAGTGAAAGTCCTCTAATGCCTATTACACCAACCGATCCATTATATCTAAGACAATACACAAACAAAACTGAAGATAAAAATATCTCCTGATTTACTTATGTCTGTTAAATCTCACCATTACTTGCCAGTGTAGGCTATGTTAATCAGATCCCAGCTTTCACTTTTTTCTTATTTTTCTTTTATTACAGACATACAAGTTTTCGTAAAATGTGAAAAGGAAAAAAAATAAATAGACCGATGTTTACATTAAAAGAAAGAATACAGTACACAGAAACGGATCACTTCTGCAGAAAAGCTTTTGAGGCGTTTGAGAATGCTCATCTATGCACCTCAACTACTTGAGAGAGGTATTACATTTGCTACTCATCTTTTGTTTTGGCTCTTGTGGTGAAGGAATGCATGAGTGACACAGCTCGTTCTGCTTTATCGCCGGCGAAATAGAGAGATCAATCCAGCTGCAATGCCTTGAATGACTCACCCTGCTCCCAGTCAGTAGAGTTCGCATCCATAAATGATAAAGGGTATAAATGATAAAGTTCATACCCTCTAACAGTTTACTGTAAGACTGACAGCAATTGTGCCTGAGCCACGACTCAAAAGACTTTAGCGTATAACTCTTATTTAAAGTCCAAAACTACCGAATCCCCACATCACTTTAAAATTTGTAGAAACCATGCAAAACTAGTAATAAATCTCGCCAAATCAAACTTTCTTCACAAAGAAGCATCCAAACCGTTAAATAAATCTAATGACAAAACAATATTCCAGTCAACTCTCATTTTTTAAGAGTAACTGCAACATGTCTTAAAGGCAGTAGAAATTCAACAAAATCAGTGTAGTCCACAGGGTCCAATCAGTGTATGTCTTTTGCTGTCTGGATGAAGCTGCCAATGCTACTCTGTGATTTGTAATAAGAACTGAAGTTATGACTCGTCCTTTGTCACAAAGCTACTGTATTCTTGAATCAGAGCAACACCACGTTCACCATGATCATTCTTCATGCTGATGGCTTGGACAGTCTTTGCAGCTTCTTGGAAGTCTTCTCCCACATGTCTAGGTCGCCTTCGAGAAATGTGCCTGGAACCTCCATCATTTTAAAGCTCCTTCATTTTAAACAGAGTCATACTCTTGACAGACAAAATCTTCCAGCGTCGATTCCCTGAATGAATTTAAATCGACACAGATTCGTTTTGAATGACCCTGGTCAACTTCATCATCCTTTTTCATGGCACACACCATCAGCTTCTTTGTTGAAGTAGTTACTTGGCTGTCAAATTGGGCCAATCTAAATACTTCCAATGACATGTACAGCAAGGGATTAGAAAACATCTGATATAGCCATTGATATTGCAGGGTTGATTTGAAGTAATTCAGATGTAATTTCAACAGCAGGAAATCGTTGTATGGAGCACTCGCTGCTAGGGAAGCCATTATCCAATCCTTCTGATAAACATGTACTGCAAAAAACACACACCTCTTGTAGTCCCCTTTCCTCTTTCTGTGTCAGAGTGAATTGGCCACGAGTCATGCAGAATTAATAACTTTAGACATCCATCGAACATGGTGCATGGCCCCAGGCGCCATGTATCGGACTCCTCTTGCTGGAACAGGTCCAAGAAAGACAATGACCAATAATAAAAATTCCCTACAGTCATCTCTTGGCTGGGTCTTCCAGATGTCTGACTGCGAACTAATCCAAGCATGTATCGTTTGCCTTTCCTGTTTCATATTTCTCTCTACAAATGCCCAGTATTCTTTGAAACACTTGGATAGAGGAACCTAACAAGACAAACCTAACAAGACTGTAGCACCAGTCGAGCAGTGCAGTACTCCCGAAGTGGATGGAAAGCTGATGACAGGGAGTGCTGGAGCTCCCGTTTCGTCAGACCTCAGGACTAGTTCTTGACCATCCCCCTTTGCTGAACTTTTTCAGTGTCTCAGTTACACAGAGAGTAGGCCAGCATGCTCTCCAGTAGAAATTTCTCTAACTATCTTCACCAAACTACATGCACAGTACACACTACACTTCCTTTTCCAAAATTCAAAAAATTATGGCGTCTCATCACCAAGCCTCGGAGTCCCCAAGGGGGGGGACCATAAATGCCCCCACCATCCGCCCCTCACCCGGTGACGACTCGAGGTGCCTGGAACCACTGTCTGACTCTCTTCTTCTTCATTTCTGCAACATTCGCGGTCTTTCCTCTAACTTTCGGTCTGTTGAGCACCACCTCTCCTCCTGTAAACCTCATCATCTTTTTCCAACTGAGACTCAGCTGTATGAGGCAACTGACAGCAAACCCTTTTCTGTATCCTCCTACTTTCTCTAAACTCATTTCAAAGCCAAAGGTGGCTGTTGTGTAAATATACACAACGACTTATCTTGCTCTCGTGTTCCTGAACTCGATTCTTCTGAATTGTCTACACTCTGGCTTCGGCTTTCCTGTCATTCTCTGACTAAATATATCTGTGCTGTTTACTTATCCCCTAATTCTACTGACTATCAAAAATTCTTCAACTATCTTACTTCTATGATGGAACACATTCTATCCATTTCTCCTTTCTCTGAAATCTCCATGTTAGGACTCCATATTATAAATACAATTAATTATAGAAAACATGATAGATAGATAGATAGATAGACAGATAGACAGACAGAGCTCCAGGCAAGCCTGGGAACGGGAAATGATCTTGCAAGTATAACTGAGGAAATGTTGACAATACACAGGAAGTAGCAAGTCAGGGGATGATATAGGTAGTGTGTCAGCGAGATAGCATATGAACAATGCCTAGTGACCATACACACACATACTCACACACAGGTTTCTAGAACATTCGAACAAAAGTGTAACACACGTGACACGACCCCTGCTACACCAGAATTTAGGAAGCAGAGCTTAGAAGGAGGCTAACTATAGAACTGGCAGGTAGTGGAGAGAGTGAACAAGAAGAAGGGTCCAACTAGACTTACTTAGTATATTAAGTCTCTGTAAGACATACCCTGCTCAACTTAGATTTTCTCTGAAGATAATAAACCAAGATAAACTCCCTGCATTCATCTTTAATTCCTACTACAAGAATCGAGAGTGACATTTGGTGGCCAGCGAACATACGGACATCGTCTCTGAAACAACAGTGAATTTCTACAAAAGCAGGCGAGACTCTACAAGATTAGCTTCAGTTCTACAGTGAATTCCTACAAAATACAGCCTACAAGCCTATGAGTCTACAAGTCGACAAAACAACTCTATAATCTTCACGTAACTTCAAGCAGCAGCAAGAAGAATAAAAACAAAACAAAAACAAAGCAAGTAAAGAAAAAGAAAGACCAAAGCAACAAGCACACAAAACCCCAACACTCTCTCCCGCCTACCTCCATCGCTGACGCAGAGGTCAAGACACAAAGCAAAACATCAGAGCCACATTTATAACGCATCTTACTCATCTTTCTTCACCCAGGTTACGCATCGCTACTCAGTTACTCACCACAGCTACCAGTGTGGGAAGCCGACGTCACCATGTGTATCTGCTGAGATATCACCAAGCGAGTTTGCTGACAAAAGGCCACGCCAAGCAACGTGTGACTGACACCAGGCACTTCTCACCCACTACTCATTACTCATTATTCACATAGCTTCTACTCATACTCATTTATTTCCACAGTACTGAGTTGGAAATTCGACGTTCTATGCTGAGGTTTGCCTGTGACAGCTGTTACCCACCACAAGCACCAGACCATGGAATTTCCTGAGTAAGATTGTCCATCAACACAGCACTAGAATTATCAAGAGATCTTCAGTCAACCCTGCATTTTTCTTCCGAGATCGACAGTTGCATCGACACTCCTCTCCGATCTGTATTAAGTGGGTGAAATTATACTTACTCATTTCTTCTCAGTGCTAAAATTAGGTATATTCAACTCCTTTACTTATTTCTATATATACACTTATACACTCACTATCCACCATTTATTACAACTCATTTACTCATCTATTTAGTTAGGACATAAATAAAAAAAGGCGCATTTCATAACACCATATCTTAATGACAGGGATATTTTCGCCACCACCCACGTTAATACCGGATGAAACACAATTAGCTCCAACAACAGATTCACAATTAGGAGAGCACCAAGGCAACACACCCATTGTACAAAACTCAACACAAACTAAAGATCAAGAAACAAATACGTCAGTTCCAGATGATGAGTGGGAAACTTAGCAATTAAAGCTCATATTTTACTGGGCTTAAGATCCATGACAGCAGAGAACATAACTATACTCCCACAAATGAATGGAATAGACTTTGACAATGAAATCATAGAGGAAATACCATCAGAGCCCTCACCGATTAGTAAAAGAGAACCGAAAGGAATTGGTAATATTAACAGCTTCAACAAACATACACAAACAGATGAGTGTATAGATCCACTCCCACCACCAGCCCCAGCCTCCAGAATTAGTGACCCAGATAACAGTACTGATTTATCAGTTTTTCCAGCCCATCTCACCAATGATTTAGTTATACCACCTAATTCCTATATGAAAGTTACCATAAAGAGCAAATTACGGAATAGTACTGTTCTTGTCTTAGAAGAATTATGTAAAGTAAAGGGATTGTCAGTAGAAAACGCATTATGTCAGATGAACGACGAAGGGCAAACTCAGATTTTCATAATTAATCACATGAATGGGGTAGTTCAGTTGAAAAAGGGGACTTCCATAGTTAATATTGAAAAATGTCCCGCCCCTGTGAAGGAAATAGTTGTAGCTGGAGTGACAAGTGAGATAAAATCTACGGGTAGAGAAAGCATAAAAGAGAATTTAATTCACTCAGGTGAATTTGATGAAGAAAATGATTTGTTAACCCTGCTGGAAACACACAGGGACACCGTAGCATTACCTGGAGAACAATTAGGGTGTACTAACCTGATTAATCACATGATTAATGTGCACCCAGAAACACCACCAATTTTCATACCGGCCTACCGCATCCCACACTCCCAACGTACACTTGCAAATCAGTATGTCGATGAAATGTTAAAACTTGGAATTATTGAACCTTCAGTCTCCCCGTGGAATGCCCCATTATTCTTCGTGCCCAAACGAAATGGAAAACTGCGTGCGGTAGTAGATTACCGTAAACTAAACAATCACACAATCCCAGACCGATTTCCCATGCCATTGCTAAGCGACGTTCTACAGAATATTGGACTGGAGAATATTATATTCTCAACCATCGATCTACTAAATGGCTATTATCAAATACCGATTGCAGAGGAGTCACGTAAATACACTGCCTTTTCCACAAATAGAGGCCACTACAAATATACAAGGATGCCGATGGGACTCAGGACAGCCCCAGGCACGTTCCAGCGTCTTATGATTTACGTATTTTCCGGAATTTTAGGACAAGGAATATTTGTTTATCTTGACGATATTATAATCGCAACGAAGAAAATTACGAATCATCTCAAGAAATTAGACTTACTCTTACAAAAGCTTAGTGATGCCGGTTTAAAAATTAAGCTTTCTAAATGCAAATTTTGCTTTAAGGAAATAAATTTCTTAGGCCACAAATTAAGTTCTAATGGTATTCAGACCACTGATGACAAAATACAGGGAGTGAGAGATTTTCCTGAACCCAATACGACTGACCAAGTTAGACAATTTTTAGGTCTAGCCGGGTACTATAGGTCATTCGTACCACAATTCTCTCATATAGCTTTTCCTCTAGTCCAACTACTCAAAAACGATGCTATATTCCAGTGGGAAGAAGAACAAAAAAGGGCATTTAACAATCTACAAATTAAACCAACAAATGCACCTTGTTTAGCATATCCGGATTACACAAAATCATTTCTTATTTGTACAGACGCATCAGTTAAAGGATTATGGGCTGTACTGATGCAGGAAGATAAAAGATGAAAGAATCAACCAATTGCATTTGCCAGCAGACAAACAAAAGGTGCAGAGAAAAATAATTGCACTGCAGACTTAGAGGCACTTGCAGTGGTTTTTGCATTACAAAAGTTTCGAGATTTGGTATATGGTTATGAAATCCACTTATTCACCGACCATAAACCACTAGTGGGTATGTTTAAAGAAAAACTCCTTTTTGGGAGGAGAGCAAGATGGAAATGTACAATTGAAAACTACAATGTACAAATTCATTATATACAAGGTAAAATGAACATATTAGCTGACGCATTATCTAGGAACCCGAACACAATTCAGGTCGTGGCATTAGATCTCAAAGGAAATATCCCAAACCACAATGATATTGCAAAAGCACAAAGACTTGACCCAATATGGTCTAAAGTTATATACAAGTTAGAAAGTGGAGATGACATACAATTACCCAAACTGCATATACCACTCGAACAATTCACAATGGTCAATAATACATTACACAAGATTAATTCTAAACAACCAAAACGCCAAAGAAATACTAACCAGTTGGTAGTACCTAATGACATGATACCCCAAATATTACGAACGATACACGATAGCCCACATGCAGGACATCCTGGAAAGGATAAGACATTCAAACAAGCCCAGCTGTTATATTACTGGCCTTCATTACGAAAAGATATAAACAGTCATATAGACAGATGCGAATCATGTGCAAAACACAAAGGATACCCAATCACACCTGCACCGATGGGTAATTACCCTGTACCACATCAACCATGGGACGTTGTCGCTGTTGATTTACTCAAGATGCCATTATCATACAATAATAACCTATACCTATTCGTAGCAACGGATCATTTTTCCCGTTATGTCATTTTAGCTCCAATTAAAGATAAGACAGCAGAGACAGTAGCAAAGGCAATAACAGATAATGTAATATGTCGCTTTACTACCCCAAAGGTACTAATAAGTGATAATGGAGGAGAATTTAATTCTGAGATCTTACAAGAAATATGTAAACAATACAACATCAACAAGGTTAACGTTTTAGCCTATCACCCAGGATCTAATGGGTTAGTAGAGAGACAAAACAAAAAAGTATTAGATGTGCTACGACACATTCTCAGTGAAAATTATGCAAGCTGGGATGATTGGATTCCCAGAGTAGAAGCCTCAATTAATGGATCTATAAATAAATCCATAGGTGACACACCACATTTCATTATATATGGGGCAGATAAAAAACAATCATATGAGCTCCTAGAAGGTGACAGTCTGCCCATATACAATTACGATGATTACTCTAAACTCCGTTTACGTGAATTCCAGGACATACACAAAAGAGTCAAAAAAACAATTAACGATGTCCAAGGAAGAAATGACGGAGGCATTTAACAAGAAGGCAAGAGATTCACCTATCAGCTTAGGAGACATTGTTTATGGTATCATTCATACCAGAGACAATAAATTATCCCCAAAATTTGAGGGCCTATACAGAGTAACTAACATAAAAACAAAGTTTTAATTAAGTCACTGTCAACTGGCGAAGAGAAACAAGTTCATATTGACCATTTAAAACGAGTTTCAAGGGAATTATCCAATAATTATTCAGCATCGGATACAACCGAACAGGCGAACGTACCTCAAGAAACCAAGCAAGAAAACAACAATGATTAGAAAAAGAAATTAAGGTCATATACCAAACAATCGAACATAGGTGCAACTGTTCCAATAAAATCTACAGTACATCATTTACGAGCATTAAATATCGATTTAAACTCCTTCTATAAATGAAATAACAATCAACCGTAATGCACATCATCACTATCATCGACCACAGCATGACCATATTAGGAAATTAATAGATTTTTTTTTCGGTAGGTAGCGATGAAGGGACTTATGCTATGGATTCTCCTCTACATAGCAAGAGAATATGCGCACTTAGACCCCCGACACATAGTACGACAAGGATGCCTCATAACTCCAACGGCCACGACTGAATCGTAAAAGATGTCATGAGTACTGAAATAAGTCTGGATTACTTATATGAATTACCTTCTTATCTAGAAAATCTCGGGAAACCTATGCGAACCCTGGACTTCATGATAGGAAGCTATGTTTCACAAGCACATAACACAAAGGAAATGAATGAAATAGTGAAGTTAGCGAAATGGAAAATAGAACAGGCAAAGTCAACTATGCTCATCATGATCCAAGATCTCCCATCTTATGGAACGGAGGTACTGAGCGACAGGAACAACATCACACGTACTCGCCAAAAGCGCGGTTTGTTCGACCTGGGTGGTGCAGTTCTTGGGAACATCTTTGGATTGGCTACAGAGGATGACCTTAAAGAAATAAACAACAAATTTAATAAAATAGCTCAGGTACTAACATACCAAGATAAATTCATCACAGGACATAACTCAGCAATGAAGACAATTGTGAAAAATCTGAAAAAGGCAGAAAACATTGCTCTCGAAAGTGTAGATAAAATAAATGAAATGGAAGGTAACATAACACTTTTCCAACACTTCTCGATCATCACAGAACATACTGACACAATTCTACTACAATTAGACAACACTAGAGTTCGTTACAGGGCACTTATGCAAGGAATTTCGAATGCTGGTGATGGCAAGATCACAAATGACTTACTCCCAATTCATGAGCTACGTCAGATAATTAGTCAAGGCATACATAAACATAAATTGAAGCCTTTGTTCCGCAGTAGGGAATTCATGCAATATTATCAATATTTAGAAGCAACACTAACACCAACATCAGTAGTAGTTCATGTACCATTCATAACTGAAGACCTGTTCACAGTATACCAAATACACCCCTTCCCCTCTAAAAATAACAACACTTTGGTCATCATCAACATCAACACAAACACCGAACTCATCATGGTCTCCAAGAGACGAAACACTGTCACTTTCGCAAGTGAATCAACGTTTGAACGAAAGTGCCGCACATCCTTATATGCTGTTTATCATTGTCCTGCGTACATTTTCAGGTTTCAGCCTACTGATACAGTCCCTTGTGAAATGGCTATCATCAGAAATAACAATAATCATAATCACTGCAACTTCACTTTTGCTCCAGTTAAGCTTTTACACCATCAACGTATTGGACACTCACAGTTTTTTTTATTTCACTCATAACACATCAGTTTACATAGTCTGTCCAGATATACCACCATCTCATACTTCAGCCTCAGGATTATACATAGCACCAGACTACTGTGCGGTATTTACACCATCCATGTCTACGTTATCCACCATCAATCACTACGCCATTCTCAGTCATACACACAAACATTTCCACCCACTGCCTGATATGGACTTAAACATGAGCACAAGTATTAAGTTGACTTCACCTAAGTTTGAAACTATACAACTGATTAATGAAACAATGAAGCCCTGGGAAGATTTGAGTTTGAGTATGTTCAACCCATATTATGTGTATAGCCCAGCACCTACTGTCTTTAAAATCTTCTGCATTGTATTTGCAGTACTGCTGTTCGCAATGCACAGAATGCATGCAAGAACTGCAAATTTGGAGTCAGTATTTAGTGGGGGTAGAGTTAACATCCAAGTTAACCCCCCTGAATGAAGTGTACATATTTTGTATATAGTATTAATTTTATATATATATATATATATATATATATATATATATATATATATATATATATATATACAAAGAAGAATGACACATGATATAGAAGTATGGCATACCAGTAGCATTATCTTTAAATGAAATATTAAGAACTCTTACCATAATCTTAATTTTAAACTATTTTTTTTTCTTGCATGTATGCATTTCACTACAATAACCCATGTACATACTGTATTACAGTTAATTAGTTTACCTTTAGTGCATTTATTCAAATATGTATACAACTTATTTAAAATGTAATATTACTACATCATTGCAATTTACTATGAATACTATATGTATACAATATTATAATCAATATTATGTACTAATAGATTAGCATATGTCAATGATAACTACTGTCGGAGGACCTCCAGCGGCGTGACCGAGCAATGTTAGGACTCCATATTATAAATACAATTAATTATAGAAAACATGATAGATAGATAGATAAACAGATAGACAGACAGAGCTCCAGGCAAACCTGGGAATGGGAAATGATCTTGCAAGTATAACTGAGGAAATGTTGACAATACACAGGAAGTAGCAAGTCAGGGGATGATATAGGTAGTGTGTCAGCGAGATAGCATACGAACAATGCCTAGTGACCATACACACACATACACACATACTCACACACAGGTTTCTAGAACATTCCAATAACAGTGTAACAAACGTGACACGACCCCTGCTACACCAGAATTTAGGAAGCAGAGCTCAGAAGGAGGCTAGCTATAGAACTGGCAGGTAGTGGAGAGAGTGAACAAGAAGAAGGGTCCAACTAGACTTACTTAGTATATTAAGTTTCTTTAAGACATTCCCTGCTCAACTTAGATTTTCTCTGAAGATAATAAACCAAGATAAACACCCTGTATTCATCTTTAATTCCTACTACAAGAATCGAGAGTCACATCCATTCTAGGAGATTTCAATGTTCACCATCACCTTTGACTCTCCTCTCCTTTCACTGATCCACCTGGTGAACAAGCCTACATCTTTTCTATCCTTAATGACCTAGAGCAGCTTGTACAGCACCCTACCCGTATCCCTGACCGCCTTGGAGAGAGCTGCAACATACTTGACCTCTTCCTCACAATAAATCCTTCTGTGTACTCTGTTAATCTTTTCTCTCCATTGGGCTCCTCCTATCACAACCTTATCACCTTAACCTGTCCTATCACTCCGGTACGGCCTGTGGACCCTCCAGGGAAACATCATCTGTGGCATTTTGGAGCCGTGGACTGGGAGGCCCTCAGGCAGTACTTCTTTGATTTTCCCTGGAATGATTATTGCTTCCATGGCCGTCAGCCATCTGAGTGTGCCTTGCGCATTACAGAGGTTATTCTCTCAGGCATGGAAGCATACATTCCTTTCTCATATCCTTTGACTAACGCAAGAAAGCCTTGGTTTAATCACGCTTGTTCTAATGCTGTCCGCAACAAGGAGAGGGCCTAGAAAAGGTATTGGAGCCAACCCACCCCTGAATCACATCATCTTTACGTTTCTGCCCGGAATCAAGCTAAGTCTGTTTTTCGCTCTGCTAAAAATAATTTCATCCATACTAAATGCTCTCAACTCTTCAACTCGAATTCTTCCCGCTCCTTCTGGCACCTTGCCAAAAACCTTTCTAACAACTTTACCTCATCATCCTTCCCTCCTCTTTTCTACTCTGATGGTTCTGTAGCTATTTCTTCTACTGATAAAGCAGATCTCTTCGCACAGACTTTCTGCTCCAATTCCACCTTAGACGATTCCAGTGCTGTTCCTCCATCACTTCCCCCCTCTGACTTCCTCATGGCTGATATTAAAATTTCTTCAGCTGATGTATTTTCTGCCATCACTGGCCTCAGTACTAACAAGGCATATGGGCCTGATGGGGTCCCTCCTGTTGTTCTCAAGAACTGTGCTTCTGTGCTTACACCCTGCCTAGGCAAACTCTTTCGCCTTTGTCTGTCAACTTGTACCTTTCCTTCTTGCTGGAAGTTTGCTCTCATTCAGCCAGTCCCAAAGAAGGGTGACCACTCCCAACCCTCCAACTATCGTCCAATTGCTTTAATGTCCTGTATTTCAAAAGTTTTCGAGTCAATTCTCAATACAAAAATTTTAAGGCATCTTTCCTATCACAACCTTCTTTCCGATCGTCAGTACGGGTTCGGTCAGGGACACCACTGGCGATCTTCTCACCTACCTTTCAGACTCCTGGTCATCCTCCTTTCGGGACTTTGGCGAAAGCTTTGCCATTGCATTTGACATCCCAAAGGCTTTCAATCGAGTCTGGCATAAATCTTTAATTTCCAAACTGCCCTCCTACGGTTTCTATCCTTCTATCTGTGCTTTCATCGCTAGCTTCCTTTCTGGTCGTTCTATAGCCGCTGTTGTAGACAGCCATCGTTCTTTTCCTCGATCTATCAACAGTGGTATTCCTCAGGGCTCTGTCTTATCACCAATTCTCTTCCTTTTATTCATCAGTGATCTTCTAAGCTGTACATCTAACCCTATCCACTCATACGCTGATGACTCCACCCTTTACCTTTCCATTCGGTTCCTGCAACGCCCATCTCAACAGTTACTTCAACAAACAAGGGATGAGGCTATGGCACACCTAATGTCTGACTTGGCTCGTATCTCTGACTGGGGTAAAAATAATCTGGTTGTTTTTAATGCATCTAAGACTCAGTTCTTACACCTATCAACCCGACAAAATCTTCCACAGGTATACCCACTAATGTTTAATAATATTCAGCTTAATCCTGCATCATCCTTGAACATGCTTGGGGTTTCATTTACTCGGGACTTATCTTGGAAAGATCATATTACATCTCTTGTAAAATCTGCTTCCAAGAGATTGGGTGTGCTATGCCGACTCGCTCTTTCTTTACTCCTGCACAATTGTTGACTCTATACAGTGGTTTTATATTCCCCTGTGTGGAGTACAACTCTCATGTGTGGGGAGGCTCCCCACATATAGCTCTTCTCAATAGGGTGGAGTCAAAGGTTTTTCATCTCATTAACTCTCCTCCTCTTACTGACTCCCTTCAACCTCTGTCTCTTCGCCACACTGTTGCATCGTTATCTCTTTTCTATCGCTACTTTAATGGTCACTGCTCTTCTGAACTGTCTGCTTGCATTCCTCCACCCCTTCGACGGGTGCGTAGCACCCGTCTGGCAGCAAACTCTCATCCCTTTTCTGTA
>NC_136968.1:22319878-22352378 GCF_032717465.1 Coenobita brevimanus | reverse complement strand
TTGCGGATAGTGAACGAACAGGGGTCCCTGGACAAATGAGAGTGGAGTTGAGGCACTAAAGAAGAAATAGCGGATGTGATTTAGACGAGCATGGTGTACCTGGCTTTTGGGAGCCGGAACAAAGGTACAGACAGGTTGTACTGAGAAGTTACGGACTAAGACAGATTCGCAAGGAGCAACGCTGCCAGGAAAAATTGTTATGAGGTACACAGCACAAACACGAGAGTTGGGTGTGAGAAGGGCACATCTACTGAGGTCACTTGAGGAGAGGAAGGCAATATAGAGATGATCATGGGAGAGAAGAAAGTACTCTGAAGAGACAGAGGCTTGTACTAGGGAGTTATTGTACCAGAAGGGAAAAGGAATGATGTGAAAGAGATCGAGTATGATGGAGGAACGAAGAGGAATATGAACAATTATATCTTTAGTAAGGAATGTGGCTTCTAATATTGGGTAGTAGTGTTCTAAAGAGGAAAATGGAATCATAAGAGACAAGCCGAATGTTGAGTGAGCCCATTCCAAGGTAGAACGAAGGTCAGAGAGAGATACTAAATCTAGGGTCACACGACTGTCAACAGCATTGACTAAAATACGAATTACGCTAGTAACTTGGGAGACAAGAGAGTCCAGAGAAACCTGCAAATTATCAACATGTAATTTAACATACATCAACTCTGAAATAATATTAGTCTGTCATACTTCACGCTTAAGAACAATCGTAAAATTATTTAATGCATTAGTAACATCATGTAGATGGTGACTTATCTGTTGCATCATAAAATGTTCAATACGTAACACTTTGTTCTGGGACTCGATGGCATTGGATAATTGGATTAAGTCCTTTTTATAACCAGAAAGTTCACGGTTAGTCGCTACACCAAATAATCCACTGAGGATTTCTCCTCCAAGGTCAAAAAGTCCACGTTTCACTCGTGAGCGACCCACAGGCGTTTGGTGAGGGAAGGAATCTTGAAGATGTTGAACTGATAACGAATATGATCTGATTTCCAGCAGATGGGTAGGTAGAGTGGGTACAATAATGTGTCATTGGGATGTTGATTCCTAATTTCTGACAAGAGTCCCTGCAGGTCGTCTAGCTGACGTGCAAGGTCAGGCAGGGCGATGGCCACGGCGGCCAGCGGCCCTAGGTTATATCGCAAAGAGACTATGTCTCTGACGGCCATTACCTCGCCTCCTGCGCCAACCAAGGCCCCGGGCTGTACGGCACCATCGTCCTCACCCGATCCAGACCCAACCAGAGTTAGCACTGTCAGCACGTAGACCCACAGCATCTTTCCTATAAAATGAGGTGATCTTAGAGGTGATGTTGATGCAGATTTTAACGACAGTATGAGATGATAACGTTATGCAAGTGACTTAGTGGCAGAACGCAATTTGGCACGATAGTCATTAACAGTAGGGGAAGGCTGAATAGTAATATCAGAAGGAAGGTTTAGAGAAGAAGAGGAAGGCTGAGTAGGAATTTGTTGTGGGGGAGTTAGTCTCTCTTAGTGGTTCCTCCAAGACTGCGTCTTGATGCACGTTTGAGATGATCTGCATGCACCCATGTCGTCTCTGCCTTGTGCGGATCTCTTAATTCGAATTTATTACCTTTAAGAGATATGACACGGAAGGGACCCAAGAATTTACTGTTTAGTTTTGATTCTCTGTCATGATCTAGGGCAAAAACTAAGTCACCTACTTGGATGGCAACATCTGTGGCAGTGGCATGTTGGTTACGTACCATCTCCTCATTTGTAAGGGCCAGATTATCCTGAACATATTTATGAATTTTCTGGAAGTTGGATAGGTTTACTCGAACATAGTCATCGTAGTCGTAGATCGGATCAGGCTTGGATTGCGACAGTGAATAAGGTAGTCTTTTGTCAAAGCCATATATGATGAAGAATGGTGCTTCTCCAATTGACTTATTGATGGATGAATTAATTGAAGCAGCTACGTGTGGAATCCATTCATCCCAGGTGGAAGTCTGATCTCCTACTATGTGATGCAGACTCTCCAATATCTTTTCATTCTGGCGCTCTACTAGGCCATTCGAGGCTGGATGATGGGCCACTATATTACATTTCTTAATTCCGTATCGAAGACAATCTTCTTCCAAAACTGAATCATTGAACTCTGACCCGTTATCAGTTAAAATTACTTCTGGTGTTGTGAAAGGGCAAATAACTGAATTAATACAGGCATGTGCTACTGCGTTAGCAGACTTTTCACACAATGGAACTAAGATAACAAATCTAGAGAAATGATCGACTGCCACTAACAGATAAACGAAGCCAGATTCTGTACGAGGCAGCTTCAGAAGATCGAGAGAGACACTTTGCCAAGGTTTTGATGGTACTGGGTACTGCAATATAGGAGCAGGTTGACTGGTTGTTCCCTCGTGACGGGCACATGATAAACATGCATCGCAGTGCGCTTCTATATCCTTTCGCATAGTGGGCCAATAATATGACAGACATTCTTGCCGTAAGCTTCTGTCTTTGCCAGGGTGTGATGCATGAGGGGTGTCGTGGATTATATGGAGGGCAGCAGGAAATAAGTCTGTTGGAATGACTAGTTGCTTAACTTCGCGATGAGGTACGTTGTTACCTGTCAGTACTGAGTTTTTATAGAGCAATTCATTGTTCAGGAAGAAATCAGATACAGGGACTTGTAACTTTGGCAGAGAAGAATCATCGCCTGACTCTAGGAAATATATGACCTGTGACCATATGGGGCCCTCACACTGGAACCTACGTAGTGTGTCGTAATTGAACGCTAAGTTTACGTCGCAACTGATTGAGGCTGTGGCAACATGCCGCGAGAGGGCATCGGCTACGACATTGGATTTTCCAGGAACGTATTCAAATGTTGGATTATAGTCAGTCACAGTGACTGCCCAACGTGCAAGTCGACCGGTAAGGTTACGTCCTCGAAACAGGTCACATAAGGGAAGATGGTCGGTTTGGATGTGAACAGGATATCCGTAGATGATGTCGCGGAAATTTTTTAAGGACCAGACGCAAGGGCTTCCCAGTGAGTTACACTGTAATTCTTTTCCGCTGAGTTTAGCACACGGCTAGCATAGGCAATGACACGTTTCTTTCCTTCGGAGTCATATTGCATGAGAACGGCACCTAGGCCTACTCCGGAAGCATCAGTACAGAGAAGAAATGGTTTAGAATAATCAGGGAATGCCAAAACTGGTGATTGTGCTACAGCAGTTTTCAGTGTTGTGAATGCAGTTGCCTGTTCATCAGCCCACACAAAAGGCGAATTCTTCTTTAGCAATTTTGTTAACGGCGCAGCTATTTTGGCATACACTCTTATGAATCTTCTATAATACCCACTGAGACCGAGGAAACTGCGTACAGTGTCGGTGTTGGTTGGAGTTGGGAAATTCTTCACGGTTCTAACCTTGTCATCTGATGTGTGAATTCCGTGAGCGTCAACATGTCCTAGGAATTGGAGTTTCTTACGTAAAAAGTCACACTTTGATAGTTTGATCTTAAGTCCAGCTTGTTTGAGTCTAGTGAACACTTCGGCTAACTTTTCTAAGTGTTCCTCCACTGAGTGACTAGCGATTATGACATTATCTAGATAAGCAAAAACTGAGTGACCTATCATGCCGGCAAAAACTGTATGAATTAATCGCATGAACGCTAAAGGTGCATTTCTCAAACAGAATGGACGTCTATGGAATTGGTAATGACCGCATGGAGTACTGAAGGCAGTGATAGGACGAGATGATTCTTCCATCTCGACTTGCCAGTTACCACTTAAAATATCTAGGGAGGAAAAAACACAATTGTTTTCGCCTAAGGATTCCAGCAAATTAGTGAGTACAGGAATTGGAAATCTGTCCAGGACAGTCAGTGCATTCACGTGTCTGTAATCTATGACTGGTCGTAACTCACCATCTTTCTTTGGAACCAGAAATAGTGGGCTGTTCCACGGGCTATCAGAGTGTTCAATTACCTCATTATCCAACATGTCCTGAATAAGACGATAGGCTTGTTGACGTTGGCTATGTGGTAAACGGTAGGCAGGAATATATACTGGCTGAGCACCTGGCTGTAATGTAATATTGTACTTTACCAAATTTGTTTTGCCCATATTCTCACCGGGTAGGGCTACTACTTCGCAATAGTCTCACAAGAGATTAATTAATTGATGTTGGTGTTCTGGGAAATCACTTTGTTTCACATGAGAATCAAAATTAGATGGAATACTGGTGGACTGAGCAACTGAGCATACATCGGCAACAGAGTATGGGAAGTCCTGGCACACACGAATGGCTGCTGGGTATACCAAGAAATCGCCAATCTGAGTTCCCGTTCGTAAGGTGTAAGTGGCATTTGTTGTGTTTGCAATATACAAGTAGCATAAACCATCCTCCAGCACAGTACACAATGCTGACTCATAAGCTAAGCCATTCATACAACACGTCTCAGGTAAGGTTAGTACATCCATTCCTGCTTTCGCACCCATAACACGAAAAGAGACTTTGGTAAACTTGGGCGGCAACAAAATTGTGCACTAATTTGTTACTGCACGTCTTATCTCTGTGTGTTGTAAAACATCAATCACACTATCTGAGGTAGTTAAATGAGACGTGTCTGAGTCGGCGAGTGTGCCACTGTCAGAGGGGTTGATACAATCTATAATTGAATGCTCAGAGGATGTAGTACTAGATGGTAGTGTACCTGGCTGTTCAGGTAACGGCGTGTGTATCTGGTTACTCTTGACCACTGTTGGAATCATGTGAGACTTAATAACTGAGTCGATTTGGGAAAGTACCGGACGTGGATATTCCATACTAGATATTGGGAAACCATTGACATGTACATAACAAGAAGCAGGGAGGAGAGCAATGGCTTCTTGAGCCATTGTCGAAAAGCCATTGAGAGCGTCCGCTGGATACCTAAGATCATTAGTGACATGACACTCTACGTCAAAAGGTCTTAAGGCTTTATCAAGTTGTACTTCTAGTGTGATCTTTCCTTTTACCTGAAATTCTGAGCCGTCCACATCGCATAGGCAAATGTCAGGTGGTTCGAGGATCCCAACTCTTTTAGTTATTTTCCTAATGTTGTTTAAAGAGGTATCTGAGGTTAGATTTACCATAGATCCGCTGTCCATAAAGAAAGAGGTTTGTACCCCTTTGCTCCATCCTAGAATGACTAAGTCTGAAGATGTTATAGGTCCTACCTGACGAATGGGGAGTTGATTTTCTGTTGCCATATTTTCAGACACCGGCAGATCTTCTACTGTTAGGTTATATTTCTCCGATCCGTGCACTCGTCTTCCCCCGACTGATGGCTCTTAAGGTAACGACACTCGTCCTTGGAGTGAGTTGTGCTATTCTTATGGTACTTGCAAGTTAGGCGTTGGGACCACGAAGGTGCGCGCGGGTGTTCCCGTGAGCGAAAACGTCTATCTTTGTATGCACAGCTAGACTCTCTATGACCTACATTACTGCAGTGCCAGCACGGAATTGAGAATTGTTTGCTTCGTCGCAGAGTTGAATTGTCACGACCGCTAGAAGGTGAACGATATTGTGAGTGAGACCGATTACTAGGTTTGGTTCTTGTAGTTGGCCGTGAACGAGAGGAATCAGATGAAGTGATGCTGGTGTGTAGTACTCTCGCAGTACCACCCGCAGAGGGAGAGGGTGAACTGTAAGAATCGACCTGGTGAGTGAAGTGTGTTCCTGACCTCTCTACAATTGTTTTACCTACATCCATTATTTTGTCTCCTGGTTTAAAGCCAACTTGTAGTGCTATTTGCTTTTGGGAGTCCGAAAACCAATTGAGAAATCTAAAGTAACCAAACAAGTCTGCAAAATTATTTAATGTAATCATGATCTCCCCGTTGTGTTCTGTTACCCACTGAATACCACGGAATAATTGGCGAAACTCATCGCCCTCATAGTAGCGGCTGCCTCAATTACTTTTGCGTGTTGGGGATGTACCTTCATGTCTTCCTGCATTTGCTTGAGGAGATTAGTTAATCCTATAAGGGACGCAGAATTGGAATGTTGGCAACAGTATTGAATGAGCCGTTGGCTAAACGTGTCAAACGTTTGACAATCTTCGAAGTGTCCCGCACGAATAGCGGCTCCTATTAATGATCTGCCATGGTGAAGTCGACTGAGAAGGTATGAAACCTTCAAGGGTTCATTTACAATCTGGCGATTATGAAGGTCGTTTTCGACCTCTCTGAGGAAAACATAAATCGAAACAGCACTATCCTCTCCTGTAAATTTGGGTCTATTCACATCATCTAAATATATGGATTGTGGATGTGGAGGGTTCTGAGTCGCCATCAAAAGAGGGTGAGACCGCGAAGGTGAGGAAGTAGGCACGGTAGTGAACTGAGACAGTGTGTGGGAAGGAAGTGTCGTGGCTGTAGTGGTGTGTGTATGTGTAGTAGTAGGGAGAGATAAAGACTGTGGAGAAGACTGAGTGGTTTCGGGAGAATCAGTTGGAGAAGATGATAGAGTATCTGGAATTAATATATCTGGATTTAGGGTAGGAGTAACAGGTGTAGTAGAAACAGGTAGGGAACTTATGGTTTGTTTGGTATAAGATCTGCCACTGCGAAAATTTACAGTATCACTACATAGAGTGTTCTCTGTGCTACCATCAGGTTCAATAGGTGAGAGATCTACCCTTTTAACCCCTACACCGCGGGCTTGTTTACCAATGACTTGCGTGTCCCGCGGGGTTATTTGGGCTCCGACAGACTCTCAAAAAATATTTGCCAAAAATCAGTTATTAGTCCTAGAATAATAAAATTACATATGCTTATGGCACATACCTTCAGCTTTCTCCTGGAATGATTGTTGAGCCTTCGTCTTTACCGTAGGACTTGTGGAGACCTCTGAAGTAGGGTAATGAAGTCTCCACTTTACACTTCCCGACAACCCATAATATGATTACCACAGGCAGATACAAACACTATAAACACTGTTCTACAATTTTCAAGTAGTTTGGGATCCATACTAAAAAAAAAAACACTGTGAAACCAATGGAAATTACGAGCGCGTCTGATCGTCGCACTTGCGCTAGTTCGCTCTAGGCACTCTGTCATTTATTATTCATAAAACCCCTCACACTTTATATTTCTATTACTATATCACACCTATATATATCTGGAGTCTTTCTCCATAAGTTTCCTTCAGTCATATTAGTTTATTGTCACTGAAGTCATTCAATTTTTCATTCAGTAAAATACGTAGAGAGCCACGGATTCACTTTCACTGTTATAACATAAATTATTTGTACTCATATTCTTATATTACTAATTACTTACATTACTATTTACATTTTCTATTCTATTTTCAATATTTACCCTGCTATTTTACTTACACTATGTTATTCACTGTCACTTTCAGTAAGATAAAACTATAATACACTGTTCAGTCATATGAACTGAACATCCATTGCTTTCACCTGCTATTTACACATTATTTCCAAATAATTCTGCTTCCACACTTGCACTGTTAGAACTGCTTCTGGCTGTGGTAATCGAAGAAGCAGGTAACACAGAGTGGAACCTGGCACTCAGCGCACTGCCAAGAGGTGCATTTATGCTCAGGTGTGCGGCATGTGGTATGCGCACATACCTGACACCTGCGAATCGCAGCCTTCCTTTTCCCTGTGGCAGGCATTAGCTCAAGTCTGTGCCGATCCATATACGCCCTCTGCTCAAGTCGGTCGGGAAGTGTTACTGGATGGCGCCTTGGAGTTGCTGCTTGCACCCTACCATATCTTTCCAGCAGCTGCTGGACACAAGTCCTGGCGAACAACCTCAGGGAGAAGGACTTGGGTGGCTTGACCTTCATCTTGTACAGGATGAAGGCGTTCAGCATCGTCATATCTATGAGATGCAGAAAAACTTTCCTGTACCACCTAGTATTCTTCTTGAGGCAGTCGATCTCACCAATCATCATGTCGGACTTGTCCACCAGCCGCATGTTGATATTATAGTCCAACACAGCATCAGGTTTCATCACAGGTTCGCCTGTCCTATGGTCGACCTTCCCACTGTCTCTCATCTCCCCCTTATGTACGGTGGTGAGCATGTGCACGACCCTCTTGTCATGCCACCGTATTGCCAGCATCTTCTCACACTTGTGTAGGTGCATGTCTCCTCGCTGCGAGGTTCCCGCCTCTGGGAATTTGGGGAAGTTGGCACGATTACTTTTCACAGTGCCGCAGGAGCCAATGCCGTGCTCAGAAAGATATTTGGCAAGTTTCGGTGCTGTATAGTAATTGTCTGTATACAGCACATGATTCCCACCAAAATACTTTTCTAGGAGCACTTTCACTACACAGCCTGAGAAGCCAAGGGGGTGTGTTTTATCGAGATCGACAGTGCTGGCTGAATAAATGACGAAGTCAAGGATGTACCCCGTCTTACAGTTGCACAGTACAAAAACTTAATTCCAAAGCGATGGCGTTTGCTTGGAATGTACTGAACAAACCGAAGACATCCTCTGAACAAAACCAAGGATTCATCAATGACAACCTTCTGAAAGGGGTGGAAGAATGACATGAACTTACCCTTCATTCTGCTCAGAATCTCCCGGATCTTCCAGAGTGGGTCGGTTTGGGAAGGTACAGTCGCCAAACTTTCCACCTGGGCCACCTAGCCGAGAGAGGTGGATAACGGGTGCTGGCACCATTGTATCTGTTCGTGTGTACATGCTCGACGAAAGTTCGGGTCATGAGCTCTATTCGTCCGTAGTGAACCTCCGTGAGAGTCAGAGTTCATTCCATAGATGGCTGGGTACGGAGTTTGGTGGGGAGAAAAATGTCTCAGGAATAAGGGGGCTCTCCCATCGGCTCAGCCAGTTGCTTAAAACTGGTCACACGGAATATTGTTGTGTGCCACTGGTCGCGCTGACCAAGGCCGAATAAATAAGAATATATTAATTTTTTAATAAGATAATATATATAATATTATAATATAAATATACTGTATACTGTTATATGTAAGACAATAATATATATAATACTTTACTTATTTGGCCTTGGTCCGTGCAACCTGTGGCACGCAACAATTCCATGCCACCGGTTTCCTGCAACTGGTCGAGCCGGTGGGAGAGCTGCTTAAAGGGGGAGCTTGGCATAATGAAGGCCAGGACAGGCGCAGGAGGGGGGGTGGGGGGTTACGTTATTCATACCACCAGTGATAATATATGCCGAACTAGTTTTTGAGATCTATCAGCATTCTACTAAACATTTGCCTTCTTAACAATACTAAACATTTTATTTTCAATGTTGTTTTTACATTGTTACCATTACATGTTAATGCACTATACACTGGAATCGCTCCAAGCCTTTCTCACTCACAATGACTCCTTATATCAGTAATTCCATTTCACATGGTTATCACTTGATACCGTTATCAGTTTATGTTGAAAAGGAATGCATTTACTTAACATCTACGTCCAGTTACAAGTAAGATTACCTGCCATATTCACATCATGAATGACACTGACCAATAAACATTAGGATGATGTTCACTGTTAACTGTTGCTTATTCCCTCGTTGGTAGTACTTCAGGTAGATGTTTTTATGTGTTCTGTGGTGCACCACGAAGAGGAAGGGGGGTAAAATACTGTCATCTCAATAGGCAAAGAGTTTATGCATACTGTTGTCGAATGTGGCTATTATATCAGCAGTGATAATGACTTACCGTGTCATATTTCATGAGACTATGTCATTACCGCACACCTTTATAGTTCATTCATCTAACGAAAGACTGTATTACGCATTACAAGGAAAACTGACTGTGAGCGGTGCCGCTTATGTGTGAGTCACATATTTACACGCTCATCGGTTATTCATCGAACAACAATATCTCACATTATAGCAAGATGAAGACACCACCCCTCCATCACAGTATGCTAAAGCTTCCAGTCATTTTTAGCATGATTGCCATTGAATCATGAATTGCTGGGATATTTATATCACCACTGCCTGTGATATTACTTATGTGATTGGTAAACGCAACATAACGAACATGAAATTATCATTACAGGCTGGATCACTGATTTTCTTTTTTTCATTTATGCCACGAACCTAGGCGCTTTAGCGCCCGTCACCGAGTTCGTTCGAAGATTTCCTGCACATATAGTGCTGGCCGGGCCATACATTAGCCCAGTCAGTTTGGTATGGGCTGGTTAAAAAATAGTATGTGGGGAGGACAGGACCTGGGGATTGCCCAGCACACACGTCCTGTCTCCTGGCGGGCTTTGTGGTGTGTGTGCGTCACCGAGGCCCGGGGTGCGAGGATATGTGATGCTGGCTGCTGACTGGCTGCTACTAGGACCTAGGTCATAAGAGAAGGGCTTGGTGTTTAATAGGAGAAACCCATCTCTTCTGACGGCGTGGAACCATGTCACATGGATTGGCTGGCGGAAGCATTATATACCACGTCACCCACTGTACTATTTCACATATTTACTGTAATGTATATCAACTATGAAAATAATTGCCGTGTTTGCATTGCAAGTACAGAGATCCACTTAATGATTGAATGATGAGATGCTTAGGTTCTCTACTGTTAACGAAAGGATTGACATTGAGATGCCTATACTGTACAGTAATTTACTGACGAAATGCAAAACGAACAGTCACCGGTATCTATTTTTCTACCGTAAGGACCGGTCACACGACGGTTCTTCCCCCCAGTATTCAGAAGACAATTTTTAGCCATGGGTTTATCATATAATAATGAAAAAAGATGTATAATATATGTAAAAATGCTGTCTTTAGATTATTTTTTACTTATTGATTCCAGTACTCGCATTATCCAATACTTTCAAGAAATTCCTTTGAAAAAATTGGGATGAACTCTGAGGGTTCACTACGGAAGACGAGAGTTGATGATGCGAACTTTCGTGGAGCATGTACACACGAAAAAACAGATACACTGTTGCCAGCACCCATTACCCACTTCTCGCGGCTAGGTGGCCCAGGTGGAAAGTTTGGCGACTGTACATCGTTGTCGGCAAAGTGCAGGTTTCCCATGATGTTCCGGAAGCGATCTCTGGCCATGTACTTATTGAAGGTGGGTGAGGGTAGTAAGGGGTCCATGGACCAGTATTCTTCCAACTCATGCTTCTTGGAGTGTGGCATGAGAAGCATGAGGGCAAAGAACACATACAGCTCCTGCACTCCCAGCATGGACCACTGTTGCATCTTGGCTGCACCTGTACCACTTGCAGCACGTTGTGATTCATACCTGTTGGTCTCATCACATATGTGCTGCATGACTTCGTCATCTAGGAAGGCCAAAAGGTAGTCGACACACTCAGCATTTTCGTCCATAGTGAAGGCAGGCTGAACTCCTGAGGAGCTCTCATCAAAAACAAGACTTTCGGGGACAAAATCTGACCCTTCCATCCAGGATTCCCTGTCGTGGCGGTGTAGGACAGGTGGTGGTGGTGGTGGTGGAGGTTGGCTGTGAGGGAGGTTTATCTCGGTCAAGGTCACTCTCACTGACCCTAGGTTGCCGTACAGCACTAGTAGCCCTTACCCTACTAGCTACACTACTTTTCACTCTCCTTGATTTACCTCTACCTCTACGGCCTGCCTTCACTGTTGATGCTGGTGGTGACTCCGACGACGAAGACTCTGGAGATAACTCAGCTGACGATGATGAAGAGATGAGTAAAGCTGGGCTTGGGGAACGGGGAGGTGAATGCACTCATGACTCATGGCGGGCTGGGTCATGTGGGGGCATTGTTCTGGGGCTAACACGCTGCCTTTTCACTCCCTTCCCAAATTCTTGTCCTTGCTGCACTAAAGGCTCCTTTCCCTTGGAGCTAGACACTGATTCACTTACTGTAGCACTCGTTGTTGCTGTTTCTGGCGCGATAGCCTCACCCGGCTCATCACACGATTCACCTGAATCGTCATAGTCATTGTCCATCATTATCATGGACAATTCTGCCAGTTTACGTGCCACTGCAGAGTCACTAAGGCCTTTCCTGCTTGCCTCACCACTTTTCTTAGGAGTAGAGGTCATGGGGCCCTTTGCAATGGGCGCAGAAGCGGCAGGAATGGCGGGGCGCGAGTGCGACATGGTTTCTCTACAGCGGAGGACAAGGAACTAAATGCCGTGGCTTATCTGAGAAGGGAAGGGTTGACAATGACACTGAGGCTGACTGCTGCTAACTTACAGGCTAATTTTTTATAGGTAGAAAATCTTGGCAATAATAAAGAAATAGGTAGTTCCAGGTGAATGTAAATGTCAGCTAGGATTCTCCCTTCCTTTCTGATATATATTTTTATTACAGACATCGATTACAAGGCATAAATCAAAGGGGAAATTACCGCGGTAATGTAGCGAATGAATGCACGTGAGGTTTTGTCAGGTGATAATTAGCCAATTTCTGGTGTATAACACTATCACTTACCTGTTTTTTTTTTGGTATATATTATTTGGTATAAGTATAGGGCATAGGGCTTATTTCAATGGATGAAATCTGTGGAAAAATCAGGGGGAAATTTCCGTAGCGCAGCGCGGCGTGGGAGGTGAGAGGAGAGGGTAATGGAGGGCAGGTAGGGAGGGGAGTCACGAAGGGGGTAAAATCGCTAAAATGTCAACAATGGATGGGAGTACAGATGAGATTTGGAGTGCTGACTAGTGTTGGACATTGGCAGTACTGATAGATGATACAAGCCACCACTTGAGAGCCCGGGATAATTCAAAATAACACAGAATCACAAAAGTGACGCCCCGCGGTATGATCCATTGCGGCCGAGCGTCACGAAAGTGACGCCCCGCGGTTAAGGGGTTAAAAAAGAATATTAACAGAGTAGGAAGTAAGTAAATAAAACTAAATGAACAAATGGATGAATAAATGAGAATAAATTAATAAAAATATTTGTAATCTGGGAAGAAATGATTTATATACAAAGAATATGAGTGAAAATTAATGCGTTATTTACAGCTGAGTATGAGTGGAAGAAAATAGGATGAAGTAGGAGTGAGTGAACGAAAAATTCTGACTGAATGAAAAATGAGGGACAAAAATGCAATGAATGGATGAGAGTAAATGGTGAAAATATCACAATCTATAGAGACAGTTTGGCTTCTCTGTAGAAAGGGATTAAGCAATGTGATGGAATGAGGAATTGCATGAAAATGCATGTAGCAAATACTTTGTAGTGAGATGCAGTCTTGTCCGAAGGCTGAAGAGAAATGAGGCTCTCGTCTCCTCGTGATTGGTTGGAAGTGTCCGTGACGTCACTGGATGCAGCTTACCACTGGGCAGAACGAGAAGCTGATAGGACCAGGAGACTGTGACGTAGCTCGGTGTGACTGGCCATGCTCCCTGGGTGACATCGGTGTGTGTGGTAAACGATGACGTAACGGCATCGGGCGGCGGTTGGGGGCTGCTTCCTGGAGTGGGGTCTGGGGTGGAGTTTCTGGGGGCTGAAACTAACTGTTACAGCAGGCTGGACAGGAACACAGGCAGGCAGGCAAGGCAGGTTGTAGGTTGATAGGAGCAGGAGCCTTGTGTGATTCACTGGTTATGGTGGCGTGGTGGTAGGTGGGGGCGTTGATGTGGAGGAAATTTCCAAAATTACATTAAAACTGCCAGAACGATTCCACACCAAGACTGCAAACAGGGCTGGAGGCTAGGGCGGAGATAGGCTGTGTGTCGTCGTGGGAAGAGCAGCAGACAGTAGCGTGGGAAGACAGACACAGCAAAACCGACCCACAGAAGACATAATTCACTATTATCCCACTCGCTTTCCAACAAATGTTAAAGCTGTCGATAGCCCCCTTTACGTCACTTGTAGGTAGAGGCAAAGTCTTGTAGTAGTTTTCTGACAATATATTAAACACCGTCTTGAATCAATATACAGCGATGGTAGACAATTGCACATCCAACCCCGGACCCGTTGTGACAGCTACTGATCGCCGGTTTCCCACCGGCTAGAGAGAGAGAAGCGGTGCGACTCCGAAGTCGTGACTCATACCTCGTAGACATAACACTGAGCGAGCGTTGACGCCCTACTTGGATCATACTTACAACTACTTACATACTACTTACATACTATATTTACATATTATATAATATCTACAAAAAGGTTACAAAAAAATCAAGTAAATCAGGTATGCATTTAATGGTACCGGTACTACATTTATAAAATACTTCAATGAAAATGCAGTACACTGGTGTGTGAGAACGAGAATAATACCTTGTAAAGAAGCATGTATTACCAAATAAATAAGTAAAGTCATTATATTTAATTCCTTTTTGTTTACCAGAAGAGTTTGTATATCTGTATCTATCTACCTATATATCTGTATCTATCTCTCTATCTATCTATATTTATCTATCTGTATCTATCTATCTATCAATTTATGTCTATCTATCTATCTGTCTGTTTGTCTGTCAAACTATCTATCTATCTATAGATAGATAGATAGATATTGATATAGTATAGATATAGTTAGATAGATAGAGATATATAGATATATATAATCTAATCTTGTGTTACCACACAAGATTAGGTTATATATATGGGGAGGCGGTGGCTCAATCGGTAGAGAGGTGGCCTGCAGTCCTAGTGGACCCAGGTTCGAATCCCGACTGGGGCAGGGAACAGTTTAAGGATTTGAATTTCATTAAATCAGGCTTTACTGATCTACCAGAAGGCCCGCCGACATGTCGTAAAAATACCCCCGCTAATACCAATACACCAGTTCTGTATGAGACAGCCCTAGCATGTATTCAATATGGACGGTGGGTGTTAGCGCCGAAGTGGTGACATGTAGAGGTGTATGGTATGTAGGAGGACTGCTGGGCCTTGATAGCAGGCTGTGAAGCCTATGCCCAGAGTCGGACACATAAAAAAAAAAATAAATAAAACATGAGGAGTATAGATCCCCGGCGCGAGGAAAGTTGGTCCTGGCATTTAAGATGAGAGTTACTAGCCTCACTCATCCCTGAGTGGCATTACATGAGCAATAAACCCCAACCACCCCTTCGATATAAACTTACACAGACTCAATTCGGCTGGACAGCCTTATATTCCCACTAAACCACCGGGTGGCATGGTTTTGTTATATTGTTACCACCTACAGTAGCATAGTAAATGGTTTCCTGGTGTAGAACAATCCATTTGGCTTGTCGCTCAGTTTAGAGTCACCCGCAGACAGAAACAAGAGGAAAATATGAAGGAAAGAAAAAATGGGAAGGAAGGAAGGAAGAGAGGAAAAGACAGTCACCTGAGACCAGCACTCCATCGAATGATTTGTGCGGATGGTGAACGCCCACGCCTACCACGTATATCTATCTATCTACCTATCTCTCTCTCTCTCTCTCTCTCTCTCTCTCTCTCTCTATATATATATATATATATATATATATATATATATATATATATATATATGTGTATATATCTTCGGTGGCAGTGTGCCACCGAAAGTGAGTAGGCACTGTGTTGAGAAGTTAGAGACTGGGATAATAAACACTCTTAAATCCATGAAGATCTATGCATACAATGTAAGAAGCCTCGCCGAAGATTACAAACTTGATAACTTAACGTCTGAACAGGAAGACATTAGTTGGGATATTGTAGGTTTGAGTGAGACCCACAGAAAAGAAGAAAAAGTAATTCAGCTCAATGACATTGGCCACCTATTTTACTACAGTGGAAGGGAAAATGAAAGAGTTAGTGGTGTAGGATTTCTAATTAAAAGAAATCTTGCAGACAACATTGTTAAATTCAGCAGTGTATCTGACCGAGCAGCAGTGGTTGTAATCAGACTGTGAAAAAAAAAAAAAAAATGCCCTGAAAGTAATACAAGTATATGCACCAACATCTCAGAGCTTAGATGAAGAAATTGAAACATTCTATGATGACATCTCCTGGGTTATGGAGGAGGAAAAGACCGCCTATACTATACTCATGGGAGATTTCGATGCAAAATTTTGGAAAATAAAAAAATGGAGAGGCAAGTTTGGACAAATTTGGAGTGGAAGAAAGGAACGAAAGAGGAAAAATGCTCTTAAACTTTGCAGAAATGTTTAACATGAGAATAATGAACACATTCTTCCTCAAAAGAACAGACAGAATGGAAACCCGGAGCAGCCCAAATGGAGAAACAAAGAATGCAATCGACTTCATTATAGCAGATTAGAATAACACAATCACAAATGTCACATTTATCAACAAAGTAAATATCTGAAGTGACCATACAATGGTGGGTTGCACAGCAAGATTCAATTTCAAAAGTGAAAGAAAGATGATTAAAGATAAAAAGATATGCCCAATAAAAGTAAACGAAAACAAAGCAGCCTTTCAGTTGGAATTAAGGAACAGATTTCAGGCTCTAAGTAATGCTGAATGTGACACTGATGAGCTGAATGACAGACTAACAAAAGTGCTAAAAAAAGCAGCAGAGGCATAGGAAAACCTAATACAACCAAAGCCAAGAAGTATTCAGAAAAGACACTTGAGCTTATGAGAAAAGGAAATGAAATGAAAATAAAAACAAAGCAAGATGAAACAGAATGAACGGTATTAAATAAGCTTATCAACAAAATAAGCTTATCAACAAAAGACAAGGAGAAGAAAAAAGAAAGAGAAACATGGATCAAATCAAAGAAACCATCAAAAAAGGAAAATTTCTGAAACAGGTCGGAAGTAAAATGGCACTAGGAAAGAAACATTACACCACTAAAAGACAAAAACGGTGAATCCATTAAATGCAGAGATAAGATGTTGAAGAGAGTTGAAGAATTTTACAAAGAACTGTATGCATCAAAGACAGTAGTACCAATAGCTAACTTTTTCAGTTGACACAAGTGAAATACCTGAGGTAACACCAGACGAAGTAAATATTTGTCTCAAAAATATGAAAAGAGGGAAGGCTCCGGAAGTAGATAGAATAGTGGCAGATTTACTGTTGGATGCAGAAGTAGAAGCACAACCTAGGCTTGCTCACTTATTTAATCAATGTATAAAAAGGAAGAAAATTCCCAAAACATGGTGTAATGCAATAGTTATTTTACTTTACAAAAAAGGTGACTCAAAAGACATTAGTAAGTATCGACTCATTAGCTTGCTATCAGTCATTTACAAACTCTTCACTAAAGTCCTTACAAACAGAATAACTACAAATTTGGAGGAAAACCAACCTCGGGAACAGGCAGGATTTCGAAGCGGGTACTCGACTACTGATCATCTACACGCAATGAATCAGCTAATTAAGGAAACTGCAGAATATAATAAACCACTGTGCTTAGGTTTTGTTGATTACGAAAAGGCTTTCGACTCAGCGGAGCACATAGCAATTACAAATTCATTGCAAGAACAAGGAGTGAATGAGAACATTGTAAAACTGCTCGAAAACATATATAATGAGGGAACTGCTACAGTTAAATTACATAAGGACTCAGAAAAATTAAGATTGAGAGGGGCGTGCGTCAGGGAGATACAATTTCAGCAAAGGTATTTACAGCATGCCTAGAATGTATTTTCAGAAAGCTAGACTAGGATAACAAAGGAGTGAACATATATGGAGAAAAGCGAAACCACTTAAGATTTGCAGATGACATTGTCCTAATCTCAGAAGCAACAGAGAGATTGCAAGAAATGTTAAATGACTTGAAAAGAGAAAGTCTCAAGGTAGGACTAAAGATGAACCGGAGTAAAACTAATGTTTAATCCTCAAACACGAAAGAGCGTCATCAGAATAAGTGGAGAAATTCTTGAAGAAGTCAAGGAATACAATTACCTGGGACAAATACTAAAACTAACGAAAGATAATGATAGCGAAATAAAAAGACGCATTATAATTTGATAGAAAACTTTCGGTAAACACAGGGACATTATGAAAAGTATCTTGCCAGTTTGTATGAAACGAAAAGTATATAACGAATGTATAATTTCAGCTATGACTATGGTTGTGAGACTTGGAAACTGACAAAATCGATGGAAAATAAATTAATTCGTTCTCAGAGAGCAATGGAAAGGTCAGTGTTGGGAATATCATTAACAGACAGAAGATCAACTTGGGTGAGAGAGCAGACTATAGTCAAAGATATTATAGATGTTATGAAAGAACAGAAATGAAGGTGGGCATGCCATGTAGCAAGAATAAGGGATAATCGATGGAGCAAGAGGTTGACTGACTGGACACCAAGAGATTGTAAGCGTAGCAGAAAAAGACCAGGCAGGAGGTGGAGAGATGAGATGGAGAACTTTGTAGGGAAAACGTGGAGAAGATTGGCTCAGTCAAGGAATTCGTGGAGAACGTTGAGGGAGGCCTTTGTTCAGCAATGGACTTGTAATGGCTGATGATATATATATATATATATATATATATATATATATATATATATATATATATATATATATATATATATATATATATATCACAATAACTTTGTAAGTGCTTGTAGAGATGTTTTGTAAATCAGTTATATATATATATATATTAGACTTGTGGACGAGCGGTTGTTATACTTGAGTAGTTTTGTAAGTAGGTAATCTTCGTTCCCATTTGTCATGCAATGACAGGAGAGGTAAAGAATAGTATGGGACTATTTTTATTTGTCTTGGAAATATTTACAGTCTCTCACACACGAGTGAAGTATAAGTAGAGTCCCGCCTGCTACCTCCCTGTCTCGCTCTCTCTCTCTCTCTCTCTCTCTCTCTCTCTCTCTCTCTCTCTCTCTCTCGCCCATGTTGCTAGGCTCGTTCTCCCTACTACCTGCTGGTAGTACAACAAGTTGTATACATATTTGAATAAATGCAATGGTTGTTGTATGACATTTTGTAAGATGTGTATGTATAACAGACATACGCATGTAATTGTACAATGGTAATACTGCTAGGTTATTACATTACATATTGAGTTATCCCTTTAGTAATGTCTAAGATTTCACCTAACTTGTATGATGATTCTGGTGATACAGAATTGTGGTAAAACTGTATGATTTTACATAATATTTTAGTAACATTATGGTAATACATAATTGTAACATTGTGAATTCTTACATAATTGTATTGTAATTGTTACATTGTAGTAACATTGTAGTAATACATAATTGTAACATTTTATGAATTGTTACATAATATTGTGGTAATGAATAATTGTGTTGGCCTTATAACTGTAGTTACATTTTGTTAATGCAACTGTTACATAATTGTGTTGGCCTTATAATTGTAGTTAAAGTTACTTAAAAGTTACATCTTGCTAATGCAACTGTTACATAATCGTGTTGGCCTTATAATTGTAGTTACATTTTGTTTGTACTTACATAATTGTAATAATTGCAGTCCTGACATATATATATATATATATATATATATATATATATATATATATATATATATATATATATATATATATATATATATATATATATATATATCATCAGCCGATTCTGTGTCCACTGCAGGATCAACCTATCCATACCGAAGTGGGGACGGTACAGCCAATGTATCCCTACCAAGTGGGTTAGGCTGTCTGACGGAGACTGTAAGTATGGTGAGAAGTGCTTATAAGTGTGATTTTAGTGTTGGAGTGGCTTTGGATGTGTATATAGTCTGTGAACCAAGTGTAATTAATTGGCCTGTGCAAGCCGACTGGGAGCAAGCCTACTTTACAGTACGTGACACTGGTTCAACCACAACATCCCTAATGTCCGCCAAAGCAGTATGTGGCTGGAAGAACGCTCTCAAAATTTATTTCCCTGGCGAGGCTCAAATCTTTGTTCTCCCATGTACGAAAACGCACACTTTACCACTGTACCACAGAGCCTCCATAAGTGTATATATATATATATATATATATATATATACCAGAAGTGGTAGAGTGTGCGTTTCGTACACTGGTGAACCAGGGTTCACACCCCGCCAGGGTAATAAACTTTGGGAGTGTTCATCTGGCCATGTACTGCATTGGCAGACACAAGGGGTGCTGTGGTTGAACCAGTGTCGCATACTCTAAAGTATGCTTGCACCCAATCGGCTTGTGCGAGCCTATTACACTTGGTTCACAGACTACACACATCCAAAGCCACTACAACACTACAATTACACTTACTAGCACTTCTCACCCTACATACAATCTCTACCAGACAGCCGAAGCCACTTCGTAGAGTTACATTGGCTGTATCGTCCCGACTTCTGTCAGGATAGGCTGATGATGATGATGATGATGATAGACCAGCAGGGTACCCAGCATTTCCCCTGCTAATAAAAGATGAACACTGTAATCCTATTTGTTCTATGAGTGGTTCAATCTTTCTTTCTACTCCAGAAAGACCAGGTACGTCTTATGCTTTTGAAGTGGGATTTTAAGAGGCCCAGGAACTTTCTATTTCAGCTTTCACAAACTAACATACAGTATTTGTGCAGATTTGTTTACTATTACCGTTGACCTCAAATGACCTCGGAGGTAAACCTCACATAAACTATGACTAAACTGGAGGTCATGTGAGTCTCCATTCCAAAAATTTGGCTGTATTTGTCCTGTTGTTCAGCGTGTATTACCGGTGATCTCAAATGACCTTGGAGGTAAACCTCACACAGCGTATGTCCGAACTGGAGGTCATGTGAGTCAACATGCAAAAACATGTGCTGCCGGGATACCCGGGGTTGCCTGGGCCAAATAAACAATGAAAGAAACAACGTGGATCTGTTATATATAAATATAAATCATATATATATAAATATATATATATATATATATATATATATATATATATATATATATATATATATATATATATATATATATATTGTTACGGAACAGAGAAAGATAATGTACACTTTAAGTGAGAATACTAAAAATCACTACTGTCCCGTAAAGTTCCAGGTTCAAACAAAAAGAGTTAGGTATAATTACAAGTTAAGTTTAATGCTCAAACTAACAACAAAGCATTCAGGACTCATAAGGATAATATAATGGCAAAAAACAGGTTAAATATATGGTTAACTGCAATAGCCTCTATTAACATGAAATTAGCAAGAGTAAATTTACCTAAGTAAGCCCTGATAAAATGAAAATACACTGGGTAATGCTCAGTTAATGCAAGATAAAATATTACAGATTCAAAATATTATTAATGATGACTGACAAAGAACCCTTACACAAATTACAAAAACCTTACTAGGCCTAAGAATTAACCTTATGCTACACAGTACAAGAAAAAATGCAACAACACTTATACTCAAATTACACAGCTGCTAGATAGTTGGAGACTTCCTGAGCACTCAATAATAACTGTACAGGGGAGGACAGAGATGTGAACAAAATGAGGAGCAGATCTAAGTGGCCATGATGCAGAGACTGAGCTCATTATATAGGGGCCGGCAGAGCTTGATACAACTTGTAAGAAGGACGCGCAAATGAAGCCATGGGGACAAAGAGTTGACAATCCCGCACTGAACAACAGAAAGGACGACTTACTCTACTATAACGGTAGAAGGGGGGGACTCAGGCAGAACACGCTCGTGATCAAACAGGCAGCACACTGTACGTTAGAATTACACAAAGGATGATGAAATCATAGGCTATGTAACACCTCCCCACAAAGAAAAAGAAATTTACAAAGGAAATTTCTTATTACTCTAAAACAATCTGTATATGGCATTACAGAACATGCAAAAGTCTTTCCTAGTGTTACAAAACATGAGATCTCCCTAGCACGTTCAGTCATAGGTACTTGCTAGTATCCCTTTAACAAATCAAACTTACTTATGTACCTAGCCTTTCCGATCTTGTCTATGCAATCTTCCACACGAGGGAGAGGGTAAGTGTCTGTTTTAGTTATCTGATTAACACGTCTGTAGTCAATGCAAAGCCGCTGTGACCCACCTGGCTTAGGGACCAGAGTGACAGGAGAACTCCACTCGCTCTGACAGGGCTCAATCATCTTGTGGTCCAACAGGTAGCCAAGCTCCTTCTGGATGGGAGGAACTTTCACTGGGTTCACACGGTAAGGAGGCAATTTAATTGGCTTTGCGTCTCCAACATCGACATCATGCATCAACACAGTGGTTCTTCCTGGAGTGGCACGGAACACTTGCGGGTACTCCTGCAGTAATGCCGAAAACTCCTGCCTTTCCTCGGGAGGTAGATGAGAAAGCTTAGTCTGGAGATCATTCATGATATCAGGATTTTTCCCCAAACTATCACTCAGGCTCATACTGCATGGGAGAGCTTCACTTGCAGACTCAGGTGGAACAGCTACAGTGCAGACTGGATTATTTTCGTCCCGCCTGTGATATAACTTTAGCATGTTGATGTGACATAGTTGCTTGTTCTTTCTACAATCTGGTGTGGCGATGACATAGTTGACATCACTGAGTTTCTTCTCCATGAAATAAGGACCACTAAACTTGGCTTGAAGAGGTTGCCCATGCACTGGTAGCAGAATCAAAACCTGATCTCCTGGCTGAAAGTGGCGTAACCTGGACTTCTTATCATACCAAGTCTTCATCTTCTCCTGAGCAGCTCCTAAATTCTCTCTCGCCAGCTGTAAAGCAGTGGACAGCCGTTCTTTAAACTTCATCACATACTCCAGCAGGTTGACGTCATCTTCTTCCGACAGCCAGCATTCCTTGAGTAGCTTAAGGGGTCCTCTTAATTCATGGCCAAACAGTAGTTCAAAGGGTGAGAAGCCCAGTGATTCATTTGGAGATTCTCTTGTGGCAAATACAACGAATGGAACACCATTGTCCCAGTCTTTCTGATGTTCCAAACAGTATTTCTTGAGCATCGATTTGAGTGTTTGATGATATCTCTCCAAAGCTCCTTGGGTCTGGGGATGGTAAGCTGAAGACGTGATCTTGGTGATGCCCAACTCTTTCAGAGACTGCTTGAAAACATTTGACATGAAATTACTTCCCCGGTCTGACTGTACCTCCTTGGGCAGACCAAACTTTGTGAAGAACCCTAGCATTTCCTTAACCACGTTCTTTGCTGAGATATTTCTAAGTGGAATGGCTTCAGGATAACGAGTGGCCATATCAATCAGGGTCAACACATAAGAAAATCCTGAAGAAGTCTTAGGAAGAGGGCCCACAATATCCACCAACACACGGGTGAATGGCGCCTCAAAAGGAGGAATGGGAACTAGAGGTGCAACCTTTTTGGTCTGATTACACTTCCCCACAACTTGACAGGTGTGACAAGACTTACAATACCAGGAAACATCCCTGAAGATACCTGGCCAGTAGAAGTGTTTCAAAATGCGTGCCACAGTCTTCCTCACTCCAAGGTGTCCTGCCAAACTGGAATCATGAGCCACTCTAATGATATCCTGCCCACAAACACGAGGGATGACAACTGGATGTACAACCTCCCATTCACAGTCGGCTGATACTGTTGGGGGTCTCCACTTCCTCATAAGTACTCCTGACTTTATATAATAACAAGTAGAAGCACCAGCTGACTCTTCCTCACTGCAAGCAGAGTTAGCTAGACCTTTCAACTCAGGGTCAGCAACCTGCAACTCAACCAACTCTTGACGAGACAAATTATCAACACTACGGGGTACTGCCTCATCTGGTGAGTGGTCCAAATTAGCAAGAAAAGTGTCAGCTAGGATAACATCATCATCATCATTATCCTCTAAATCACCAGTAACTTTAGACTTAGCCATAGTGACAGCACATGCAGGGAACACATCAGGGACATCACAACCCTGGGTCGCAGCCACTGGCTCACTAGACAACTGAGGAACTGGACACACTTGACTTCCACCAATATCATTTCCAAGTAAGAAAGTTACACCTGACATTGGGAGTGTCTCAACCAACCCAACCATAACGGAACCATTAGCAAAACCAGACTCTAAATTCACTCTGCACAGAGGGACAGAGAAGTAATTATTCCCTACACCTTGTAAGATTACAGTTTCATCAGAGGAATTAACATTAGAGCCTAGAACACTGGTCAGCTTAAGGGATTGGCAAGCACCTGTATCACGATATATTTTAACTGATTTCCTGTCATTACTGTCCAGAGGACTGACAAAACCATCAGACAGGAAATTAGCACATGAACTCTTGAGAGTGTCACCCACGTTACTGCTCAAAAGAGGAGCTCCATCATGAGAATTTAAGTTACCCCTCAAAGCAGGTTCAGTTAACTCAGTTAAAGAATTCTGGGAACTCTCAAGGGTGGACACTAGACCAATTGACTGAATATTTAAAGACTCCTTTTTGTTCACATCACGCTGTCTCCTGAAACATTTCTCCGTAGTATGACCAAGCTTACTACAATAAGTACATTTACTTTTCTGAAATCTAGAGGTGAAGCTGGTATTTACTTCCTGAGAAACATCATCTTTATTCTCTTTCCTGTTACCTGTACTCTGAGTAGAGGCAACGTACTTACTCTCAGCTTTCCCTTTTTCTTTAGAATATCTCTTGTGAGTGAGAACATATTCATCAGCTAAAACTGCAGCATCAGACAAATTATCTATTCTTCTCTCATCAAGATATAGGCTTACATCTTTATAAATACACCTTTTGAAGTCCTCCAGCAAAATCATCTGCTTAAATTTACCAAAATCAGAATCCACATTCTTAGAATTTAACCACTTCTCTAACAGATCTTCTTTGATTTTTGCATACTCAACATGGGATTGCTTCTCTTGCTTATAAGTTGTCCTAAATTTTACTCTATAAGCTTCAGGAACAAGCTCATAGGCCTTAAGAATCAAGCTCTTAACTACATCATAATTATCAGATTGATCCTGAGGCAAAGATGCATAAGTTACTTGAGCTTTACCGGTGAGAACAGTTTGAAGGAGTACTGGCCAATACTTTTTAGGCCAATTAAAACCTGTAGCTACCCTCTCAAACAACTGAAAATACTTTGTTAAATCAGATTCAGTAAAAGGAGGGACAAGTTTAACATTTTTAGCCACATCAAAATCATCAGAGCTAGATGATCCAGTTCCACCTTGTTTCATGCGATACTCATGGTCTGCCTGAATCCTGGCAAGTTCAACTTGTGCCTGTATCTGTGCCTCCTGAATCCGAGCCTGAGATTCCGCCTCCTTAGCCTGAGACTCAGCCTCCTTAGCACTTGCTTGAAATTCAGCCTCCTTAACACGAGACTCCGCCTCCTTAGCCTGAGCCTCCTGCAGGGCTAGCTGTAACTTAGCTAATTCAATCTGCGTTTGCTCATTTGGAGGAGTTACATTAAACAAGCTTTCATTAATCATGTCAACAATTTGATCTTTAGAATGATGAGAGCGAACAGCAATTCCCAATTGTTGAGCAACAAGCTTAAGTTCATTCTTTGTTCTGTTTTCTACATCACACACTGTTTGCACATTTGACAAAAAATCTTTGGCTTCATCAAGTGTAGTAATAGTAGACATCATGAATAAATCACAGTCACAAAATATCAAGCAATATCCTTATGATAATATCCTGAATATCCTGGCGAGGTCGCCAAATTTATGTTACGGAACAGAGAAAGATAATGTACACTTTAAGTAAGAATACTAAAAATCACTACTGTCCCGTAAAGTTCCAGGTTCAAAGAAAAAGAGTTAGGTAAAATTACAAGTTAAGTTTAATGCTCAAACTAACAACAAAACATTCAGGACTCATAAGGATAATGTAATGGCAAAAAACAGGTTAAATATATGGTTAACTGCAATAGGCTCTATTAACATGAAATTAGCAAGAGTAAATTTACCTAAGTCAGCCCTGATAAAATGAAAATACACTGGGTAATGCTCAGTTAATGCAAGATAAATTATTACAGATACAAAATATTATTAATGATGACTGACAAAGAACCCTTACACAAATTACAAAAACCTTACTAGGCCTAAGAATTAACCTTATGCTACACAGTACAAGAAAAAATGCAACAACACTTATACTCAAATTACACAGCTGCTAGATAGTTGGAGACTTCCTGAGCACTCAATAATAACTGTACAGGGGAGGACAGAGATGTGAACAAAATGAGGAGCAGATCTAAGTGGCCATGATGCAGAGACTGAGCTCATTATATAGGGGCCGGCAGAGCTTGATACAACTTGTAAGAAGGACGCGCAAATGAAGCCATGGGGACAAAGAGTTGATAATCCAGCACTGAACAACAGAAAGGACGACTTACTCTACTATAACGGTAGAAGGGGGGGACTGAGGCAGAACACGCTCGTGATCAAATAGGCAGCACACTGTACGTTAGAATTACACAAAGGATGATGAAATCATAGGCTATGTAACAATATATATATTGTGACGTGTGTAAATATGTATATATATTTTTCTGTATATTATGTACAGTATAGTGTGTGAGTGTTTCGAGGGTGTGGGTCTACTTGTTTTTGCTTGTTCGTTGTTTCCGCATTTATGAAGTCTTAGTTAATTTTGTTTTCTCTCTCTCGACGGGGGTGTGACTAAAATTATTTTTGATATCAGTCTTTGGTGGAGCTTGGAGCAGCACGACATAGGGATTAGTATTCACCAGCGATATTTATGATGTTTGGACTGTGGGAGGAGAGACTGAGTTGCTTAGTTCTTTTGTGTATGATACTCATCTGGAAAAGCTGCGCGTTATAGAATGCGTGTGATCGGAGCGTATATAAGGCCGAAGATTTTGTATGGAAAGGGGGACTTTTATGCATGGTTGCGGAGTGTTCAGACGTGTTTCTCTGGCTCTCCTCTAGCTGCAGGGTTGCCTCACCGGCATTAGCTTTGTTTTCTCCGCCACTAGGGCGTTTTTCAATAAAGTTAGGTTAGCTAGACCTCATTTTCCTCCCTGGCCTTAGTAGATATAGTAGGTGTCTATATCTAATTACTGAGATTGTCTTTGCTTACTCACCTCTGGAGTGTACCCCCCACTGATCGCTCTGGGGTGTGAGTCACACACAGGCGCGTCCTCTCGAGAGTGGTTTGAGAGGGTAATCTCAGACTAGGTGTTTTTTCCCCGGGCAAATTCTCCCTTGGTTGTTTTTCTCTTTCTTCCCACTTCCCCCCGTGAGGGGGAAGTGGTAACTATGGCGGACGCCACAACTGCCTCCCCCCCCTTCAGGAGGGGAGGTAGTCCTGACCGACCCCCGACTGCTGCACGGACGGACTGCCCCCAAATTGAACGGCCCCAGACACGTACCCGCCTTGACATCAATGTAAAAAACGCCGAGTTTGTACAGATTCATGCGGTTGTTTCCACTCCCCTGTCCAGCCTCAATCACTTCATCATCAAGAAGGTGATTGATGGGTGTGCAGGAGAGGTGGAACAAGTGAAAAAACTTGCGAGTGGAGACCTCCTCGTAAAGACCATGAATTCAGCTCAGGTCAAGGATTTGCTTAACCCCTTAACCTCGGGGCGTCACTTTCGTGACGCTTGGGAGCAAGGGATCATACCGCGGGGTGTCACTTTTGTGATTCTGTGTTATTTTGAATTCACCCGGGCTTCCAAGTGGGGGCTTGTATCATCTATCAGTACTGCCAATGTCCAACACTAGTCAGCACTCCTAATCTCATCTGTACTCCCATCCATTGTTGACAATTTAGCCATTTCTCCCCGTTCTTGACTCCCCTCCCTACCCCCCCTCCATTACCCTGTCCTCTCGCCTGCCCGGCCGTGCTATGCTAAGTAAATCTTCCCTGGAATTTTTCACTGATTTCATCCATTGAAATAAGCCCTATGTCCTATTCTTATACCAAATAATATATACAAGAAAGAAATAAGGTAAGTGAGAGTGCCATACACCTGGAATTGGCTAATTATCACCTGACAACACCTCACGTGCACTCGTTCGCTAATTTTCGCTGTTTTTTTCCCCTTGAAATATGCCGTATAATCTATTTTCGTAATAAATATACATGTAAGGAGGGAAGGGAGAAGCCTAAGTGATATTTACATTCACCTGGAACTACCTAATTTATAATGTAGTGTCTAGATTTCCTGCCAATCATATCAGTGCTAGACAAAGCTGTTTCAAGATATAACATTGGTAGCCCTGAATATATATCTCCTAAGTAGGCCTCTAATCTATTTTCGTAATAAATATACATGTGAGGAGGGAAGGGAGAAGCCTAAGTGATATTTACATTCACCTGGAACTACCAAATTTATAATGTATTGTCTAGATTTCCTGCCAATCATATCAGTGCTAGACTTAGCTGTTTCAAGAAGCAATATTGGTAACTCTGAATAACCCCTAGCAGGCCTCCACGCTCCGTTGTCAGTTCAGTCTCATCTTCCGAAGTGAGAGAACGTATGTTTCTTCTTGCTGACTTCAAGGCCTTTTTTCACCCCCATGCAAATGGCCCTGTGACCTTTACCCCCTGCTAAACCTCGTGTGGAAAGAGGTAAAGGGCTGACAATTGATAAAAGAGTGACTACGATCTTTCTATTGAGTAAAACAGTGCAAGTGGAATTGTAAATAATGTGTAAATAATGTGTAAACAGCAAGTGAAAGTAATGAATGTAAATATACGTGAACAATGGAAAATAGTTTTATAAGTTATTTCAAGTGACAGTGCACAACACAGTGTAAATAAAATAGAAATGTAAATAACGTAAATAAAATAGAGAACGTAAATAGAAATGTAAATGAGTAGTATTATAAGAATACGAGTATATACCCTAGGAGTAATGAAAGTGAAAGTTTCACTCTAGCATGTCTGAATGCTATGAGTTATGAGAGTGAAGATGAAAGTGACATTCACTCTCAATGCCAGTATACAGGGTGAGAAAGTGAATGCTACGTATTTTACTGAAAGAAATTGAATCCCTACAGTGACAATAAACTAATACTACTGAAGGAAACTTATGGATAAAGACTGTAGATATATATAAGTGTTATATAGTAATAGAAATATAAAGTGTGAGGGGTTTTATGAATAATAAATGACAGACTACCAAGAGCGAACTAGTGCCAGTGCGACGATCAGACGCACTCGTAATTTCCATTGCTTTCACAGTGTTTTTTTTTTTTTAGTATGGATCCCAAACTACTTGAAAATTGTAGAATAGTGTTTATAGTGTTTGTATCTGGCTGTGGTAATCATATTACGGGTTGTCGGGAAGTGTAAAGTGGAGACTTCGTTACCCTACTTCAGAGGTCTCCACAAGTCCTACGGTAACCGACGAAGGCTCAACAATCATTCCAGGAGAAAGCTGAAGGTATGTGCCATAAGCATATGTAATTTTATTATTCTAGGACTAATAGCTGATTTTTGGCAAATATTTTTTTAGAGTCTGTCGGAGCCCAAATAACCCCGCGGCACACGCAAGTCATTGGTAAACAAGCCCGCAGTGTAGGGGTTAAACTGAGGAAGTTCCATTGTCACGATGTCCAGACAACGATCCCCCACTCCATGAATTCCTGCAAGGGTGATATCACCTGCAGGGATCTTGTGCTTATGGAGGAAGAAGAAATTGTACAGGAACTTTCTCAGCAAGATGTCATAGAGGCGAGATTCATAACCCGTTTCCAGGAAGGCATAAGGACGAAGACAGCCACAGTAGTTTTGACTTTTGGCAAAGTATCTCTCCCTGCTAATGTGAAAGTAGGATATGAAATTATTAATGTGAGACCTTACATACCTAATCCCCTTCGTTGTGGAGGATGTCAACTCTATGGACATCATGAAAAGGCTTGTCGAGCTTCAAACGTAGTATGTGGCAAATGTGCAACTGTAGGACATTCTGCTGACCGCTGTACATCAGAGACTGAATGTTGCTTCCACTGTAAGGATGCTCACTCCACTTCCTCTAGGGCTTGTCCCAAGTGGAAGGAGGAGAAAGAGGTCTGCACAGTGAAAGCGACTGAGGGCATATCCTTTTACGATGCTAGGAAGAAGGTGAAGGAGTTGCATGCAACTCCCAAGCCTAATGTCTCCTATGCATCGGCGGTTGTGTCCCGTCCCGTGATGTGCACTGTGGAGACACAGACTGACCTTACCTTCGCTCCACATGCCACATGCCCTACCTCTAAGTCTAGACCCCCTATACGTTCCAACTCTCTTACAGACATCCCTGTCGCCACTTTTTACTCTCAGGCTGCCGCTGCTCCTTCGCAGTCGGTGCGGCCAAAATCAAAGCCCGACAAGTCTGATAAGATTAATCTGACCACCCTCACAAAACAGTCTCGTCCTCACGTTCTTCCAATTCCCACTCCAGCGAGGGAGAGGAAGGTTAGCTCTTCCTCGGGGGAGTCAGGGAACCTCGTAATTGACGATAATATGGAGGTTTCCGTGAACAAGCACCGGGATAGGTCCCCTGGTAGTCGCTCGCCTTCTGGCGGGCGACAAAAAAAGACGAAGCACACTGGCCCCCAACGAAAATCTTAAACTGCCGCATTCACCCTATTACAGTGGAATTGTAGAGGTATTGGGAATAAGTTACAAAATATAGCAATCTTGCTTTCTATACACAGGCCAGACGTTGTTTGTTTACAGGAGACACGCCTGGAGGATCGTCCTGATCCTCCACAGTTCAAACACTACCACTCGTATAGAAGATATGAAGGTCACAGAGTTGCCATTTACACACACAAATCACACCTACAAACGGAAGTGATTCTAAATTCTACTCTGGAAGCTGTCGCGTGCAGAGTAAAATTTAATAACACGTATCTGTCTATTTGCTCTCTGTACTGTCCTCCACATGGCCCCATTGATAGTGATGCTTTAAATTCACTAGTGGAACATCTCCCTGGGAATAAGTTAGTGTTGGGCGATTTTAACGCCCATCACTATCAATGGGGTAGCTTGAGGATTGATGGTCTTGGGGAGCAAGTAGCCGACTTAATACTACAGTCCAACCTCTGTCTTCTGAACGATGGTAGAGCGACTCGTGTAGATGATCGTACTGGTAACTTTTCGGCCATTGACTTATCTTTGGCCTCCCCTGGTATACATCAAAATCTCTCATGGGACCCTTACGACGACTCCTTGGGAAGTGATCATTTACCCATCTGTCTTTCTTATACACGCGACATCATTTCGGACCCTCCACCTCCAAAATTTAACTATAAGAAAGCAGATTGGGGATCCTTCTCAAGGATCGCCAATTTAGATATATCTGGGGAGACCATAGATGTTAAGGTCGAAAATATAACCCAATCCATATTACACGCAGCTGAGGCTGCTATTCCCAAGACTTCTACAGTTCATGCAAAGCATAGAGCACATTGGTGGACGCCGGATTGCCGACAAGCATTAAGAAAACGCAGTAGGAGATACAGGATTTTTGATAGTCAGCCCACTGAGGAAAATTTTATTGCATACAAACAGGCACGGGCTGAGGCAAGGAGAATAATAAGGGCTAAACATGACTCCTGGCGGTCCTTTGTGTCCACGGTGACTCGTACAACACCATTACATAAAGTCTGGTCCACTATAAGATTATTAAATAATAAACGCCCATACTTCCCTGTCACCACCTTGCAGGTGAATAACACCACCTATGACGAGCCCGTGGACGTTGCTAACATCCTCGGCAGGAGTTTTTCTCATGTAAGTAGCTCAGCCAATTATGACCCGCGTTTCCAACATCATAAACGCACGGCTGAGCTACAGATATTAGACTTTGCAACAGAAAACGTAGACTCCCCGTACAACCAAGAGTTTACGCTAGATGAACTGCTCCTTGCCCTTAAATCCTGTAAAGACACCAGCCCTGGACCAGACACCATCACGTACGGTATGATCCAGCATCTTAATCAGGACAACCTGATTAAGATGTTAGCATTGTACAATGAGATTTGGGCGTCTCAAACGTTCCCAAACTCATGGCACTTTGCGCACGTCATACCGATACCCAAAGAGGCTGGTCGTCTTATGAATCCCATCTTAATTTCGTCCTATTGTGTTGACTTCTTGTCTATGTAAGGTCATGGAACGTATGGTTAACAATAGGCTTCTTTTTGTTTTAGAGTCGAAGAATTTGTTAAATGATCAACAATGTGGCTTCCGTAAATACAGAAGTTCACTAGATCATTTAATGAATTTGGAGCATTGTATTGCAGAGGCATTTGCCAATAAAGAATTCATGATAGGGGTGTTCTTGGACATCCATAAAGCCTATGACATGACCTGGCGACACGGTATACTAATGAAGCTCTATGCTTATGGTTTAAGAGGAAATTTGCCTGCTTTTATTTCAAATTTCTTAAGGGACAGAACTTTCTCTATCAAATTGCCCCGTAACGTAACATCGGGTATATTTATCCAGGAAAACGGGGTGCCACAGGGAAGTGTGCTTAGTCCTACTTTATTTAGTATTATGATCAATGATATTCTGTCATCAGCTCCCATCCCGAGGAATCTTAAATACTCACTCTACGCTGACGATTGTGCAATATGGCACTCTTCCTGTAATGCACAATTTTCGGCTGGGCGGATTCAAGCAGCCATTGATTCCGTCCACTAATGGGCCTTGCAGTGGGGATTTAAGTTTTCCGTCCGTAAGTGTGCCGCTATAGTCTTCACTAATCGTAACGTACCTAATTTGT
>NC_136968.1:22009878-22314878 GCF_032717465.1 Coenobita brevimanus | reverse complement strand
ATAACATAAATGATTACCATGCATTGAGACAATATCAACTCCCCAGGAGCAAATTTCTTCGTTTAACAGAGCTTGAGCCTCATACTGGGAGTGTCACGCTACACTCCCATGCCATTCTTGTCTACACAACAATTTTTGGCAACCCATGGGAATTTTCAAAGTGTTGCTGGAGAGTGGTATTCATCAGTCAACAAGTATATCTAAAGTGGTATCACGTGTGACAGATGCTTTATACAGGAAATGACAGAAAAATTAAGATGCCCAGTGCTTTGCTGAGAAGAACAGAGACTAGAGGGTTTCCACAGTATAAATAATTTTTCTAAAGTGCTTGGGTCCCCCATGAGAAGAGAGGGAAAGAACACATCCCCAGTATCCCTGCTTGTAAAGGGCAACTAAGGAGGAGCCTTTTTGTCTTCAGTCCTTCACGCCTAACTGTCCTCTTCTGTCTTCTGTCCTACCCCCTTTTCTTGATGTTTGCATGTTTCTTATGGTCTTTATTTTCCCTCTACTTCTGCTTTGCCATGCAGCCATATTATGGGTTGGTGATAATTCTTCATTGTTAACTTCCTAAAGTGCTTGGAGCAATGGACTGAACTCTCATACCAATTAAGGCCCCAGACCACAAAGAACATGTATTTGTCAGTTGCAATGGGTTCCATTCACTGGATGTGCAAGTTGTGACAGCAACAAAATGATATTGAGCTGTAATTACAGATATCCTGGCAGCAATCACGCTGCCTATATCTGGGCTAAGTCTAACCTCCACCAGAGATGTGAACCAAGGTGTCTATGGTGACAGTTTTCTGCTAGGTAACTGTGGTTGCTGATTACTTTGTGTGAAGTTAGACAATGGTTAGGTAAAACATGGCAAACATAATAAATTCCCGTTCATATTGCTATTTTGTTTCTTTACTCCTAAACCCTCTCATCTTACTAATGTTTTAAAGGTCGTGTGGGTGTAATGCTGGAGTGCTTTTCATTGCACCCTACATTGTTTTCAATTAATTACTGATACTTCACTTGCTTATCCTTGACTATTGTGTTAATGTTACCGGCATTGTGTGAAAATAAGGTATTGTATAGAATGCCCAGGTATTCGACAGAATGTCTACCATTTTTTGGCAAGGTATGAAATAAGCTTATTTCATTCTGACTTTATACATTTTACCTAGGGATTTTATTAGAATGCCTAGGTATTCTGTAGAATGTCTAGCATTTTTATGGCAAAGTATAATAACCAAAAAGGGGTTAGGCTGGGACAATCTAGGTTAAGTTTAAGTTAGGTTAGGCTAGGTTAGATTAGGCTAATTTAAAAGAGCGCTGTTAGGCGTTTACCTAAATTAACCTAACCTAACCTACCTATATCGAATTTGAACGAAGCCTAGACTATCCCAGCCTAACCTAACCGCAGTCTAAATTAGCCTAACATCATGAAATAACAGATTTCACGTTTACCGGTTTGCTACCATTTGGTCGTTTCTCACTTTGCCTAAAACAAACACGGTAATCTACAGAATACCAAGGATATGTGTACAGATGATTTTCTTAGACCTTGTCTTGAAATTTTAGCATTACATAGTTTACCGAGGCATTCTATGTGACGGGTTTCCCCACATTGCCGGTAACATAAACACTCGCTCTCGCCTCTCACCCCCAGCTGATTCCTGAAGCTCTGTGATTGGCCCAGTGTTTCTGTGTTTTGCTGTCTGTTTGGTCGGAAGAGTCTCAGCTGCCGCACGAGATTTCTCCCAAAACATTCCCTACAATTAAGGCCAGCCTTAGCTAAGGCCAATGCACTAAACTTAAGTCAGCCTTAAGACAAGGCAAGGGGTCGTCGTGCATGGGCCTTAGAGGCAGCCGTAGGGCCGCCTTTAATATTTCATTTAAGGCCAGCCTTAAGGCTGCCATCCGTCGGAGTTTTGTGCATCCCTGCCCAGACCTTGAATCAGTTTCTAGATCAGTTCATTCATCCCATGATAGTTTAGCTGAGGTCACTGTCATCCAGCAGAAAGAATCTGTTGATGCTACGCATGCTAAGCGCTGTCATGAGTTTAGGATGTTACAGCTTTAACTACAGATTCAGAGAGAGAAGAAGGATGAGGAGAATAGGACGTTACAGCTTAAACTACAACTTCAGAGGGAGAAGAAGGAGGAGGAGAGTAGTAAACTACAGGATAAGAAAATATAACTGGAGGTGAAGCTTAGCTGTCAAATGCGTATGAATTGCCCAAATGCCCTAACTAATTTTCCCCATTCTTTTTTCAGAATTTTGAGCAGTTGGCCCCACTAAATTAGTTCCCCCATTCGATGAGTGCTTAGTCCTGGTGTTCTTTGACCGATTTGAGAAGATTGCTACAGGTAACAAGTGGCCCGGAGACAGCTGGTCATCTTTAGTGTAGACAGTAGTCAAAGGTAAAGCGCTGAGGGCCTATGGTAGTCTTAGCCACCAAGAATCACAGGATTATGACATATTAAAGAAAGCCATATTGCGTGCATACAAGATGAGACCTGAAGCTTACAGGCAAAAATTTAGGAACTGTAGGAAGTGCCCTCATGACAATTTTGTAGATTTCAGTAGGCAGATGAATGATGCATTTAATCAAGGATGCGAAGTGAAGATGTCTCAAAATCTTATGTTATGCTTAAGGAATTTGTTATCCTCGAGAACTTCCTTGATAAGAATGATACAGATTTAAAAACTTACCTTGCTGATAAGAAAGTTAAGAATGCTGCTGAGGCTGAAGTTTATGTAGATAATTTATTGATTAAGAATTTGAATAAGGGTAAGGAAGTTCCTAGGAGTGTTCCTCAGAAGTGTTACCCCTCTCAGCTCCCCAAACAACCATCTCAGAAGACCAACTCCACGAATTACTCCACACCCAAACCTGATACACCTCACATTTCCCCAAAACCTACACGCCGCCCATTTATTTGTTCATATTACAAGAAGCCAGCTCACACCGTAGACAGATGTTGGCGAAAGTCAGGTGTTGTGAAGCCAGTGAGCTTTGTTTCTCGTGCTACCGTGGTTACCCCTTCAGTTGGCTCCCCTGTTGTTAGTCAGGGAAAGTCTGATGTTTTACCCCCTTCCAGAGTTGATGTTGTTCCGGAAGGTGGGAAGAAGGAGACCATAGTTTTGTTGGAGCCCACTGTTGCAGATGTGGTACAGGCGGTGACGAGCAGTGTTGCCCCTGCTTCTTCGTATGCCCGCTACCTGTATTTTGGTTCGCTGAAGGTGAATGGCGTGCAGCATCCGGTACGCATTCTTCGTGAGACTGGTTCTTCAATTTTCTTGTGGGTAAGGCCAAATAATGAAGTTCTTGATGTTGCAGGAGGAGAGTTTGTTCTGATTAGGGGAGTAACAGGTGCAAAGAATGTACCACTAGTTTCTTGTGAGGTTAAATGTCAGTTGTTTGATGGATCGGCACGATTGGGTGTTGTAGATTATTTACCTTAGTGTGGTGTTGATTTAATACTTGAGAATGTCTTAGTGAGAGGTGAGGAGATCACCACTCCAGTTTTGTCAGAGGTGCTAGTACCCGAAGTTCCCTCGCAGGTTGAACCCAATGATGCAGAGGTATTCCCAGTCTGTGCAGTGACTAGGTCCGTGTCACGTGCAGAGAGGAGTCGACAGGAAAAGGTACCTCATAGTGTGCCCAGCGTCACTGTACCAGAAGCAACAGTTACTCCTACGTCTGAGGACACGAAACAATCAGACAGTGAGATATCTTTGGCAGATAGGTTTATGGGTTCTTTGGAAGATGTTGCACCTGTTCCATTGGAGGAGGTGAACATTGAGAAGTTAAAGGAGTTGCAGTCTGGAGACCAGAAGATTCAAAGGTTGAAGTTGTGTGCAGTGGATGATTTTGAGAAGGAGAAGGGTGGATGTTTTTTTTGTGAAAGATGAGATTTTGTGGAGACGGTGGAGACTCCACATGTGAATGTAGGTGATGGGATGTGGGACTACCACCAGATCATAGTACCTAATGTGTGCAGGCAGGAGTTAATTCAGCTGGCCCATTCTATTCCATCTGCAGGTTATTCGGGTGTAAGAAAGACCATGGAGAGGCTGTGTGCAGAATTCTACTGGCCCTACATGAAAGCAGATGCAGCTAAGTTTGTCAAACATTGTCATACCTGTCAAATAGTGGGTAGGCCGAATCAGTCTGTCCCTAAGTCCCTTCTTGTTCCCATTTCTGCCATTGACACCCCTTTTTCCGGGTTAATTATTGATGTGGTGGGACCCTTGCCCCCAACTTCTAGTGGTAACTCATATTTGCACACTATCATTGACCCCTCCATGAGGTACCCTGAGGCAATACCTTTATGATCAGTTAAGGCGAAGTCAGTGGTTAGAGTTTTGTTAGATTTCTTTACAAAGTTTGGTTTGCCCCATGAGGTTCAGTCAGATAGAGGGTCTAATTTCCTTTCCTACATCTTCCAGCAGTCATTAGCTCAACTTGGCATCAAACACACCAAGAGCAGTGCCTACCATCCGGAGACGCAAGGTGCCTTGGAGCGTTACCATCAGACTCTTAAGAAAATGCTCTGCAAGTACTGTATGGAGCACTCTAAGGACTGGGACCGTGGTGTGCCGTTCCTCCTGTTCGCTACGAGGGAAGTTTCCCAGAAGAGTTTGGGTTTCTCTTCTACCGAGCTCGTGTTTGCCCATCGAGTTCGGGGTCCCCTGAGCTTAGTTAAGGAGACTTGGAGCAGTAACCTCGCCGAGAGCAAGACCTTACTCCGTTATGCGCAGGACTTCAATACCTGTATGAGTGAGACTCTGGAGCTGGCCCGGGAAAATCTCAAGCAAGCTCAAGATAACATGAAGGTGTCGTACAATCGAAAGGCCAGGTTGAGGGAGTTTAAGGTCGACGATGAGGTTTTGGTGTTGCTGCCACTGCAAGGTCAGCCACTGGCCGCTAAATTTAGTGGTCCTTACCCTGTAGTGCGGCATATTGGGGACATTGACTACCTGCTGGAGACCCCTGACAGAAGGAAGAAGCACCAACTGTGCCATGTGAACATGCTGAAGCCGTACCATCGCGCACTGGATTCTCCAGTTCCCGTACAGTTTGTCTCCGCTACTGCTGCTGCTGCTGCTAAGGAGGCTGCTGATACCAGCTTGTATGAAGTGGACTGCGAGTTTCCAAATTGTAGCTGGATGAAGAATGATGATGTGGAGTCCACTCTCAACTCCAAGTTAGCACATCTACCTCGGGACTAAGCATCTCAGTTGGTTGCCCTCTTGTCGACTTACAAGGAAGTATTCAGCAATACCCATGGGAAGACCGATTGGATTCAGCACGATGTGGATGTGGGTGATGCTGTTTCTGTGAAGTTGCCCTCTTACTGAATCAGTCCTCAGCGTTTGCTTGCTGCATCAGGAGCTCAATTATATGTTGGACCATGGGCTTATATCCCCCTGTGTTAGTCCCTGGAGTTCCCCCGTGACTTTATAACCTAAACCAGACGGTACCGCAAGATTTTGTATAGACTACAGATGGAAGAACGCACTAACCAAGACTGATACGTACCAATTGCCCCGGCTTGAGGACTGCATCAGCTAGTCTAGTTATATCACCAAGTTAGATCTCCAGAAAGGCTTCTGGCAGGTGCCATTGACTGAACGGGCTACGGAAGTCTCATGTTTTGTGGCAGATGGACAAACATATCAGTGTAATGTGATGGCGTATGGTATGAAAAACGCCCCGGCAACGTTCCAGCGATTAATGAACATGGTTGTCAGTGGTATGAAGAACTGTGTGGTATACTTGGATGATGTAGTAGTATTTATTGATGATTGGGAAAGCCACTTAAGAGAACTAGGTGTTTTGCTGTCCAGGCTTTCCGAGGCTCGCCTTGTAGTGAATTTAAAGAAATGCGAGTTTGTTTGTGCACAAGTTCAATACCTTGGTTATGTGGTTGGTCATGGTTGTGTACCCCCCCCCCCCGACTTTGAGGTGGAGGCAATAAAGAATTTTCAGGCACCACGAAACAGGCACGAGCATCTGAGAATCCTCGGCAGTATTGGTTACTACCGTCTTTTTTTGAAGAACTTTGCAACTATAGTGCCCCTCTTACTGAACTGCTTAGGAAAGATAGAATATACGTCTGGACTAATGTTTGTCAGACGAATTTTGATGCAGCCAAGGAGGTCTTATGTAATTATCCAGTTATGGCTGCACCAAACTTTGATAAGACATTAAACTTGCTGTAGATGCTAGTAATGTGGGTGCAGGTGCTGTGTTAATGCAGGGCGACGATCATGGCGTAGAGCATCCTGTTTGTTATTTCAGTAAGAAATTTTCTGTTCCTCAACGTATTTATTCTGTTATCGAAAAGGAACTCTTGTCCCTGATCCTCGCCCTGCAGCACTTTTCTGTATATGTCCCTGCTTTTGGACATACTGTCATTCTATATACTGAATAATTTGAAGATGAGGCATCAGCAATTGACGCATTGGAGTTTCTTCCTTCAGTAGTTTCATTTGGATATTAGACATATTAAGGGTGCTGACTATGTCATCGCTGATTGATTGTCACGTTCTTAACGAATTTTCCTAAGGGAAAATTCTTTCTTAGATGTGGGCGTGTTCCGTGTGTAAATATGTATATATATTTTTCTGTATATTATGTATACTGTGTGTGTCTTGCCAGGGTGTGTGTGTCTACTTGTTTTTGCTTGTTTGTTGTTTCGGCATTTATGAAGTCTTAGGTAATTTTGTTTGCTTTCTCCACGGGAGTGTGACTAAAATTATTTTTAATATCAGTCTTTGGTGAAGCTTGGAGTGGTGCGACACAGGGATTAGTATTCACCAGCGATATTTATGATGTTTGGACCATGGCAGGAGAGACTGAGTTGCTTAGTTCTTTTGTGTATGATTCTCGTCTGGAATGGCTGTGTGTTATAGCATGCGTGCAATCGGAGCGTATATAAGGCCGAAGATTATGTATGGAGGGACAGATATTTGTGGGTTGACGTCGAGAGAGGGTGTGTTTGTGTGGAGAAGAGAGGGAGGAGAGGCAGTTATGTGTGTTGCATATAATTTCTGTACATCTTTCTCACTTCGTATCAGCATCCTATCACAAGTACTATTATTATTACAGTTGATGTAGTGCTGCCTACTTCTTCCTTAGCCTTTATCATTCTTTTTTTGTGCCTGCCCTCCTCTCTTCCTATTTCTTCCATCTTTCCTGTCACTACTTAATGCTTTTCTTTCCGTTACAGGTGGCTTTACATTGAGTGACAAGTCAAATGGTTTCCTGTAAGCCAAAAAACCATTTACAACGCTGGGTGGTGACCATATAACCAAACCATACGTGCTTCCTACGTGTCAAGTGGGTTGGTGGAGGGTTAGTGCCCCTCCCTGTAAAACAAATAACTCAGAGTCAAATAGCCACCCCCTACGGGATTATGGCGTCTGGCAATAGATAGATAGATAGATAGATAGATTATTATTATTATTATTATTATTATTATTATTATTATTAATTTCATTATTATCATTTGCGGCAATTGAGTGCAGTTTAGTTATCTTTTTGTATGCTTTTTGTTTCTTTCGTTTGGCAAGTTTGTTCCCAGAGTTTAGTGTGATTATTAAAGGTATCATCCAGTTGATTTTTTTCCCCTCATTCTTTTGTGTATTTCATTATCTTATTGTAAATACTGTAAATTTTATTAGCTTGTATCATATTAGGAATATTTTTCATGGTGTTTATTTTGCCCCTCCTAACGTCAGCTAATTTTATTTACTTTCGGACGTCCGTTGCGAGACTGGAGTTAGTTTTATTGTTTTGAGGAATTGGAAAATGTGAGTACGTTTAAGTACTTGGGTAGTGCGATGAGTAAGGATGGAGGTTTGGAGGGTGAAGTGCTTGAAAGGGTACAGCAGGGAAGAAAGGTTGCTGGTTCTTTGAAAGCAGTGATAAGAAACAGGGAAGTGAGCATGGAAGTGAAAAAGTTACTACATGACAGTATTGTGATACCAACTCTAACGTACGGAAGTGAAGCTTGGACGTTGTTGGAAGGACACAAGTCAAGAGTGAGAGCAGTGTGGAAATGAGTTATTTAAGAGGAGCCTGTGGAGTCACATGGAGAGACAGGCTGACGAATGAGGATATAAAGGAGCGTTGTGGTGTTGATGTGGATGTGATAGGAAGCGTTATGAGGAACACACTGAGGTGGTTTGGCCATGTGGAGAGGATGGAGGGTGAAAGACTGACGAAGAGAGTGTATGTGAGTGAGGTGGAGGGGGAAAGAGGGAGGGGGAGGCCGAGGATGAGATGGAGAGATGGGGTGGAGAGGTATATGAGAGAGGGGGGTGTGAGTTGGGAGCAGGGGAGTGAAATGGCGGGGGACAGGGCGACTTGGAGGCGATTTGTTTGTGGCCACCCCAAACGGGATTGAGGCGTCTGGCAATATATATATATATATATATATATATATATATATATATATATGTATATATATAAAACTGTTCGGTTAGAGAAATTAATAAATTCTGTCGACCTGGATGATCCAGCTTCTCACGAGTATGTCTGATGACAGTTGTTATATGGGTATCATGCAGTAGGGCAAAATGTTTGGGAGCTTAGCATCAAAATTTACAGGAGTGTTTTGAAACTTAGCACCAAACGTTATCGAGTCAGCATGTCGTATCAGCTTGAGTTTGTTGACAATGCTTTCCATCTTGGCTCAGTGACCACTACCATGTCCAATACTTTCCCTTCCAAATCACTTCCTCTGAACACAATATATTATGGCGATTTCTGTTTTCTGTGCCTCCTCGTTGGTGAGATTTCCACTCACATTCTCTTTGCCACATTTGTCTCTCAACATTGTTTTAGCACTTTGTGTCTACGCCCCTGCTTTCTTGAGTCCGGCCAAGCCTGAACGGTATTGCAAGCACTGTCTTGTAGGGTTATAGACCTTTGTAGAAGATTCGATACTTACAAAACTTTTTACTTCATGGTCTCCATCATTTGATTTTGACCTAAGCAAAGACTCTTGAGGCCAGTCAACCTCTACTTTACACGAGAAACGTGGACAATTGAACCACATTATACTATGTTTGCCAAGAAAGGCATCATCTGCAGGGACGAGATCAGACCTCACTTACCGCCACTGATGAAGCTGGGCTTCTCCATAAACTATAGTCAGACGATTTGACAGAAACGTGGGGAACAGAGACCTCTCATTTCTAATTTGCCCTAGTACGTTTGTACTTTCAGTACAGAACAATACCTTGCTTACATGAATCTCAAAGGCTCTTTCACCCAGCTGATTTATTCACATAGCGGGTGTAGGTATTGGTAGCTCCAGCCAAGGAATGACGATACTCTTCAAGGGAGCAACTTGAGATTTCCCGATGAGATAAGAGAATGAACTCGACCCTACCTCTCAAAAGTTTTCCAAATTTATGGTTCAATATCCCTGCTCACTGACATCTGAAGAAGTGATGCACCTGACGAAACTGTGACATTCCTGAGATCCAAAGGTTTATTGCACCTGTGCAAAGAGATCTAATGTAAACTGCTTAATTCATCGTTCCATGACATACACCATATACGCTGCTAATACGGTATTCCTTTCAATACTTCCGAATTATAATATACAAAGTTATTGAAGACTAACTTTCCTTTCTAAAAAGAAGGGAGCAGCATTACCCAATAAGTCATAAAGAAACGGACTAATTAATAACTACTCTCTCTTTGTGGCTTGTTTAATCTTTTTCCTCACAATGAAAGTGAACGTGTCCCTGTCACAATTCCACTACACTGGTAATTCTAAAGGTTTCTCCATTGGCAACACAAGATTTCATCACAACACAAGTACTGTATATCTTTTATCAGTTAACCAAGACCACGCAGAGGAAAAGACTCTAATTGTTTTCTACTATTCCTGACAAACTTTGTTAATTTAAACCCAACATTACTACAACAACGTTTCACGTCATTCCAGCAGAACAATTCCCTTGGCAGTTTCCATTGATTTGATACAGTCATCTACATAAATATTATGTAGCATGGCTTGCTGATTTTCCTTTATGTACTGATTTCTATAGTTTTCCTCTGTCTTATGTCTTATAAAGAGAAGAGTTTACACAGCTAGGTGAAGAGTTTCCTTTCGGAGGATGAACTGTCATGCGATAGGCTACTCAATCGGAATATTATCAAAATTTCCATCCGTCCAGCACAAAAATCTTAAGTAATCCCATTCTGTAGTAAGAACCTTCACTTGGTAAAACAGTGATTCAATGACTACCATAAAGGCATACAGACCCTGTCCAAATCTAATCAAGTGTTCAATTACAAAGTTTGCTAAATCTGGGCCCTGCAACAAACAATCATTAAGCAAGGTCCCTGGCAACTCACAGCACAGTTAAAAACTGTTCGAACCTTATCAGGTTTCTGAGGATAACAGACACCATGGAGGAGATACCAAACCTTACCAGTGTTTCTTTTTTTTTTTTTTTTCTTTTTTGCAAACATTCTCAGATTACCCATTGTCTATCATGCCATATATTAAGAGAAAGCAGTCTGATAAATGCGTTCCATTAACAGGAAACCTTTTCTTTTGACTTGCTAATCTTTTCAGTGCCAAAAATCTATTATTTGGGAAATCATTCCTGAAAGGCAATAGTGCTGCAGCAGGACCCCCGAATGACCTCTAGTTTTCGAGTAGGTGGTCACCACAGGGGTAACATTTGTTCACAATATATCATTAGGGTCTAGGGGTTAAGAACTGCATGATGATATCATCAGAAGTGTGTGCGCTTTGCATTGGGCGCCATTTTCCAAGATGGCGCCCTTCGCAAATTAGAAACCTAGTAGCTTCGGAACTATACGGGTACCCCCTAGGAAGACATTTTTGGTGTCAAATCATATGTTTTTGGAGTTAAGGAATCAGATAATGATATCTGCATATCATTAAGATGAATGCAATACCATTTTTCAAAATGGTGGAACAAACTATCAATTTTTTAAGTGATATTTTCTTTTAAATCTACAAAATGAAAATAGATTTATTGCTGGTAAAGCTCTGTTGTAACACACAGTTTAACAGCTAAAAATTATCTTTAGGACATAGGAATCATGCAGACACGAATTAATTATACACAAGTTTCATACACTTTTGATACTCAGCCAGTTTTCTATATCTCTGCCATACCAGCCTAAAATTCCAGTAGACATATCTTGGGAAGCATCACACCTAGGAAGACAGCCTTGGTGTCAAATCATACATTTTCAGGGTCAAGGAATCTCATAATGATACTTCTGAATCTTGACAAACGATATTTAACCACATTCCAAAATAGCGGATCAAAATGACTGACATGCAGGGGTTTTATTGGGAGGTTGGAGGGTCTCATGAACTAGACACCTAGGAAGACACTCTCAACGTAAAACCATATGTTACGAGTACCAGGATAAAGAAATAAAGATGGTTGAAAATCTTTTATGAAGATACGGATCCAAATTACCGATTGGATGGTAGACCAATATTTCATGAAGTCATATATATGTGTTACCACACATTATTCTTAAAATACTGCAGGAAAATCTTAGTTGGTTACTTTTTGTTCAGAAGTGCACAAACAGAATCAAAGAATGATGGAAGTTGAGCTTGTAACAAGTTACAAACCCTAAAAAACGTCGTCGTGTGGACACAGAAGACTTTGGCACTGACATGTGTGTATTCTGCGAGAAACCTTTTACTGGAAAATCCTAGGATGTTTCTCCTGCACTGGATAAACTTCAGACTTTATTTTCTGCTTAATAAGGCAGGATGAAGTGAGGAAAAAGATTGTGGCCAAAAGGACAGATATTCTACAGGTAAGTGGCATCACAAAAATCAAATACCACAGGAATTGCAGGTCAAGATACTCTAGCGCCCGGCATTTGAAAAGGAATTCTGGAAAAAAAAAAGAAAAGAAAAGCCAAGCAAACGTCGTATTGAATCAACAACATGCACTACCAGATCCCACGTTTCGTCTGAAAAGTTTGACTGGATGAAAAATTGTTTTTTGTGTGGTGAGGAATGCCATCCATAGAAACGATCAACCTGGGCAATGGTTCAATCAGCTATTGATAGAAAGTCTGACAACACTGATATGTACACGAAGGTATTCCAAGCAGCTGAACGATGCAACGATACTGAGATGTTGACTAGACTAAGTTCAGTTCCATATGGTGATCTTGTTGCTGTTAAGGTTTGGTACCACAGATCGGAAAACTATTATGCAAAATACATTGACAAACGAAAGATTAAGGTTAAGCAAAAACAAACCGAAAATATGAGTACGTATAAAGTGACTATCATACAGCTAGTTGATGAGTATCGACCATGATTCCACCCTTCACCTTTCCATTCGGTTCTCGCAACGTCCATCTCAGCAGTTACTTCAACAAACTAGGGATGAGGCTATGGCACACCTAATGTCTGACTTGGCTTGTATCTCTGACTGAGGTAAAAATAATCTAGTTGTTTTTAATGCATCAAAAACTCAGTTTGACTGAGGTAAAAATAATCTAGTTGTTTTTAATGCATCAAAAACTCAGTTTTTACACCTATCAACCCAACACAATCTTCCACAGGAGTACCCACTAATGTTTAATAATATCCAGCTGAATCCTGCATGATCCTTGAACATGCCTGGGGTTTCATTCACTCGAGAATTATCTTGGAAAGATCATATTGCATCTCTTGTATAATCTGTTTCCAAGAGATTGGGTGTGCTAAGCTGACTCCGTACCTTCTTTACCCCTGCATAGTCGTTGACTTTATACACAGGTTTTATTCGCCCCTGTGTAGAGTACAACTCGTATGTGTGAGGAGGCTCCCCACATACAGCTCTTCTTAATAGGGTGGAGTCAAATGCTTCTCCTCTCATTATCTCTCCTCCTACTACTGGCTCCCTTCAACCTCTGTCTCTTCGCCGCACTGTTGCATCTTTTGTCTCTTTTCTATAGCTACCTGAATGGTCACTGCTCCTCTGAACTGTCTGCTTGCATCCCTCCACCTCTACGACGGGTAGCACCCGTCTAGCAACAAACTCTAAACCATATTCTGTCCAACTCTCTGAGGCAAGAGTTAACCGTTACTCCCAGTCCTTCATTTATGCAACAGGTCAACTCTGGAACTGTCTCCCTCTGTCTGTATATTCTACTTCCAATGATCTCCAGTCTTTCAAACGCAGTGTGTCCAGGCATCTCGAAATGAACGGATCTTGATTCTGGCTCTCTATTGTATTTTGTTTTTTTCTTGGAAGGAACGTTTTTCATGCTCCTGGCCTTTGATTCCTTCTTTCTTGCATTAAAAAAGAAAATCTATCACTGAGAATAAACAGGTGTTCCTACTGACAGGGCTAAAGAATCGATTTCATGAGCTGCTTGGAAATCGTGTTGTTGAAAATCCTGAAAACTTTAGGTCTACAAGATTAAAGAAACAAATAAGTGATGAATGCCCTGACTTTTCATTTATCCCCCAACCTGGATTATCTGATTTAGTCTGTTCAAAAAGTATCTCTGTCGGCGATGCACTTTGAAAAGCTCATGAATTATTCAAGATGCTGAAGGAGGTTGGAGATCCTGAGAAGGACAGGGAACAAATATTTGACAGTCTCAAAAGAAAGTAAAATTCATCAGGCTGTGGGCATTTGACGAAGACGGATTTCACAGATGAAAGACCTGGATGCCGAGCACCACTCTGCTGGAGAAGCATCTACTGAAGAAATGAAAAACTGGACTGATCCACTATTATACAAAAAGATTTGTTGGCTCACAAACAAGAAACTGTATGACTATGCATCTGATGTGTCAAGCATTGACCCAATCCTTCCATTCCTCAATATGCCTTCAGATATAATTGAACAGTCAGCATCAATTGATTTCCCTAATCATCTCAGTTTAGCAGAATACTTCCATCATGCATTTGGAAGTCAAAAGCTTGCTGACCTTATGCATTTAACGGGATACTGTATTTCGTACACTAAACTTCGTCAGTTCTTGACATCAGCAGCCGAGCAGGTTAATGCAGCACAAGATCCTACATAGACCCATTTGATGTGTTTAATCTACCAACTCAACTTGTTAACTTTGCCACAGGTGCAGCTGCGACATCAGAGATCCAGCACTCAGTGTTAAATGCAATGGATACTGGCTTTGGTTTGTTTGAAAGATTTGTTGCTGAAAGACTTGTTGGCTCAAATGACAGTAGAAAGAAGAGTTTCTATCATATTCTGCCAAGATCACAATTGAAAACAATGACTGAAGTGAAGAAGAACCTCAGAGTGAACAACAGAAACATCTCAATTGATGCTGAAGTAATGTACCTGAGACTCCTAGCTGTCAATGCCAAAAAGAAAGGTCCCCTCATGAGTGTCCTTTCATTCGAAAATGCCCCAGTGCTGCCTAGTCTCTTCACAGATGAAGGTCTCCTTGTCTCCTGTGTGAAATCAGATTTCATGAACAAGCTTGAGGAACTGATTCCAGGGGAAAAGATATGCAAGATAGTCATGTGATGTACAGTAGTCATATTTGATAGACATGCTGTTATTCAGATGCCAGTTCCATCTTCCTCATCAACTACAAAAATGACATTCCAAGTGATGGCCTCACGTTTTATAGGCTATATTCTGAAAACAGTCAGGACCATATCAAACCCAGGTAAAATTCAGATCCATATCATGTTTGACAATTACATCGAAACAAGCATCAAGAGACAAATTAGACAAAAATGAGGGGATTGCCAAGGTAGCTTAGTATATCACATTCAAAATGAGGTTTCCATTCCCCTCAACTGGAAGCAATTCTTGGGCACAGGAAAGATCAAAAGAACTTTAGCAAATTTCTATACCAAGTATATGATGAAAATGCTAGTCTGTTGTTGAGTGAGCAACAAACCCTTTATGTTAGTGGTGGACAGGGTGTTTAGGCAATGAAGATGACAAAGCAGGGAAGCGTGGAAATGGAAGCCTTAACCCACCACATGCCAGTGCCTTTTTAAAACGGTCTGACATAATTCTGCGGTCAGTGCCAGTGCCATTTTAAAATGATTTAAAATAAAAAATATCACTGTGACCGCATTTTTCAAGATTCTCGAGTAAAAATTGACAGGCATGTGAGGTAGCTGTTCCTCTACAATCCCCCAGGCTGTCAAGGCCATACACTCACTCCCCTGCTCATGCTCGCTCTGCCTCACTCTGCCTGTGTGCCTCACCCAGTGATGTACATAGTGAAGGCATTTTGTAAATATTTTCATGTAAGTGTACATTGTAAATATTTTCTTGTAAGTGTACATTGTAAATATTTTCTTGTAAGTGTACATTGTAAATATTTTCTTGTAAGTGTAAGGACTATATAGTGAAGTCAAATTGTAAATACCTTCTTGTAAGTGCCAGGACTGTATGTAATGAAGTCAGGTTGTACAGCTCCGTTCAGAAATTCGTACTACACCCAATGTGGAAGGCGCTAGTCTCGGCTCCGCCTTCCCAGACGACAGGTTACAGTTTCGAACCTCCCACGAGCAACCAGAATTTAGCTTGTATCAAAGCAGTGTCATTCGCTCACCGACTGTTAAACGAAAGGGAATTTTATTTTCATACTCGTAGGTATCAGTCAATCTTACTGCTGATTAAATGATGAAATTAGGTTTATATTCGCGTGCCTTAAAAAATATAATACAGTACTAATAGCAGAAATGCATGTAACAGAATATAAGAAGTTCGGCTATGAATCAGTGTGATTAGGCGAGCTAGTGAGTTATCACATGTCTTACTCCCCAGACACGGGCATTATTTCAGCTAACCATCTTAGCTCAGTATCTATGACCTGTTCTACCGCTTCAAAGAAAATCCAATCAGCTAAAAATAATTTATATGCAGTCAAGATATTCAAACATTTAAGAAATATCAGAACAGTTAAAACTCATATTGATACTCAAAACCAGATGAAGACGATTGGTGGAGTCTAAGGAATAATGGAAATGATATGTTTTATGATGAAGTAGCCTACATGATGTTTCCCCTACATAACTACATAATCGTCGGTCTCTCTCTCTCTCTCTCTCTCTCTCTCTCTCTCCACACACACACACCACTGTTCATCTGAATTCTCTGCTTCCATCTCTCCCCCATTATGACTGAAACGAGGCACCAGCCTTGCCCCATCCACCCACCCACTCTGCAGTGCAACTGTTAACTAGTAATCTGTCTTTCTTGTATACGACTTTGTTTTGTGGAATGTCTTAGAATGTCTTCTTCAAGTGCACAGTGCCCCATTATTTCAAACACAGTGTGTCCAGGCATCTCAATGGAATAAATATTTGTGTTTACGTTTCATTGGAAGGAACTGACAGGGTTTTGATTTATATCGGTCATATACAAATCAGTCCTAGTCATTCTAAGAACGAGACTTCAGTTCCCATCTCTTGATGTATAGCTGTTGTTGTTGTTGTTGTGTAACCCTGGTCTGTCTGGCCAAGCAGAGCCATGAACCACAGTCAAGCAATCGCCTCTGCAGGGCTGTCCCGTGCAGTGATGGGGTGAAACCAGGATATCTGGCCTTAATCTGCATTTAGTCTCGCTACGCCACTAGCTGTATAGGCAGTAGTTTGTTTAATACAACGGTTGCCCTTGTAGCAATATTTTCATATATAATTTATTTAAACACAAGTATGCATACTCGTAATGTTATTCCAAACTAGATTTTCGGCATTGATTTTTATTAGCGCCATATTTACTAATAGCGAATACTTCCATACACTGAGGTGGTTTGGCCATGTGGAGAGGATGGAGGGTGAAAGACTGACGAAGAGAGTGTATGTGAGTGAGATGGAAGGGGGGAGAGGGAGGGGGAGGCCGAGGATGAGATGGAGGGATGGAGTGGAGGGTATATGAGAGAGGGGGGTGTGAGTTGAGAGCAGGGCAGTGAAATGGCGAGGGACAGGGTGACGTGGAGGGGATTTGTTTGTGGCCACCCCGAAAGGGATTGAGGCTTCTGGCAATAGATAGATAGAATAGAATACGTGCATGTTAGAAAGGACGGGAGCCCCTCGAAGAACCACTCAGGCTGAAGATTCTGTTATTGTCGCGGCAGCAGAGCCAACTCCCCTTACGAACGCGGTGCCCATAAGGGACAGTCTTCAGTTAGATGTGTCTGCGCTGACTGTCAGGCGAAGGCTGCATGACGCTGGTATACACCATAGAATTCCAGCAATGAAGGAACGCCTGGCACAACAACACAGAGGGGGGAGGTTAGCCTTTGTTCAACGCTACTTCCAGGAGAACCTAGACTTTTGGTCGCGAGTCATCTTCACGGATGAGAAGTGTTGCTCCTTCACCTCGCATGGTAGGGTTCACTGCTGGAGGAGAAACAACACCAGGTATAATATTAACATTTTTATTGCTGATAAAATTCCGTACTCTTATTGCCCCCCTCCAGGCTGTCTTCGTTGCAGTCATCTGTTTTCTATCACTCTGTTACAGTGATTAACCGATATTCAGACTTTTACGTATGGAATAGGTCAATACTGAAGCTGCCTTCCGCAGTCTGCATACACCTCCACCCTTGATTTCCAGTCTTTTAAAGGCAATATGACCAGGCATCTAAAATAATCAGGATCCCTTATTTTGGTTTTATTCTGTTCATATTGTCCTGGAAAAAGATATGATTCCTTCTACTCTTTGCCTCTGTTTTCTTTGTATAAAGACAGTGCCAAGAAAAAAATGTGATCAGTACTAAATAATATAAGGTTAGGGGGCCATGTCATCACCTAGTATTGTCTCATGGCTGCAGTAATTTAAAAAAAAAAAAAGTAAATATATATTTAACATGTAGATACGAGAGGGTCAAAATTTGTGATGAGGCACGATCGGGTCACGTTACCTGTAACATCTGGGGATACCTGACTCTACATGGCCTGGGTGACTTGTCCAGCAACGAGGGGCGTTATACTGCTGACCAGTATGTCCATATCCTGGAGGAACGTTTCCTGCCATCTTGACGCGCAAAGGGTTTTCCGTTCCCAGATGGACCTATTATTTTCATGCATGACCGGTGCCCCATCCACATAGCACGTGTAGTACAGCAGTGGTTTCAGAGATAAGACACACTTCAGCTCTTAGACTGGCTCGCCAAAGGGGCTGATCTAAATGTAATAGAACACGTTTGGGCTGAAATGGTTAATACCTGGCAGCCAGGAGACGAGAGGACAAGAAATGAACTCCTCAACCACTTAAACGCCCAGTGGGAACTTTGTCGGCGCAACATGACTTCATCCGTGGCCTTGTAAGCTCCATGCCTGACAGGTTGCAAAGCAGTGATTGAGAAAGAGGGAGGCTGGACCCGATATTGATATGAAAAGTTAGGCAACTGTTATTATTATATTAAGGGTATGTATATATAGATAGATAGATATAATAGAGATACAATAGAAAGATCGATATAATAGAGATACAATAGAAAGATCGATATAATAGAGATCCAATAGATAGATATAATAGAGAGATAGATAGATATAAGAGATAGAAATAATATAGATAGAGATAGAGAGATAGATATTAGAAAAATAGATATACTACAGATAGATACAACAGACATAGATGTAGATAGATAGGTATAATATACATAGAGAGATATAATAAAGATATAGATATGATAGACTGCAGATAGTTAGATACGGTATACACAGACAGCTATGGATATAATACAGATAGATATAGATATAATATAGATAGAGAGATATAGATACAATATATATATATATATATATATATATATATATATATATATATATATATATATATCTTATCTCATCTCATCAGCCGTTTGAGTGTCCACTGCAGGACCGGCCTATCCCTACCGAAGTGGGGACGATACAGCCAATGTATCTCTACCAAGTGGCTTAGGCTGTCTGGTAGAGATTGTATGTAAGGTGAGAAGTGCTTGTAAGTGTAATTGTAGTGTTGGAGTGGCTTTGGATGTGTGTGTAGCCTGTAAACCAAGTGTTATCGGCCCGCGCAAGCCGTCTGGGTGCAAGCATACTTTAGTATGTGACACTAGTTCAACCATAGCACCCCTTGTGTCCGCCAGTGCAGTACGTGGCCAGAAGAACGCTACCAAAATTTATTACCCTGGCGGGGAGCGAACCCTCGTTCTTCAGGGTACGAAAACGCACATTTTACCATAGTACCACAGAGGCTCCATATATATATATTTTTGTTTGAAAACATCTGTATAATTATCCTTATATATTTTCCACCGCCTACGCGAGGCAAGATCACTCACACGTAATAAATATAATGTGTTCCTTGGCCTTCCCACACAAACAGGACGGATGAAGTAAGCTATTTCAGTCTCTTTACCTCCATATGCGACTTGTTAATGCGTCGGTAGTGGTGGTCGGTGGTCGCGGCGGCGGCGGTGGTGGTGGATTGTGGGTGTTGGTGGGTGACGGTGGTAGTGGTGGATTGTGGGTGTTGGTGGGTGACGGTGGTGGTGGTGGGTGGTGGTAGGTGGCAGAGACGGTCGTGATAGTGGCTGTTGTTGTTATTGTTATTGTTCTTTTATGTTTGTGTTTACGTTTGTGTGTGTGTGTGTGTGTGTGTGTGTGTGTGTGTGTGTGTGTGTGTGTGTGTGCGCGTGTGTGTGTGCGTGTGTGTGTGTGTGCGCGTGTGTGTGTTTCAGTGGGAGAATAGTCAGCTCACAAATCACTTATTGATTCATATCAGAGTTCTTCCTTTCCCTCTATTTGTGTATTGTAACTTGTTATTTGTATACATATTTTCAACACAACCGCATAATGTCCACCTATTTCCTTCATTAATATGTAATAATACTTGCCAATATCTATATAAATATCCGTTTCATCTCATATTTCGCATTCGTCGTGTGACTGAAACTGTTCCGGTACTTGCTGCTCTGTCTGTGGTGGCGAGAGGTTCGGGGTATTAACATGTCGTCCAGAAAGAGCGGACCGAGGCTTGAGCCTTCCACTTTGGGTGTAGTACGAACTTCTGAGCGGAGCTGTACCTATCTTCAAGTAAGTGTAAGATAATGCATTCCCAGTGAGAAAGATGCAAATTGTGGTAGATGCTGAAGTAATAAGTAATCAGAAGTGTACTGAACATTGCTATACTTTCCCAGCATAAATACCTGAGTATAGCTTACATAGAAAATGACTTTCTCTCATGTTCGTGGTGAGCGTGAGAGCGGCTATACTTGTACATGAGTATGCAGGACTCAACAAAACTCATTTCCGAGCCTCGGTGAGCATTTTAATGGAGAAATTCCTTGTTTCCACATCAAAATTTATCATTTTAGCCCCCCAAAAAAGTCGAAAAATGGCCGGCACTGGGGTGACCCATAGGACTAAAAATAGCCGGCATGCGTCGGGTTAAAATCAAACCAGGAGGAAGCTGACATTCAAATCTCTCTACATGCAAGGTTTGCTGCAGAGAATGGAGCTGATCATATCATCGTAAGCAGCCCAGATACAGATGTTCTGGTATTGCTGTTGCATCACCGTAATGCCATCAGAGCTACTGAAATATATTTCTACAGAGGAAGAGAGGGAAGCATGGTAATCTTCGTCGGTACATCCCCATCCACCAAATACATAACAAGCTAAAGAGCAAACAGAAACTTATTCTACTACCAGTGTACTGTCTTACTGGTTATGACACCGTGAGTTCATTCTGGGGACATGGAAAGAAGGTAGCTTTCCGTGTGATGATGGAAAAATGTGAGAAGCTGCAAGACATACCTAAATTGGGGACAAGTATGGGCCTATGTAAACCTGAAAAAGCTGCAGCTACGAAATTTGTTGGATGCCTTTATGGCAAGGCAGATTGTAATTCTTTAAATGAGCTCAGGTGTGAAAAGACAAGTAAAAAATATGTATCACCAGACAAAACTTCCTCCAACAGAAAACAGCTTCATTCTTCATCTGAAAAGATGTGTCTACCAACTTCGAATATGGCAAGAAGCATTTGTAGCTATGCAGGAGCCTCTTGATCCTATGGACTCTGGATATGAAAAGACGCAATATGGGTTATCACTTGTACCAATGATGATGAACCAAGCACTGGCTGCACCAGAACTTGTGAATGATCTTGTATGTGAGTGCCGTCCAGGGTTAGGGTGTTTTGACAATCAACAGCCATGTACTGAAGCATGTAATTGTAAAAGATTAGCCTCTTTGGATGCATCAGAAGAACTACTTATGTGTGTGTAAATCCTTTCACCTATGACACCACCTGTGACACTGACCCGGGGAGTGAATCTAATGTTGACCAATAAGACATTAGATGCTAAAGACAGCGCCTTTTTTCAGCTTAGGACAGTGATTCCTGTTTTGCTTTTTTTTTTTTTTTTTCTCGTTGTTGTTGAACCTGTCACACAAATCACATTAATTTTAATGTGCTGTCATATTATTTTATTTACTTCCCATGAACAGATATTTTTGATGAAAATTCAACAGCAAACAAGGGAATAAGTAATGATAAGGACTTCTATCAAAGTTTATTACAGTGGTGATGATGATGATCATCATCATCATTAGTAGTGTATTTAGTTATATCTGAAAGGATTACAGATATACATTTGATATTATTTTATATATCAAAACATTTATTTTTGGAATGTAATCCTGGATCCACAACAGATACTATTAGTGCAGTAGACAGAGGCTGAAGGGAGCCAGTAAGAGGAGAGTTAACCAGACGAAAAGCCTTCGACTCCACCCTGTTGAGAAGAACTGTGTGTGGGGAACCTCCCCAACACACGAGAGTTGTGCTCTACACAGGGGCGAATAAAACCCGAGTATAAAGTCAACAACTGTGGAAGGCCGTGGGTTAGGGCTTCCTGACTAAAACCTCCCTAAGTAAAGAGTCCAGTCCTGCTGTGGACTAAAAACAGAAAGTACATAATGATGATGATGATGATGATGATAATACTACTATATATATCTTTCTAATGACTGAATATAATAATTAGCTAAGCGAGTTTCAGCCACACTAAAAAAAAAAGTGTGTTACCAGGATACGAGACGAGGACCCAACTCCCTATGTATCCCACCAACCACTTTCCCCAACCTCCTCCCTTTAGAAAGTGGTTACATTAATTTTTCAAATGTCATTACCACTATATAATAATGAATTATAGAAGTAAAAGATTATTCTTATTAATTAATTATACACATGTGTGGTGTGTGAGGACTGTGTTGGTGTGTAAGGACTGTGCTGGTGTGTGAGGACTGTGGTGGTGTGTGAGGACTGTGTTGGTGTGTGAGGACTGTGGTGGTGTGTGAGGACTGTGGTGGTGTGTGAGGACTGTGGTGGTGTGTGAGGACTGTGTTGGTGTGTGAGGACTGTGGTGGTGTGTGAGGACTGTGGTGGTGTGTGAGGACTGTGTTGGTGTGTGAGGACTGTGGTGGTTTGTGAGGATTGTGTTGGTGTGTGAAATATAATCTCTTCGTGAGAACAAAACAGACTCGACCTTCTCATGGACCCACTTCACTTGTAACTAAGGAGTGAGAAACAGGTAGACCTTTATCATACAAATGGATGGCGAGTAAGAAAGGGCCGGGGAGAACAGGAGGTAGATAAGGCACAAGGCGGTATATGTACAGGAGAAAAATGCTTGAAAAGGCATAATAATTGCAAAATTCCACATCAACAGCCTTGTGCCTTACCTACCTCCTGTTCTGCCCACCCCTCTGTTGTATAATAAAGGTCTACCTGCTTCTTACTCCTTACATCTGAAGGGGGTCCTTGAGAAGGCTGAATCTGTCACAAATATATAGATATTTCCAAATCAGAGTACTGCAAATTAAAATTGAAGGGCACAGAAAAATATTCAATTATAATCAATTATTCAAAGGGCACGGTAGCTCTATCTGCTCATGCTACGCCCCAAGGAGTATTCTGAATAATGCAATAACAAACATTCGATTATGTATAGTTATATCCAAAATATCATCAATATATAAATTGTTACTCAGTGAGGCAGTCAGTCCCTAAATACCTACAAATCAGTCAGTAGACTGTCCTTCTGTTTCAGTTTATTAGTAATTTCCCACTGATCAATCACTAGCCTAGCACTGAGACCTTTGTCGGTCACCCAGTCAGTCTCTCCAGAAGTCAGTCCCTTGATCCTTTGTTAGTAGTCACCACGTGGAAATGCAGCTGCCAGCCAATGCTCCGTACATGCGAGGTCGCCATTAAATTCTTACGAGTAGACTGGGGCTGGAAAAATTGAGGTATGGATGCATAAGCGGAAAAATTTTGCTAATACAGGAGCCAACACTGAGGAGCAATATTTAAGTACTATTGAAGGAATTTCATCTGGACCAGTGTCTTTGTCTGCAGATAGATGCTGTAATATGGCTTGCACAGGTACACACGTCCCTGATCACATGTGTCATGATGGGCTTTGCAGACTTTGCAGATGAATTGCTCTGATTACGAAGCCCTTCATCTGAGATGGTGCCAGTGGTCCCCAGTTCCTGCAGCAGGTTGTGGTTCTTTAAGAACACAGTCCAGGCTGACCTCTTAGAATGACCCATGAAATAAGAGTGCCACACCCAGTTATTGCATGGTATGCAATATTTTTCAAGTGTTTGCTGTTCAAATGCTAGTGATTTATGAATCTCATGAACGGGGATGTACTTGGGTTTTTTAGATGTTCCAGCCTTCACCCATAGAGTTTTGCACTGCATTCTGTGATAATTCACCAAGAGTAGAACAACAATGTCGGTGTCATGTGCAGACACAACGATATGCTTAGCAGGGGAACTGATGCAATGCAAAATCACACGTGTATCTGCCTCCTCGTGGTCAGATATCAGATTAGCTGTATCCATCTGAGGGTCATTTGCTTTCACCACTAACCCCAATCCACCAGCAATAACCATGAGCTTCTCTGGTGCAGCTGATGAAGTTAGCTCATCTGACAAAAAGGCAGACAGATCCTTCTTGTTGTCGGACAATGCCAGGAAATCAGTCCACTTGGATGGTAATGGGGTGGGAGGGGTCCTTCACTGAAAGCCCCCTCACCTCGATCCCACCTTCACCTCAGCACAATGTTGGAAGAAATGACAAGACAGCATAGGAACATTAAAAGAAAACAATGTGAGGATATAGAAGTGAAGAGTGGGCAACAAAACAAAATAGGAAAAGGAGCAAGAAGAGAAGGAGAACTTGTGAAGCAATTTAAAGCGACAGACATCACTAGTGTATACAGGCGCGAGTGGACATGGAGGACCCCGTTGTGGATGCCAACCTTCTACAAAACAAGTGACAAAAATTGTATGGCCGTATCTGCCAGTTGAAGAGAAGAATACAGCATAGGGATGCCGTTAGAAAGGAGAAACCCCGCATCCACGAACGAACGATGCTGTACAGCGAAGATGGGGTTCGAGATGTCAATCGGGTGTGGGTGAGGGTGGGGTAAAAGGGGGGAGTTTGGGCAGAGGTCAAAAACCATATGTAATTTGACAATTTAGCTCCTTACTTGTTTCATGGACCCAAGAACCATTTGGAAAGCCACCTTCTTTGCTTCACTCCCTCCAGAATGATAACCAGAGGATAACATACAGATAAAAAGAAAAATGCTGTCATTTTTTTTAAAGTACGGAAAACGGTCCAATTATGGCCCTCCGTATCTCAGACCCTATATGAGAGATCATTAATTCCTTTTTTGCAAAAACTACGCAGAACATTAGTCTTTCAAATGAATCTAGGAGAAATACATTATATTGACAGTTTTTTAGTTAGTGGAGATCAAAATAAAATAGGGAATAAATTTAAGGTTCGAGGAGTTGACTCAAGTTTTTACCTAAAGTACTAATATCATGGGGAAATAAATCATAAAATGATAGTCATCTAACACAGACTTTCCTTTGCTACAATATGAGACCTAGCTGACTTATCTAGCTGCATTATTGATGGAGTTATGTTGACTTTAGCAGTGACTTATCTCAAAAATAATGGGAAACCCCGCAATTCACCAAATAACCTTTGACCTTTAAATGGCAAAATATCGCTTAGCGACACCTCTGGTTGTATTCAGCACCTCAAAATCCATAAGAAAAAGTAAGTTGCTTGCTTTTCCCCCCAAATGCCTCCTTCAGTCACAATTTCAAGATCGTACTAGACTATTTAGGATAATTTCTGCGAGTCTTAGTTTGACAATTCTGTTCGGACCAGAATGATTCTGTTCGTTGTTGTTTAAGTTAGTGTTAGGTATTTTTAATCGTTTGTTTCATTCCCTCTATTTAAGACTTTATTACCACTGCTATTTAAGACTTTATTACCATGTTTTATCTTTTTGAGTTTAGAACAAGATGTGGTTAATCTCCCCTTTGACCCTACAATTTGCATTGCGCACTTTAATTCTATCTTCACGCTGAGATAGACCTTTGGTCCCCACCTCGTCGTAACAATTTCCTGAACATGGAATGAAACTGTGGTGTGACCTTACACCAGCTAGTCTTTTGCAGGTGTCAAACCGTTCAGCCAAGTTGAATTTGATATAATTTCTTGTACTTGGCCTTGCATAACAAAGAACAATTCAATACCATGCACATTATCTCTTCCCCATCTATAGCCTACATACAGTAGGCTATCATGTTGTGTAAGAATCTGGTTGTGAACAGTGGCCTGAAGGCTTGCTCTAGCTACTAGTCTTTTAATAGTGCCACCTACACCATCACAGAGGCTCTTTTCATTGCTTGTTGCAAAGAAGCACTGATTCTAAATCCATATACTTTTTTATATACGAGTATATGGATGACATTGCATAATCTTTCTGACATATCTGGGCAAATGAGGATTAATTCATTAATTAATTTCCCCAGGTCATGTGCAGTCGTGGTCATAAATAATCACCTATTATCCGGTATCCCGTGCCTCAGGCTGGCTCCTTTATGCGCGGCAAGTCACAGCGGAGTAAGAGGGGCTGGGAGGGACGGGTCAGAGAGAGAAGGGAAGGTGGATGTGGGGACGAGTGATGGTGTGAGGGTGGAGTGAGGGAGGGGAGGGAGAATGAAATGCGAAGTGGCGGTCACATTATTTGTCTACTTTCATTCAGGGCATGATATAAAGGAGTTACGGTAATGATAGGTAGATTTGGCTGCATTACACTTTGTATAGCGGAGTTAGATAACAAGCTTTAGACAGATGGTGATATCAAGGGCTGGCTCATGAGAGAAATGATATACTGACGTGACAGATCAAACATTAATGCAGAGCCATTGAGACTGTGTGGAAAAAGATCGTCAACGCGTGTGAGCCAGAGAACGAGAGGACACAGGCCCGCCTTCTCCAGCACACCAAGAACGAGCGACAGCTGTTCAGACGAAACCGGCAAACTATCAACAACACTGTTTCCTTAGTGCTGCAAAGATTGCAAGAGGTCATTGAGGCAGGGGGCCACTGGACTACTGTACTTTCTAAGGCTTCCCTGGTTGCTTTGGCTTGACCAATGTCGGTAAACAATGACACTGTTATGCAGTGTATTCTGCGCCCAACCTCTTGGGCTCAGATACGGGCACGGGCCTTGGATTCTTTTATTCTGGACCGGGCTAGAGCATGCAGACAAGGGATCGGGTTCAAACACGGGTTAACCAGTTTCACAGAGTACAACAGAATTTACACACTAGTACATGGATAATTCTATACAGGACACAAGTACACTATATGACAAAGCACTATACACATATATAACATGAACACAGTATAGCACACGACACTACCTATCTATATATCACAAACAAAATAACACCTAATACATCATATAACACAGGCAAGGTATATATTGCACAGGGGAACAACACGATCTGTGATCCCGATATAGTATGGTATGTTACACAACACTGAGATTACTACCAACAAGGTATATCACATGAGTCTTTTACACAGATGTATATATACCAAGGGGGTGCTTATTCCACAGGACTAAGACACTGTATATCACCACTCGTATGACACAGGGGTTGTGGTACAACATGTAGGGGCCACAGATATATTACACAGGGGGTATGGATATTACCTACAGGGTGGAGGGTCTCACAGGGGCATGGGGCGGTACACAAGGGATCACAAACATGGTACACTAAACAAGGGTCTACTCGTAGTATGAATTGGAACACACAGGGGCATGACACTCTGGACGAATGGGGGGGAAGGGGTTCACACAGGGTCTGTAGCACTGGAATCATAGGGAAGTAATTCACAGTGTAGGCTGGGTCACCCACGGGTGGTAGGGGCACGCCCAAGGCTACGGCACAGGTAGACACAGGTTACGGCCTGGTATGGGAGGAGGGCTGTCAGGGGTGCGTTCCCAGTACAAGTCTTTTTACAGCGTGATCAGGGGTCTGGGTCGAGCTGGACGGCAGAGTGGTGGGCGGCCCTTTCCTGGTGGGGGCCCTGGGGGTGTGATGGCCCTCTGGACTGGGACTGAACAGGGCTAAGAGGCGCACAGCACTGCGCCTGCCCTTGGCAAATAGTGGGAGTCCTGAGGACGGGTTCAGGCTGATCTGGGCCTGGGGTCGGCTGCAGGGTCCCCCTCGTCATCCTGGGGATGTAGTCTCGCTGGAAGGAAGAGGCCGTCAGGGGTTGACTGCAGCTGGTCACCCTGGGGGAGTCCATCAGATGCTGGGGGCATCAGGGGCTGGGCTGCAGGGACAGGACGCCTAGTCTCAAGGTGGGTCCGTCCCACGTACTCTCCAATAGGGGACCTGTTGGGGAACAGTCTCCACCCTTTGTAGAGGAGGGGGAGCAGGAAGGGTGTCTGGCTCGACCTCTGAAGGAGTGGGCCAAGCAAGAGACAGAGCCTTCATAGGGAGCCTCCAGGATAGTGGAGTAGGGATGACCGGTGGTCCGTCCCTCAGCCTGGCAAGCCTGGTGGTCCCTGTCGAATCTCCACTCCGGGGCAGAGGAAAGAGGTCCAGAGGTTGCTGGGGGACCACTTGTCCCGAGGACAGCAGGAGGAGAAGGCCCGGTGGGCCTTCTGGCTTCTGCGGCAGGTCTGGTGGACTCTGTTGCCCTTCTACTGTCAAGGGAAAAGTGCAGCTGGGGGACAACCAGTGATCTCTCCCCCGGTGGCAGATCCAGTGGACACTACCACGGCCCCGCTGCCCTCCTGGGGATCGCAGGTGAAAGTTGTCGGGGTGACAGTCTGAGATGCCTGCTCCCGAGGGTGGGTGGCAGAAGGAGGAGATCCTGTGGACACTCCTCCGACAGTAGATCTGGTGGATACTACTGTGCTGCTGCTCCCCTGGGGTAGAGTAGGACTGTGAGCTTTGGTGACTGCTTTCCTTCCTGTGAAGGCAGGTCCGGTGGACACTGCATCCAAGGGCCTACCTTGGACTGTCAAAGGGCAAGTCCCACCCCGATTCTGGCGAGTGTTCTCCCCATCAAAGGGTAATGTACCCAGCTGGCATACATCCTGGAGGTCCAGCTGCGTGGAAGAGGGGCATAGGGTCACGGGAGATATGAGTTGCTGTGGCATGGAACGCCTATGCATCTCCCCGTTGCCTCCGATTGGGGTGGGGGCCACCTCTCCATGTTCTCCTCCTGGGGTGGTGGTGTGGGGATCGCTCAGCCGGGTGAGTATTTCAGACATAAATATATTTTGGGAGTTTGGGTAGGATTTTGTCTCATATTCCTTCTAACCTTTTTTGCGAGATAATGATACTTTTTACAGTACACCCATGTGCACAGACATCATATTTATTTACCTTTTATGCACAATTGTTTTAATTTGCCTTTTCATGTGACATTTAGTTTCAGAAGTAATTACATGTAAGGATAGACAACGTTCTTAAACATTGTGGAAGTCCAAGCCATCCAGATCCCATTCTGCATCCGAAGTCAAAATATGTGGATAAACATAAATATCTGGCTCCGTACTAATATTTGATCTGTTATGTCAGTACATTTTTCTCACGAGCCAGCCCTTGTTATTACCACCTATATAAAGCTTGTTATCTGATGCTGCCATACAAGGTGTAATGCAGCATTATTTACCAAACAATAAGTCCTCTATACCATGTCCTGGTTGAAAGAGAATAGACAAATAATGTGACAACCACCTTCCCTTCTCTCTCTGGCCCCTCCCTTCCAGTCCCTCTTGCTCCACTGTGACTTGTCGCGCATAAAGGGGGCAGCCTGAGACACAGGGAACTGGAGGACAGGCGATTATTTATGACCATGACTGTGCATTACTTCTTGCTGATGTTAGATGCAAGAAGACAAGGACCAACATGTCTCAGTGACATCACAGCAAGAACAAAATAACAGTGAAAATTTTAATATCTAAAGGTAAAAAAATGATTGGTAAACGAAAAGTGAATTTCGTCCTTTTGTCGCACAATTCTGCTTTATGCTTTCATCAAAAAATTATTTAAACAAAATAATTCACGTTTTCATAAAAGTGAACCATCTAAAGGTTGCATAGTTGCATACTTGACAAGAACAATATTTTGTAAATATTTTAGCAAACAAATATTTTTTGCTCACTGTATATCACTTTGTGACACTGATACAATCTCGATTATTTAATATGCATTAAAAACATCATAATTTCATAAGGAAGCTCAGCAACAGCACGAAATTTTTCTCAGATCATCTTCAGATATATTGGAATACATGATAAAAATATGAAAATGATGGTTAACTGCCCACATGGTCAACTGAAGACACGAAAAAGGGCAATTTTGAGGAAATCTGAAACTCGACCACATTTCAAAAAATTACTCTGACACTGCGATAACAGTAATACATTTCGTTGCTATATACTCATGGCCTAATATGTCATAAATGACAAGGGAAAAAACTGAGTACTTTATCTAGCATACTGTTTGATTGAAAAGCTCTGAAAGGGGGTGTTCTTTTGTTACGTTTTGACTTTTTGACCATTTTCAGAATCTTGTAGGAGGAAAAGTTCAAAAGATACATGTGATCTGAATACATTTTTGAATTCTAAGGAAAAAGGTAATCCTAGCCACAAACTATCAAAGATGTACATGCCGTATCAAAGGAGCTATGAATGTCGGAAGTTGGACCAAAAGGCTCGTTCGGCAAAATGCATAAGTTTAATTAAAATTTCAAAGGGCAGTAGCTTCAGATATATTACAGACACAGACCTAAATTTGGAATTTCTCCAGAATTTCGGTATAGGAGCACATTTGAATTGTAAATAAGGAAACTGAGACAGTGACCTGGGACCTTCTGGGTGATTACCTATCCCCGCCCCCAGGAGGCTCAGGGTAAGTTATTGTTTTCGCTCTGTTTGTATGTTTGTTTGTCCGTCCGTTTGTCTGTCTGTCTGTAAACAACTTTACACATAATTTACTGGTGCGATATTGACTAAAATTACAAGGCTGATGGGCTATGACCCTTTGATCACCTGATTAAATTTTGGCCCAAGGACAAGGCTTTACAGTAGGCCCCCCAGATGTATAAAGCAAAAAAAAAAAAAATCATTTTTTTTTCCATAACCCATTTCAAATTCGTCACATCGACATGAAACCAAAATCAAAATGTGCATCTTTCAAATATGCATCCTATAACATGCCTTACTACATCGGGGGGGGGGGTCACTCCCCCAGTTAATGGTAGGGGGCTCAATGTCAAGGTGGTAGAGCCTAAAATTTCAAATGAGCATAAAATATTAAATTTTCACTTAATTTATTCCAAATTTCATATGTGACATAATGACTAAATATCCTGTTGTGTTCCAACGCCAGCACTAAAATGACTGTCGGGGACGAGTTTGCTTACCATGGCACCACTTTTAGTACAACAGCCGATGTTAAAAAATAAAATTGGTTATAAAAATTTGAGGTAGAATTTTGGCAACAATGCTGAAATTCTTCTTTAGACTATACTGAACACAAAATGTGATGCTGCCAATTATTTGTCACGATTTAGATGGTTTGCTGGAACGTAAATGAAAAGGAGTGTTTTCAACCCTGATTTTCCTTCCCCCCCCCCCTTTTTGTTGTTGTTGTTAATTACAATGGTTCTCAATAAGGAGTACCTGTACCTCCATGGGGTACGAGATATGTTGGCAAAGTCAAAACTATATTCATACTGTATGACACACAATTATATTGAAAAATTATATAATTTCACTTTTTATTTCCCCTTTTTATAACTCAGTATTTTTAAAAGTTAGTGTCGAAAGTCATTTTCTTTTTTCATTTGATTGATCTTCACTTGTTCGGTACGTGTACAATATCAGTGTCGATGCTGTTGTCTGTAAGCTCACTCAGTGGTGTTCTGGGTCTTGGTGCAACAGGTGATTATTGTTAAACTCTATCTTCGTATATCGATGGCATTTTTATTACTGAATGCAGAAGGTGTTGCATTGTAGTGAAGTGATGGTGTGGTGTAAAGGAGAGAATGAAATGTAGTGTGATGGGTACTTAATGTGGGTCTGTGTGGTAAGGTACTGTAGTATGGTGGTGTTTTCATGTTAGGCTTTGGTGTAAAGAAAGAATCTTTGGTGTGAAACTGTGCTGGAAGTATACTGTACTGTACAGTGGTGCTGCTGGCTGATGTTTTGTAGTATACATAAGGTGTTGTACTTAGATGGTAGTTGTGTTGATTGATATGGTGTAGTATTGTGAAGATGTAGTGATGGAAGCTATACAGTTATGAGATTGTTTTATGAGAAACTTGGTGCATGGTGAAGGTGTGGTGCAGTGAAAACATTGTAATGCAGTGTCAAGCCTGTATGATCTATAATAATAATAAAGGCGAGTGTTTGTATGTTTGTTACCTATAAACTCGGCTCCCTTAGGGTCTACCCCTACATATAGTACATATCCAGAATCAGCATGATCCAGGGAGTGTTTTGGTATATAATTTTATAGGATTAATTGTATGCTGAAGAGTTACATTAGGTATATTAGCCGAAGGCCCAATCAGCCCTCTGCAGGAGCTAGCCGAAAAAGTCCACCCGGAGGGCGGACCTTTTCGACTAGTAATGGAATAAAACTAATCTCTTAGTTATACTTGTGACTGACCACTTCACCATGTATTTGTGCAAAGACACACCTTCCTAACGAAACAATCTAATTTTGAGTCATTTTTCGACTGTTGTGCGAAGAGTACCAAATATTAACAGTCCCCATAACAGGTGTTATTGATTACACATTTCAATAGGGCATTTTTAAATATTTGTAGATGCGAGGAAGAAGGAACCAGAGGCTGAGCTCACAAAAGTTCCTTCCAAGAAACAAAACAAAAACAATACAAAACAGAGCCAAATTCATGATCCGTTCAATTTGAGATGCCTGGACTCAAATGTGTTTGAAAGACTGGAGATCATAGGAAGCAGGAAATACAGACAGAGGGAGACAGTTCCAGAGTTGACCCGTTGCATAAATGAAGGACTGGGAGTAACGGTTAACTTGTGCATTAGAGAGCTGGACAGAAAAGGGATGAGAGTTTGTTGCTAGATGGGTGCTATGCAGTTGCCATAGAGGTGGAGGGATGCAAGCAGACAGTTCAGAGAAGCAGTGACCATTGAAGTAGCAGTAGAAAAGAGATAAAGAAGCAACAATGCAGCGAAGAGACAGAGGTTGAAGGGAGCCAGTAAGAGGAGGAGAGTTGATGAGACAAAAAGCCTTTGACTCCACCTTATTGAAAAGAGCTGTATGTGGGGAGCCTCCCCACACATGAGAGTTTTTCTCTAAACAGGGGGGAATAAAACCTGTGTATAAAGTCAACAACTGTGCAGGGGTAAAGAAGACACAGAGTCGGCTTAGCACACCTAATCTCTTGGAAGCAGATTTTACAAGAGATGCAATATGATCTTTCCAAGATAAGTCCCGAGTGAATGAAACCCCAAGCAAGTTCAAGGAGGATGCAGGATTGAGCTGGATATTATTAAACTTTAGTGGGTATCCCTGTGGAAGATTTTGACGGGTTGATAGGTGTAATAACTGAGTCTCTGATGCATTAACAACAAGATTATTTTTACCCCAGTCAGAGATACGAGCCAAGTCAGACATTAGGTGTGCCATAGCCTCATCCTTTGTTTGCTGAAGTAACTGCTGAGGTGGACGTTGCAGAAACCGAATGGAAAGGTGAAGGGTGGAATCATCAGCGTACAGGTGGAAAGGATTAGATGTACAGCTTAGAAGATCATTGATGAATAAAAGAAAGAGAGTTGGTGATAAGACAGAGCCCTGAGGAACATCACTGTTGATAGATCTAGGAGAAGAATGATGGTCGTCTACAACAACACCTATACACAGAGATGAAGGCAGAGATAGAAGGATAGAAAATGTAAGAGGGCAGTTTGGAAATTAAAGATTTATGCCAGATTTGATCAAAAGCCTTTGAGATGTCAAGTGCTATGGCAAAGCTTTCGCCAAAGTCCCGAAAGGAGGATGGCCAGGAATCTGAAAGGTGGGTGAGAAGATCGCTAATGGAGCGTCCCTGACGGACACCATACTGATGATCAGAAAGAAGGTTCTGATAGGAAAGATGCTTAAAAAGTTTTCTGTTAAGACTAGATTCGATTTTTTTTGAGACACAGGATGTTAACCCTTTAAACGCGGCCGTGAACAGTCGACATCCCCCGAGTGGCGGGGTTGTATCGTGGTCTGAGTACCTGCAGGAAAATATTAGCCAAAAATCAGAGATTAAACCTAAAACATTATACTTGGTATGGCAGATAGTACTTACATTCAGCTTTCTCCAGAGACATGTGTTGAGCCTTCTTGGACTACCCAAGGACTTGTGGAGACTTGCAAAGTTGGGTAACCAAATCTTCAGTTTCACACCTCCAGCAACCCGGTTTCCCCTCTACCACAGCCTCATTCTGTCACAGTAAACTTTATACTACAACGTAAAGGTAGTTTGGAATCCGTATTTGTACAATATGCACTGAAAATAAGGCTAAAATCAACGGAGCGTACGGCTGACATGCAGCGCGGCGGCGGTCTTCCCGTCACTCAACAAACATTTCCATTTTCACAGCTAAAAACATGTATACTACATTATTTTCAATCATATTACTTCCCAAAAGATCACCACGGCGCGCTTTTTATTCTGCCTTACGCCCGTCACTTTATTCTCGTTCCTGTCGGCTGCTTGCACTGACTCGGAAGAGCTAGAACTCGCCATAATGTCACTTTGAAAGCCTGCGGTAAACTGACGCTAAACAAGGGCAAACCGTGAGAAAAAAAGCAAGTGTTACAACTGGGGAAACAAGCGTTTCCTATTAGCATAAACTGCTTGTGAGAGGGGAGCGCAGATTTACAGTTCTGAGCACTCAGAGCGCTGCTATGTATCACAGCCAGGCTGGCCGGACCGTGGGGGGGGGGGGACGGGGGAAAAACGCGATACTTGGCAACAACAGAGGTCAGTAGTACAAAGGTAAAGTATGCTAATTGTAGCTGAAGGGTGGTGGTACTGATAGACAATACCAGCTGTAGCCTGCTTGCCCGCGGTTATTCAAAATTTACTAGAATCGCAAACGTGATGCTCCGCCGTTATTTCCTTTTCGCCGAGCGTCACAAATGCGATGCTCCGCATTTAAAGGGTTAAAGCAATTGGACTATAGTTAGAGGGTTTGGAATGGTCACCCGTTTCTGGGACTGGCTGAATGAGAGCAAACTTCCAGCAAGAAGGAAAGGTACAAACTGAAAGACAAAGGCCAAAGAGTTTACCTAGGCAGGGTGTATGCACAGAAGCACAGTTCTTGGGGAAAACAGGAGGGACTCCATCAGGCCCATAAGCGTTGTTAATACCGAGGCCAGTGATGGCAGAAAATACATCAGCTGAAGAAATTTTAATGTCAGGGATGAGGAAGTCACTGGGGGGGGGGAAGGGATGGAGGAACAGCACCGAAATCGTCTAAGGTAGAATTGGAGGAGAAAGCCTGTGTGAAGAGATATGCTTTATCAGTAGAAGAAATAGCTACAGAACCATCAGAGTAGAAAAGAGGAGGGAAGGATGATGAGGTAAAGTTGTTAGAAAGGTTTTTGGCAAGGTGCCTGAAGCAGCGGGAAGCAGTCGAATTGGAGAGTTGAGAACATTTGGTATGGATGAAATTATTTTTAGCAGAGCAAAGAACACACTTAGCACGATTCCAGGCAGAAACATAAAAACGATGTGATTCAGGGGTGGACTGGCTCCTGTACCTTTTATAGGCTCTCTCCTTGTTGTGGACAGCATTAGAACAAGCGTGATTAAACCAAGGTTTTCTTGCATTAGTCAAAGGATATAAGAAAGGAAGGTATGCTTCCATGCCCAAGAGACTAACCTCTGTAATGTGCAAGGCACACTCAGATGGCTCCCGGCCATGGAAGCAATAACCATTCCAGGAAAAATCAAAGAAGTACTGCCTGAGGGCCTCCCAATCCACAGCTCCAAAGGGCCACAGACGACGTTTCTTTGGAGGGTCCACAGGCCATACTGGAGCGATAGGCCAGGTTATGGTAATAAGGTTATGACTGGAGGAACCCAATGGAGAGAAAAGATTAACAGTGTAAACAAAAGGATTAGTTGTAAATGAGAGGTCAAGTATGTTTGAGCTCCCTCCAAGGCGGTCAGGGATATGGGTAGGATGCTGTACAACCTGCTCTAGGTTATTAAGGATGGAAAAGATGTAGGCTTGTTCACCAGGTGGATCAGTGAAAGGAGAGCCAAAGGTGGTGGTGAACATTGAAATCTCCTAGAATGAAGTTTTCTGAGCAAGAGGAAATGGATAGAATGTGTTCCATCGTAGAAGTAAGTTTTTGATAGTCAGCAGAATTAGGAGATAAATAAACAGCGCAGATATATAAAGTCAGAGTATGACAGGAGAGCCGAAGCCAGAGAGTAGAGAATTCAGAAGAATCACGTTGAGGAACATGAGAACAAGTTACACTACTTTCACTCATAGGACATTCAGAGGAGTAGTGGTAGTCTATCTTTACCCAATTATCGCTCACATAACATGGTGCTGATGTTGGTGGTGGTAATAATAATGCTGATGTTTACAGTGGTAGTTCTCCCTTTTCATTCAGGCCAAAATGGCTCCAAATGGATCTGAAAAACCGCCAAGGAAAAGGAAAACTATTGACTTCAGCCTTTGCTTGCAGTGCCAAGGGAAAGTAAATTTGGTAGCACTGTCTGCCTTTTCTGCATAAAAGAAATTTCTCAACTGTGTCAGGGAAAGAACTAAATATCAGAATTCTATGTTAAACTGAAACAGCAGCTGCACGGCGTGTCCTCAAAAGACTTGGCACAAAACCATGCAAGCTGGCACCGACCGTGCTGCAGTGAAGCTACCCATAAACAGCACACTGAAAGAGACAAAGCCTGGTGGAAGAAGACACTTGAGGAAAAGGACTTCAGCATATTATCCACCTGGGAATTTGGCTGTCCTGTGTCAAATACATCTGTTTCACAGGACAAATCAGCACCCTCCACTGCCAGAGTCACACGATCCCATGTCCAGGCCTTCAAACTAGAATCTTGTTTTTACTGTCAAGAAGTTAAATATGAGGCATAGAACGAAGCAGAAAATCTTCATGAATGTAGAACTTCCAATATTGGAATGTCAGTTCTAGAGCTTGTCAAGGACAGTGATAGTGACATCTGGAAAGTGCACCTCGCTGATATTATAGCAGAGGGCGACTTCCTGTCAAGAGACATCAAGTACCACAAAAGCTGTCACACAACTCACTGGCGCCGCTATGTGCAAGGGCCAAAAAGACTTATCAAAGACAAGGACAATGTGGAACTGAACACAGTAGAGTTTATTTCTGCTGAAATTGAATACTTTGCTGAAGTGGAAGAGCGCTTATATGATGGCGAATGTCTAACAGTGAAAGAAACTACGACATTTTACAGCAGAATGATGCATGATCATGGCATAGAAGGAAGACGTATCAGTCACCAGGCAGCTTTGAAGAAAATCCAAGAGAATATCCCTGATGTCATAGTTACACCAGGATCAGGAAAGAAGCCAACAATTATACATTGGGGGAGGCGGTGACTCAATCGGTAGAGAGGTGGCTTGTACTCCTAACGGACCCGGGTTCAAATCCCACTGGGGCAGGGAACAGTTTAGGATTTGAATTTCATAAAAATCAGACTTTACTGATCTACCAGATGACCCGCCGACATGTCGTAAAAATACCTCCGCAAATACCAATACACCAGTCCTGTATGAGACAGCCCTAGCATGTATTCAATATGGACGGTGGGTGTTAGCACCGAAGTCGTGATATGTAGAGGTGTGCGGTATGTAGGAGGACTACTGGGCCTTGAAAGCAGGCTGTGAAGCCTATGCCCAGAGTCGGACACATAAAAATAAAAAAAATAAAAAAAAATCCAAGAAAGCAGCCCGGTAGATCGATCAGCAGATGATAGAAATGTCAATGAAGACATGAAATGCATCTTCCACTGCTCAAAGATTATCAGACAGGCAATCTTCCAGTCCAGCAAAGCTGACCAGTGGTCCTTTGAAGAGTCTCTCTTTGGCTGTGACTTAAAAGGTGTGCCATCTGAATTGAGCAACCTCATCAAGTGGATCCTGCAAGATGCAAGAGCAGTAGCCACTAAAACATACAAAACAATTACACAAGTCATGTGCCAACCTCTCCCGGTCAATCATGCAAGAATGCAAAACAAGACAGGTATTAACCAACTCATCTTCAACAGAGGCAATGTTTCATCAAATGACTGAAAGTCCCAGTGTTGTTGGGCTGTCTCTCTACATGTACCACAACTTCAGAAGTCAGAATTCAGTGTCACTATTGCGCAGATGTGGATCTGGGGTCTCTTATGATAGAGTCAGCAGCATATGCAACCGCACTGCCTGTGCCATATCTCAGAACATCAAAGAGTATGGTGTGTATGTACCTCCAGGTCTTCTCAAGAACAGGAGGATCCGTGCATGACTGGACAACATTGACAAGAAGGTTGACACCCACGATGGAAAGGGAAGCTTCCATGGAGCAGCCTTAGGCATATATCATCCCTGAAGTCAAGGAGATACCATTGTGGATCCACTGCAAATTAGCAATCATAACTCAACATCAGGTTGGGTGGATGTTCCAGCATCTGTTATTAAACTAGCTACATGCTCTGCTGAAGGCAACTCAAAGCCCAGAACTGTCCACACTATCCAGATTACAAGATGGGACAGTACAATGAAGTGTGCAACCACGCAAAGACCCATGACATTGCCTGGATCCTGGCTCGGTTTTGCTGCCGGAATTCCACACCTAGTCGACCTACAGATTCTGACCAGCTACAGACACAGGATCAGGGTGAAGTTCCGGAAGTGGCCTCACAAGATGTCAACAAGCCTGTACCTCTGTGGTCTACCTATAACTCGCTGACACAACCTGAAGATGCGCGTGTTGCCATCGACAGTGCATTTGGCCTTCCTATCATCAATGCACAAGCTCATGAGTGAGACACCTTGGTTACAGCACTGAACCAACTGACTAGACTAAATGAACTGGTGTCAGGCCATGAGAGGAAGCTGCTAGTCACCTTAGACATGGATCTGGATAAGGAAGCTCTAAAGCTGGAGCATCTTGAACCCAAGTACAGAGATAAGTGGGAGTTGTGTCTTGGTGCAATTCACACAGTACTCTGTGCGCTCTGATGTTTGGGCAGAACAATTGAAGGTAGTGGCCTTGATGAGGCGTGGCAAGAAGCATACCTCTGCAGCAGTGTCACCAGCTCACAGATCATCAGTGGTAATCACCACAACAGAGTCATGCAAGCTCACCAAATCACACTCCAAACACACTTCGATCTACGACTGTAGTCTTTCTTTGAAGAGAGCCCTGCCCTACTTACCACCCTCCAAACAGTGTCAAGAAACTGGTTGAAGCATGTAGAACTCAACACGAAGTTTATGAAGCACACAAAGCTTCATAAACTTCATTCCTGCTGGAGTTGGAATCCATGGACATTGAGAAGTTGCTGCATGAATCTGATGAAAGTCACGATGAGCAGCCAATGTACAGGTGGTGGTCATAACTAATCACCTATTCTCCTGTACCCCCGTGCCTCAGGCTAACTGCTTTATGAGCGGCTAGAGTTAATATTCGGAAGATAAAGCTGCATTACACCTTCTACAGCAGTGTCAGATAACAAGCTTTCGATAGGTAGTGATATCAAGGGAAGGCTGGTGAAAGAAATATACTGACTTGACAGATCAAATATTAGTGCAGACCCATAGAGATTGTGTGGGCCCAGAATGTCAATGTGTGGAAGCCAGAGAACGAGAGACCATGGGCCGCCTCCTCCAGCACGCCAAGGACGAGTGTGAGCTGTTCAGACGTAACCAGCAAACCATTAACAACACTGTTTCCTCGGTGCCGCGAAGACTGCAAGATGTTATTAAGGCAGGAGGCCACTGGACTACTTACTAAGGCTTTCCTGGTTGCTTTGGCTTGTCCAATGTCGGTAAACATTGACAATGAAATATTTAGGGAGTTTGGGTAGGATTTTGTGTCATTTTCCTTCTAACAGGTTATGAGAAATACCTTTATTATGTCCACCAGTGTGCACAAACACCAAATTTATTTACTTTTCATGGAAAATATTTTAAATAACCTTTTCATATAGATGTGCCATAAAATAGTTGACATGATGGTGACTGTATAAAGGGGGTGTATACCGAGAGGATTATCATATTAACTGAGGACACAGCCAAGTTAAAGATTGCATATGATATTTAGTTCCGAAAATTAATTACATATAAGGGTAGAGAACGCGTCTTACACAAACATTATGGAAGTTAAAGCCATCTAAATTTCATTCTGCGTCCGAAGTCAAAATACATGAATAATCACAAATATCTGGCTCCGCACTAATGTTTGAAGTGTTTCGTCAGTATATTTGTCTCACAAGCCACCCTTAATATCACCAAATATCTAAAGTTTGTTATCTGACGCCGCTCTACGAGGTGTAATGCAGCTTAAGCTACCGAATATCAACGCCTTTGTATAATGCCCTGAATGAAAGAAAATAAACAAATTATGTGATCACTACTTCGCATTCATTCTCCCTCCCCAACTTCCCTTGCCTCATTCCACCCTAGCATCATCACTCGTTACCCCACCCACGTTTCCTTCTCTCTCTGGCCCCTACCTCTCAGCCCGTCTTACTCCAGTGTGACTTGCCACGCATACAGGAGTCAACCTGAGGCACGGGGGCATAGGAGGATAGGTGATTATTTATGACCATGGCTGTATATGAGGCAGGTGATGGCTCTGTTGCAGTTTCAGCGTGTGATACGTGAAGGAAACTGGTTTATTCACTTGGTAGCACTTGAGGAGCTGTGCATTTAGGTCTTTGCCTACAACCGACTGGATTATGGACAAAACATCCTTGAGTATATTGCTCGCATGCGCCAGCTCAAAACTACAGACCCAGAAACCTGAGATGAGTTTGCCATTGGGAAATTCACAGTCAACACAAACAACAATGTGCCATTCACTCGCACTGACATAGTTCAAGCTATGGAACACCTACACAAGGTCATCAAAGGCCAAGGAAGGATATCAGGAATCACATCATCCCCCCAGACTTTGCACAAGTTCTGTCTCACTGGACCTGAGCTAGCGCGCCTCTCTGAAGAGCCTGAGCATCTGATTATGATCAGAGAGAACCACAGCACAGCAGCACCACTGCTTCTCCCATGCCAAGGTTGCAAGCAAGGAACAGGCTATCACTAAGCTAAAGGTTTTACTAGAAGGGTGCCTCCTCTTTGGTACCAGGGATGATGCGGACAAGGCAGCATGTTCACACGTTCAGACTTATGTCTAAGGAATTTGTTCCTGAGAAAGTGCAAGTAGGCAAGGATGCCTTCACGCAGTTCGTAGAACAGCGTATCACTGGAGATGGAAATCTGTAGGACCGAATGTCCAAAGTGAAGTTGCTGACTTGGAATGCAGCTGCCAAGGAAATCAAGATGAAGGCTGGGTCAGAAGTTATGACACTCAAAATAACCTCTTCCCTCTTTGCCAGGATGCTGCTGGTTGCCAGATCATCCTGTAATGATAACCTGGAGCAAGTCATTGGTACCCATGAGTTCTCACACACCAGTGGGACTCTGATGGAAGCAGATGGGACCCTTCATCCAACCAATGATAAGAGCAGTGTGATCCACCTACTGGAAGGTCTTGTTCACACTAACAGTGATGAGACCTCTTCTGAGGAGAATTTAATGACTACCTTAGTAGTTGATGAAATGGTTGTAGTCCAAGTTCCGTGAGGAACTACAGGACTGGAAAAGATCTTGCCATAGCATGCATCAAGCTTACTGACACCAAAGCTCAAGGTTATGCTGCGGTTCAGGTTGTCTTTGACAACTTCATCAAAATCGCCTTACTGAAGGAAAGCACTCGAGAGTGACGACGAGGCAAGCTCAAGGAAATAAGATCCTTCAAAGTAGAGGATTCAACCAAGATCAAGGACAAGTCCATGTTCCTTGCAAGTAATGTTACAAAGGGCTCCCTTATACTCTACCTGGCTCAGCAACTGATTGACAACAGTACAGAGAAAATTGTGACTGTCACACGGAAGAGTGTGATGGTGAACAATGAGTGTCAGGTTGATACCAATGTGAGCACTCAAGAGGAAGCTCAAGGTAGAGTGCCAAAACTTGGCAGAAATTATGCACAGATCATGGGTACAGGTGAGCGCCGTCACCCAGTCCTGTTGCAGCCCATCCTTGATGCGCTGGGACCTAGAAAGGCAGCAGCCTTAATCAACTGCCTTGCACTGACTGGGTGTGATACCACAGAGCACACCAGACGGAGGAGAAAGACAACAAGCTTCAAAACCTTTATGGCTTCAGGACGTGATGTGGTTTCTGCTGTCAGCAACCTGGGAGTTGGCAATGAACTATCACCAGAGGTTGCTGATTGTTATGAGGCATTTTTGTGTGCTCTCCTCTTTCCAAAGAAAGTGGAAATCTCACGAGCTAAAGATCTCAGGTGGACTCTGTTTAAGCAACTCAAACCTGACCATGGTGTGGACAGGCTTCCACCAACCCCAGGAGCATGGGCTGAGCATATTCGGCGAGCTCATCTGCAGGTGAACATTTGGTAACAGGACATTATTCTGGACCAAGTCATTCCTGATCCATTCACTTTGGGCTGGAAAGAAGAGCTATGGCAGACTAATGCCTGTGCTCTCCAGAGAGTCTCCAGCACCAAACTGTGTACTAGAGCTTGTGAAGTGTGCCTGCGGTGCAAACAGTAAAACAACGATGAAGTGTAACAGAGGGTGCTCCTGCAAAAAGGACAAGCTGGTCCGCACAGAACTCTGTTACTGTGGAGGAGACTTTCGTGCCATTCCAACTTCCCCACCCTCAGAGGATGATGAAGTTGATGACTAAGATAACTAATGCATATGGACTGTGTTAAAGCACCAAATGATTTGTAAATAACAATTCTGAGCATTATTAATTGTATCTAACTATGATATACACACGAAAAAGAATTTGATGAATTTGTTTTAATTTTTTGTGGTTTTAAATTATCTTCCTTTTGCGAAATACCCTAAACCCGTTCAGAAAAACTGGGAACAACCTTTTTGTTACTCTATGTAGTAACTGAAATATATTAAATGCATATTTAAACTTTCTACCCAAACTTTTTAATTATTTACATAACCCGATGGACTACTTGATATGGAATGAGCTCATATATACAGACAGACTGATTGCTAAATAGACAGATAGACATACATACATACACACATACAGACAGACAGATATATATATATATATATATATATATATATCATCAACCATAACTAGTCCACTGCTGAACAAAGAACTCCCCCAACCTTTTCCACGAATTCCTTGACTGAGCCAATCTTTGCCACGTTTTCCCTGCAAATTTCTCTATCTCATTTTTCCATATTTTGTCTGGCCTTTTCCTGCTACGCGTAGATTCTCTTGGTGTCCAGCCCGTCAGCCTCTTACTCCATCGGTTATCCCTTATTCTTGCTATATGGTCTGCCCACCTCCATTTCTGTTCTTTTATAACTTCTATAATATCTTTGACTTTAGTCTGCTCTCTCACCCAAGTTGATCTTTTCCTGTCTCTTAAAGATATTCCCAACATTGACCTTTCCATTGCTCTCTGAGAACGGATTAGTTTATTATCCACTGATTTTGTCAGTTTCCAGGTCTCACAACCATACATCATAGCTGGAATTATACATTCGTTATATACTTTTCGTTTCCTACAAATGTTTCTATGTTTACCGTAAGCTTTCCATCCAATTGTAATGAGTCTTTTTTTTTCGCTATCATAATCTTTCGTTAATTTTAGTATTTGTCCCAAGCAGTTGTACTCCTTAACTTCTTCAAGAATTTCATCGCTTATTCTGATAACGCTCTTTGGTGTTTGTGGATTAAACATTACTTTAGTTTTACTTCGGTTCATCTTCAGTCCTACTTTCAGACTTTCTCTGTTCAGGTCATTTGACATTTCTTGCAATGCCTCCGCTGTTTCTGATATTAGGACAATGACATCTGGAAATCTTAAATGGTTTAGCTTTTCTCAATCAATGTTCACTCCTTTGTTTTCCCAGTCTAGCTTACTGAAAATACTTTTAGGCATGCTGTAAATAATTTTGGTGAAACTGTATCTCCCTGATGCACGCCTTTCTCAATCTAAATTTTTCTGAGTCCTTATGTAATTTAACTGTAGCAGTTCCCCCAATATATATGTTTTCGAGCAGGTTTACAGTGTTCTCATTCACTTTTTGTCCTCGCAATGAATTTATAATTGCTATGTGCTCCACTGAGTCGAAAGCCTTTTCGTAATCAACAAAACCTAAGCAAAGTGGTTTATTATATTCTATACATTTCTCAATTAGCTGGTTTAATGTATGTAGATGATCAATGGTCGAATACCCGCTTCGGAATCCTGCCTGTTCACGAGGTTGGTTTTCCTCCCAAATAGTTGTTATTCTGTTCGTAAGGACTTTAATGAAGAGTTTGTAAATGACTGATAATAAGCTAATGGGTCGATAGTTACTAAGATCTTTTGAGTCACCTTTTTTGTAGAGTAAAATAACTATTGCACTGCACCATGTTTTGGGAATCTTCTGTTTTATACGGTGGGTAAATAAGTGAGCAAGCCTATTTTGTACTTCTACTCCGGCATCCAACAGTAAATCTGTTACTATTCAATCTTCTCCCGGAGCCTTCCCTCTTTTCGTATTTTTAAGACAAATATTTACTTCGTCTGGTTTTACCTCAGGTATATCACTTGTGTCAACTAAAAAGTTAGCTATTGGTACTACTGTCATTGATGCATACAGTTCTTTGTTAAATTCTTCAACTCTCTTCACCATCTTATCTCTGCATTTAATGATTTCACCGTTTTTTTTTTTTTTTCAGTGATGTAATTTGTTTCTTTCCTAGTGTCATTTTACTTCGGACCTGTTTCAGACTTTTTCCATTTTTCATGGTTTCTTTGATCTGATCCATGTTTCTCTTTCTTTTTTCTTCCCTTTGTCTTTTGTTGATAAGCTTATTTAATTCTGCTCGTTCTATTTCGTCTTTCTTAGTCTTTACTTTCATTTCCTTTCGTGTTTTCATAAGCTCGAGTGTCTTTTCTGAATGCCTCTTGGCTTTGGTTGTATTAGGTTTTCCTACTACCTCTGCTGTTTCCCTTAGCACTTTTGTTAGTCAGTCATTCAGCTCATCAATGTCACATTCAGCATTACTTAGAGCCTGAAATCTGTTCCTTATTTCCAACTGATATACTGTTTTGTTTTCATTTACTCTTATTGAGCATATTTTTTTCTCTTTAATCATCTTCTTTCTTTCATTTCTGAATTTGAATATGACTGTACAACCCACCATTCTATGATCACTACCTTTATTTATTTGGCTGATAACTGTGACATTTGTGATCGTATTATTCTTATCTGCTATAAAGAAGTCGATTTCATTCTTTGTTTCTCCTTTTGGGCTTCTCCAGGTCCACTTTCTTCTTGTTCTTTTGTGGAAGAATGTGTTCATTATTCTAATGTTAAACATTTCAGCAAAATTTACCAGCATTTCACTTCTTTCATTCCTTTCTCCCACTCCAAATTTTCCCATACATACTTCTCCAGTTATCGACTTCCCAACTTTTGCATTGAAGTCTCCCATGAGTATAGTATATGCTGTCTTTTCTTCTTCCATAATCTGGGAGATGTCATCATAGAATGTTTCTATTTCTTCATCTGGGGTTTGAGAAGTTGGTGCATATACTTGTCTGACTTTCACGGTATATTTTTTGCATAGTCTAATGACAACAAATGCTGCTCTATCAGATACACTGCTGAATTTAACAATGTTGTCTGCAAGATTTCTGTTAAATAGAAATCCTACAGCACTAACTCTTTCATTTTCATTTCCTCTATAGTAAAACAGGTGTTTGCTGTCTTCGAGCTCAATTACTTTCTCATCCTTTCTGCGGATCTCATTCAAAGCTACAACATCCCAACAAATGTTTCCCAGTTCAGTCATCAGGTTATCAAGTTTGTAATCTTCTGAGAGGCTTCTTCCGTTGTATACGTAGATCTTCATCGATTTCAGTTTCTTTAACATCCAAGAGTCAAATTTTCCAACACAGTGCCTACTCACTTTTTGTGGCACACTGCCCCTAAGCACAGGAGGCAGTACGGTTGGACCTTTAGTAGACGATGATAAAACAGGAACGCCCGTCAAATCATTTACAGTAGAACTCATGTTTGGTTGGGAGGACTGTGACAAAATAATCTCACCTCCCTGCCACATACTTTCTGGTGAGATGTAATTTTTGTTCCACCTTATATGTTATATTCGGTGGAGCCCTATATATCTATAGGGGGTCCCATTGTCCGTGCTGTCTACGATGGTACCTCGTATATCTACAAGGCCTTCCCCTATCCGCCACACGCCAGGGAGCAGTGGGATCCTGCCGTTTGGGGTGCCCACAAACAAATCGCCTTCACGTTGTCCTGTCCCCCGCCATTTCACTGCTCTGCTCCCAACTCACACCCCCCTCTCTCATATACCTCTCCACCCCATCCCTCCATCTCATCCTCGACCTCCCCCTCCCTCTTACCCCCTCCACCTGACTCACGTACACTCTCTTCGTCAGTCTTTCACCCTCCATCCTCTCCACATGGCCAGAAAGATGTAATGTACGAAAGTACTCACTGTCGCTCCTTTCATTTCTCCTGTGGTTATTTTGCATACATATCTTTACGGTGAACTGAACTCTCTGCATATATATATATATATATATATATATATATATATATATATATATATATATATATATATATATATATATATATATATACACACCAGGGGTGCTGTGGTTGAACAAGTGTCGCTTACTGTAAAGTATGCTTGCACCCAGTCGACTTGCACGGGCCGATTACACTTGGTTCACAGACTACACACACTTCCAAAGCCACTCCAACACTAAAATTACACTAACAAGCACTTCTCACTCTACATACAATCTCTACTAGACAGCCTAAGCCACTTGATAGAGATACATTGGCTGTATCATCCCGACTTCAGTCGGGATAGGCCGGTCCTGCAGGGGATACTCAAACAGCTGATGATGATGATGATGACATATCAATCAATCAATCAATCAATCAATCAATCTATAGCTCTATCTATATAAATATATATAGATATAGATAGATAGATACATACATATACATATAATATATATATATATATATATATATATATATATATATATATATATATATATATATATATATATATATATCAATCTATCTATCTATATACCTAGGCTGCTTCCCCCAAGGAAAGGGAGGTAGCCGAGACAGGACGACACACTCCCCATTTACTGAGCCATTTAAACACATTCATTTGCATCTTAGCCCCAAAGGGGAGAACGGACAGATCCTCACCGCACCACATTGCACAAGGGTCAACTGCGCAATGCAATCAGTGACATCCGCAGCAGGGCCCGACAGCAGAGCTGGTTTACCCCTGCCACATCATAACAGACTCATCCCCTTACCCGCACCTGACCTGAAATAGCTGATCAGACCAAGTGCGGGAGAATATCCTCTCAAGGCTGCTGTCATCATTGATTCAATTACAATTTCTCTCCACCCATTTCTGTCACACACAACCACTCTTCCTTGCTCAACAGACATCTCTCTCGCATCCAGTGCTCTCTTCACACTGTCCATCCATCCTGTTCGTGGTCTTTCTCTCAGCCTTACACCTCTCACATCAGATCTAGTTATCTTTTTCACCAATCGCTCATTATCTATTCTCTCCATATGCCCAAACCATCGTAACACCTTCTGCTCAACTCTACCAGCCATCTCCCGAACAACTCCAGTTCTCCTTCGCACTTCATCATTCCGCACTCGATCCATACGCGTCACTCCACACATACTCCTCAGACAGCTCATCTCCATTACATTCAAACTTTTCCTCTCTGCTACACCCATATTCCATGTTTCAGCCCCATACAATGCAGTCAGTACCACAACACCCTCATACAGCCTTCTCTTTACATCCATTCTAAGCGAACGACATCTAAACACTTTTTTCATTTCTCCCAGCACCTTTCCTACTTCATTTATTCTAAACTTCACTTCTGCATCTATTTTCCATCCACAGCAACATGTGACCCTAGATATATAAAACACTCTACCTCCTCAAGCAATTCGCCATTCAAAACTATACTCATCCCCCTACCATCTACCAACCTCATACACTTCATCACTTTACTCTTATTCTCATTTACTTTCAATTTCCTCCTTTCACACACCTTTCCAAACTCCTCTACCAACTGTCTCAATCTCTCCTATGAATCAGCCACCAGTGCAGTATCATCTGCAAACAGCAGATGCTTCAGATTCCACTCTCCACCATCAACATTCACCAGACTCAGACTTCCACCTAAAACTCTTGCATTCACCTCCCTTACAACACCATCTATGTAAATATTAAACAACCAAGGCGACATCACACATCCCTGTCGCAGCCACACACTCACAGGAAACCAATCACTCACAGCATTTGCCACTCTTACACACGCTCTACTATTTACATAAAAACTTTTCACCCTTTTTAATAACCTACCATCAAGTCCATACAATCTTAACACAGTCCACAAAGCCTCCCTATCAATTCTATCATACGCTTTCTCTAAATCCATAAATACCCAAAACACATCCTTGCCTTTCGCTAAATACTTTTCACACACGTGTGTGTGTGTATATATATATATATATATATATATATATATATATATATATATATATATATATATATATATATATATATATATATATATCAGATACACTGCTGAATATAACAATGTTGTCTGCAAGATTTCTGTTAAATAGAAATCCTACAGCATTGACCCTTTCATTTTCATTTCCTCTATAGTAAAACAGGTGTTTGCTGTCTTCGAGTTCAATTACTTTTTCATCTTTTCTGCAGATCTCATTCAAAGCTACAACATCCCAACAAATGTTTCCCAATTCAGTCATCAGGTTATCAAGTTTGTAATCTTCTGAGAGGCTTCTTCCGTTGTATACGTAGATCTTCATTGACTTCAGTTTCTTTAACATCCAAGAGTCAAATTTTTCAACACAGTGCCTACTCACTTTTTGTGGCACACTGCCCCTAAGCACAGGAGGCAGTACGGTTGGACCTTTAGTAGACGATGATAAAACAGGAACGCCCGTCAAATCATTTACAGTAGAACTCATGTTTGGTTGGGAGGACTGTGACAAAATAATCTCACCTCCCTGCCACATACTTTCTGGTGAGATGTAATTTTTGTTCCACCTTATATGTTATATTCGGTGGAGCCCTATATATCTATAGGGGGTCCCATTGTCCGTGCTGTCTACGATGGTACCTCGTATATCTACAAGGCCTTCCCCTATCCGCCACCTGGGGACACGCCAGGGAGCAGTGGGATCCTGCTCGTGAATATATATATATATATATATATATATATATATATATATATATATATATATATATATATATATATATATATATATATATAGATAGAGATATAGATATAGATATATATATATATATATAGAGATAGATAGATATATATAGATCTATATATATATATATATATATATATATATATATATATATATATATATATATATTTTGCCAGACGCCTCAATCCCGTTTGGGGTGGCCACAAACAAATCGCCTCCAAGTCGCCCTGTCCCCCGCCATTTCACTTCCCTGCTCCCAACTCACACCCCCCGCTCTCATATACCTCTCCACCCCATCCCTCCATCTCATCCTCGGCCTCCCCTTCCCTCTTCCCCCCTCCACCTCACTCACATACACTCTCTTCTTCAGTCTTTCACACTCCATCCTCTCCACATGGCCAAACCACCTCAGTGTGTTCCTCAATACGCTTCCTATCACATCCACATCAACACCACAACGCTCCTTTATATCCTCATTCGTCAGCCTGTCTCTCCATGTGACTCCACAGGCTCCTCTTAAATAACTCATTTCCACTGCTGTCACTCTTGACTTGTGTCCTTCCAACAACGTCCAGGCTTCACTTCCGTACTTTAGAATTGGTATCACAATACTGTCTTGTAGTAACTTTATCACTTCCATGCTCACTTCCCTGTTTGTTATCACTGCTTTCAAAGAACCAGCAACCTTTCTTCCTTGCTGTACCCTTTAAAGCACTTCACCCTCCAAACCTCCATCCTTACTCATCACACTACCCAAGTACTTAAACGTACTCACATTTTCCAATTCCTCACCATCCAACCTCGCTGTTCATTCACTGACTTCACTTTTCTCAAAGACCATCACTTTACTCTTCCCTACATTCACCTTTAGATTCCGTTTCTTACACACTCTCACAAACTCAACAACCAAGCCTTGCAGCTCCCCTTCATCTTCACTCAACAACATAGTATCATCTGCAAACAACAGTACAGGGAGTTTCGAAACACTATCCTCTCTCACTAGGGCCACTCCAACATCCACTACCCTACCTTGTACCTCTTTTATTACCCCATCCATGTACAGATTGAACAACCATGGAGACATGACACATCCCTGTTTCAACCCAACTTTCAAAGAGAAAAATTTACTTAGTTCACCATCCACACGCACTGTAGCCTTTGCACTATCGTACATACTCTTCACAGCATTCAACAACTTCCCATCTACTCCATATATTCTTAACACTTTCCACAATTCTTGTCTATCCACCCTGTCATATGCTTTCTCCAAATCCATGAAAGCCGCATACAACTTCTTTCCCTTCTCTAGAAACTTTTCCAATAAAGATCTAAGAATGAATATCTGATCTACACAACCTCTTCCCTTCCTAAAGCCTCCCTGTTCTTCTCCAACTAATTTCTCTGTTCTTTCTCTAACTCTGTCAATAAGTATCCTACCATACACTTTTCCTATTATACTAAGAAGACAAATGCCCCTATGATTACCACATACTTCTTTTTCCCCTTTTCCTTCGTACAACGGAATAATTATACCTGACTTCCAATCCTCCGAGACTCTACCTTCCTTCCAGGCCAATCTGCACATCTTCCACATCCATTCTACTACTATCTCTCCCCCATGCTTCACCATTTCACCACACACTCCATCAATTCCTGGGGCTTTCCCCGATTTAACTTTCATCTTGCTTCCACAACTTCTATCCTACTGATTTCTTCCTGTCTTCTCACCTCCCTCCTTCTCCCAGCCATTCCCCAGCCACTTATACTCGCATTACTTCCATCCTCTACGATCAACAATTCATTAAAGTGTTCTCTCCATCTGCTCACTTTTTCTCCCTTCTCCACTAGTAATCTACCATTTTTAACTTTCACTCCCCTGCTAACTTCACTTCCACCCTGTCTTACTCTTTTCACCTCTTTTCAGAACATTTTCTTACAGTCCCTCCACTTTACACTCAAATTCCTTCCAAATTCCTCATCCACTCTCTTCTTACTCTCTGTTACTAATCTTTTCACCTCTCTCTTTCTTTCTACATATAACTCTCTCTTCCGCCTCTCAACTTCTTCCACGCCCATCTTTCTCATCCATTCATTGTATGCTTTCTTCTTTTGTGCCACAGCCAGTTTCACCTCTTCAGTCCACCACGCTGTTCCTTGCACCCCCCTCCGTCTTCTCTTCCTTCCACACACCACATCACATGCTGTACATATTTCTTCTGTAAATATCCTGCACACACCTTCCACGTCTCCCATCTGCTCCAATTCATATTTGCCCAATCGTTCCTCCACTTCTCTCTTATACTCTGTCTTTTTCTCATCCTCTTGTAACCTTTGCACTCTTCTTGCAACTACTCCTTCATATATATATATATATATATATATATATTTATATATATATATATATATATATATATATATATATATATATATATATATATATATATATATATATATATATATATATCTAGATATATATATATATATAAAAAAATATAAAATATATATGTATATATATATCTATATATATATATATATATATATATATATATATCGATATCTATCTATCTATCTATATATATATATATATATATATATATATATATATATATATATATATATATATGTAGCGGCCGTGGCTCAGTGGGTTAGAGTGCTCCGCTCTGACCGACCGGTCGGAGGATTGAATACACCCAACAGTCACTGGTGGACATCAAGAAGGGCATCCGGTCATAAAATGCTACACACTCCAATCCAAAAGTCCTCTATCCAGGGGCAACGCCTTGGCCCTTTGGGGATATCTGGCATAAAATATATATATATATATATATATATATATATATATATATATATATATATATATATATATATATATATATATATATATATATATATATATATATATATATATATATATATATATTTTGCGAGGAGTAGACTGTAGCGCAAGTAGAACAGGGCAGTACTCCCGAGGTGGATGGCAAGCTGGTGATAGGGAGTGCTGGAGCTCCCATTTCACCAGCCCCTCAGGACTTGATCCTGACCATCTCCCTTTGCTGAACATTTTCAGTGGATTCATTTACACAGAGAGTAGGCCAGCATGCTTTCATAATACCACTACCTTCAACTGTCTACACCACACTACATGCGTATAATATATCACACCTTCCATTCACTTTCTTTAGTAATGACAGCTGTAATGTTACTATCAAATGAGGAGGTACCTCGGATTGCCACCACCAACTGGGTAGGGCTGGTGGCACAGGGTCCTCCCGGTCACCAGCGACTGTTGCTATCTCCGATAATGCTCATCAGCGAGGAAGTGAAAGTGCGGCCTTATTCTTCACCAACATCCGCAGCCTTACCACAAACTTAAACTCAGTTCATTTTTTCCTTCAGTCCATATCCCCTTTGGCCCTTTTCCTCACAGAACCACAAATCTCATCCTCTACTGATATATCCCCATTTTGTTTTCCCAGTTACCATCTCCTTGCAAACTTCCGTAACAAGGGCAGCACATTTTCTTATATCAAATCCCAATATGCAGTTGACACTATTTTAAAAATCACTTCATCCAGTTTTGATTACTCATTATATATAAGCTAAATTGTCAAAATATTACCAAATACATATGTGTCGTTTTTTGCTCTCCCAATGCTTCTTCGGAACCCAGTTTATTTCATTCCATATCCACACAGTTGAGTAACTTTAACCTTGCCCTTTGCACCGAAATAACCATTTTGAGTGATTTTAACATACATAACGTTGAATGGTTATTGCATTCTGCCAGGACTGACGACGCTGGTCTAGAGTGAGAGCTGTTTGGAGAATCATTTAATCTCACCCAGCTGGTAAAGCAACCAACCAGAATACCTGATAATCCTGACCATAATGCCCGTCTCTTGGATTTATTCTTGACAAATAATTCAGATCAATACAGGATTGGGGTACTGTCACCACTTGGATCCTCTGACCACAATCTCATCAATGCCTTATTAGTTAGCTACCCCAAACCCCCCCGTCCTGAACCTGTCAGGGTGACCCAATGGCACTTTGTTAGGGCAAACTGGGATGGATTTAGAAATTATCTTGCTGACATTCTATGGCAGTCTTTCTTCTCTAGTGATCCCAATTCTACCCAGTCCTACATTTGCGACTTAATATACTAGCTGGTATGGATTTATTCATACCAAGTCAACAGTTCACTAAAAGATCGAACTCTCCAAAATGGTTTGATGGCAACTGTGGCAGAGCAACAGCCCAAAAGTCATTAGCATGTAACTCTTACTTAATATCAAAAACATCTGAATCACTCTCTCAATTTAAAATTGCTAGAAATCATGCAAAAGCTGTATTAAATATAGCTAAATCAAAACTACTTAACAACCCTAATGACAATAGAGTATTCGGGTCAACACTTAATTCTTTCAATAATACCTTTAACAAGTCATCTTCCATTCCCCCACTAAAATCTTCACATGGCGCATTACAAATGGCCCACGTGGGAAAGCAGATATTTTTTCCAGTACATTTGCCAGAAACTCTACCATAGACGATACCAGCCAGAATGTCCCAGTACTGGAACTTGACTCTCCCGAAATTGCTCCACTTAAAATACAGACAAGATACGTAAAATTCATCCTAGACACTTTACCTACCAACAGAGCTCCAGGCCCAGATGGAATTCCGTCAATTGTTGTGAAAAATTTTTCCCCTGAACTTGCCTTTGTTCTAACTAAATTATTCAGACTATGCATACGTACTACTTTATTCCTAAATTCATGGAAAGAAGCCAATATCCACCCAATTCCGAAGAAAGGAAGTTCCTCTGACCCCTCTGATTACAGACCAATTGCTGTCACATCTTCTCTTGGTAAGGTATTTGAAACTTTAATTAATAAGCACATTGTTAAACATCTTGAATCCAACAACTTAATTATTAATTGACAATATGGTTTTCGCCACGAAAGATCCACCATTGACATAATCTCCTAACTCATACCATCCATCAATCAATTGATCTACATAGAGAAACTCATGCAGTAGCTCTTGATATTTCTTAAGCTTTCGACAGAGTATGGCACCGTTCCCTGCTGTCCAAGCTCCCTTGCTATGGACTAACGTCTTTTGATCCTTTGATTTCTTCATATTTTAGTGACAGGAAAATAAGAGTAAAAGTAGATGATGTATATTCCAATTTCCACTCAATTAACGCCGGCGTGCCACAGGGGTCAATTCTGACACCAACCCTATTCCTGGTTCATATTAATGATCTCTTATCTGTCACCCACAATCCCATCCATTCATACGCAGATGACTCAACACTACATAGTTTATTCACATGCAGACACCCATTCACAAAGTCTAATATCTCTACCTCTCAACTCAGTAAAGCCATCTCCATGAATCAAGACCTATCTACCATCAGTGAATGGGGACAAAACAACCTTGTCTCTTTTAATGCTAGTAAAACTAAATTTATATAATTTACTGCTAGACAAATATTGCCAGATTCGTACATTACCTTCAGTGCCACTAATATTCCCATCTCCAAAAGTATTGAAATTTTTGGCGTCTCACATAACAATGCCCTCAGCTGGACCTCTCATGTTAGATCACTTGCTAAAACTGCCTCTAAGAAACTTGGATTATTTTACAGAGTCCGTAACTTCTTTGCTGATGAGCAGTTGCCTATAATTTATAAGTCATGTGCGCTCTCAGCTTGAATATTGCTTACCTTTGCGGAAAGGATGTGGAGAGGTTGCATTAACCCGCGGCGTCCCATCGACGTTCTTCCACGTCCTCAGGTTTTGTCACTGCCACTCCCGTCGACATACTTTAACGCGCTGCAATTGCAAGGTTCATAATTTCCACAATTTTCAAAATTCCCGCGAGATTTTCGATTCGCCCACCTACCCAAGCCTCCCCTACCTGCCGCCAGGCGGGCAGCATCCCAGACCCCGCATGACCCGTGCTCGCCCTTGTCTCGGTCACTCACCTGTTAGCAGTGACCCAGGTCAGACATGGCGCGTAAAGGTCTCTCAGACAACGAAATACAATCCACCCTGTATGCCTTCACTTTGAGATAGTGATTCTCCACTTGATGATGATGTGGTGGATCGAGATTACGTGCAGCCTGAGGAGGAAATAACAAGCAGTGATGAGGAAATCCCTTCGCCCCGGAGAAAGCAGTATGTCACATATCGTAAGGCAATGGAAGGCCAGCCTGCACCCAAACCACCTGCATGGACCTCTCTCCATCCCCTAGAGAGAGATTCTGATGAGGTCGAGGATGAGGACGATGACAAGGATGGCAGCTTAGGACGTGATGTTGCCTCATGGTTGGGGAAGGAAAAAAAATCTCACCCCGAGGATCAGAAGGTGGGGCGAGAAGGCAAATAAGGTATGGTCCTAGTGTTTTGTCTGGGGAAGGCGAAAGTGGTGTGGTGGGAGTGCGGGGTGAAAGGGAAAGTGTTGTGGCGGAAGCGCGGGGTGAAAGGGAAAGTGGTGTGGCGGGAGTGCGGGGTGAAAGGGAAAGTGGTGTGGCGGGAGTGCGGGGTGAAAGGGAAAGTGGTGTGAGGGAGGCAGCACGAGCACGTGGTGCACGTAGGCCTAGGGGAGAGGAGGTGGAGCCACTCCCCAGCACGTCTTTCGCCCCACAATATTCCCAAACTTCCTCCCCACAGCCCCAGGATGTGGGGAAAGGAAGGAAAGGGAAGGGAAAGGGTAAAGGAAAAGGGAGAGGGAAGAGAAGTGCGAGTGATGAAGGGCGCCGCTCTTCACCTCCCCAACCTCCCCCACCACCCTCACCTCCCCACCCTGACAAAGGCGACGATGGGGACCAGGCTGGAGACAGTGGTGTCTCGTGGAACTGGGAAGATGGGAGTAATTTTACTTCCATCATTCACCCTTTCACTGAGGAGTGGTGGTCTGGTTGCACGGCTCCAGGTGTGCATGCGGGTTCCACTAGGGTGGATTTCTTCCACCTGTTCTTTGGGGAGGTGTTTGTGGGGCGCATAGTGGAACAGACAAGCCTATTTTCACGAACACAGCGCCGTGAAAGTGAACGTTTGGGAACAACGAGCAGGCATTCCCAGCAATATGACTATCCTGTGACAATTTCTGAGATGTTCTTATTTTTTGCCCTGGTTCTCTTGATGGGTGTTGTAAGAAAAAATCAAATACCTGCATACTGGACCACTGACCCAATGACCATCACACCTTTCTTTGGAAAGGTGATGAGTCGTATTAGATTTCAGCAGATTCTCGGCCGCCTCCACTTTTTTGATGCAGAAGAACCAGCTAATGCTAATAACACTGATAAAATGAGGAGAATTAGGCTTGTATTTGATCATTTACGGGAAATGTTCCGCTTCTCATTTTATCTTTACAGAGACCTCGTCATAGACGAAAGTCTTGTGTTGTGGAGAGGCAATATTTCCTTTCACCAGCACATACCCAGCAAAAGATACCGTTTCGGGTTCAAGATCTTGTTGTGTGTGACTGTAAGACTGGTTATGTGCAAGACATAGTCTTGTACACGGGCGCACAGACAGATATAACAGAAGATCGTAGTATAGGGCTCTCAGGGGCCGTGGTGAAGACAATGATAGAGGAGTACCTTCATCGTGGTCATGTGTTGTACCAGGACAACTGGTACACTAGCCCTCTTCTCACTAGGTTCCTCCACCAACACGACACCGGTGTCTGTGGTACAGTCAAGAGAAACTGTCGCCATATGGTCAAGATAGGGAGGAAACTTGACAAGAACGAGGTGGTTTTCTTCCAGGCAAATAACATCCTTGCCACCCTGTGGAACCACAACAGGGAAGTTTGCCTCCTATCAACTGTACACAACCCCTTGATGCACCGCACAGACTCCGTTGATCACCGTAGCGAGAGGAGGCGCAAAGTCTGGAAACCCGAGTCTGTACTGGACTATAATCTGAACATGAGGCAAGTTGATCAGTCAGACTCAATGATTTCCAGTGTTGACTGTGCCAGGACCACGATGAAGTGGTACAAAAAGCTCTTTTTCCACTTGCTCGACATCAGGGTCCTGAACGCACACTACCTGCACGCCATGACAACGGGAGTATCAGAGACCTTTGAGGGGCTTGTGAGGGAGCTGGCACGTGAAATAATCGCCAGGCATGCCCAGGACAGGCCCACACACCGCACACGCACCCCCATGGCTGCCCAGACTCCCCTACGCCTCGCAGGACGCCACTACCCTAGCACAATCCCTTCCCAACCAAACCGTCGTAAACCCCAGCGCCGCTGCCATGTATGCAAGCACTCGACAGTCAGACCAGCCACTCAGAGAAAAGACACAAGGTACGAGTGTGCAGAGTGCAATGTTGCGTTGTGCCTTCAGCCATGTTTCAGAGAGTACCATAACTTCCTACACTAATGAAACTGTGTGGGATGGCGATATGACGCTCAGTTTAATGGTAAGGCCAGTCAATATGTGCTAAGTCTTATATAAAGTTGAAACGGGTGTAACGTTTGCAGGAAAGTAATGTATAAGTTGAGAAATAGTGTAAGTTGAAAGAAGTGATATCAAAACTACACCCACTGTGTAAATCTGCGAAAATATGACGCTCAGTATAACACTCTGGTCAGTAAATATGTGATAGCAAGAATATAAAGTGGAAACGGGTGTAATGTTAGTAGGAAAGTAATTTATAAGTTGAATACTAGTGTAAGATGAAACAAATGATATCGCGATAACACTCACTGTGTAAATATGCGATAATATGACGCTCAGTAGAATAGTAAGGTCTCCAGTTATGTGATAGCAATTATATCAAGTGGAAACATGTGTAATGTTAGTGGAGAAGTATTATATAAGTACAAAAATAGGTTGTAAGTTGAAATAATACCCCTGGGGGTAGGGGGGGTTTTCAAGAATACTCCCCCAGTACCCCTGCTTGTCGTAAAAGGCGACTAAAAGGGTTGGCGGAGGGTTAGTGCCCCTCCCCGGAAAACAACTAACTAAAAAAAACAAACAATAAGCCTCGGACAAGGGCTGACCAAACGATGACGACCCAGGACCGGACAAAGGACTTGGTAATGGCTACATGGAATGTAAGAGGAGAGAATGATGAGGTGAAAGAGAGAGAGATTGTCCAGGTGCTTGAGGATGCGAAAGTGGATGTATGTGGAATAACTGAAACAAAATGGAGAGGAGAAAGTGTGATAGAATGGGAGTATGGATGGGGTATATGTGCAGGAGTAGGTGAGAATGAGAGGGCAAAGGAAGGAGTATGTATAGTTGTGAGCAAAAGATGGAAGAGGAGCATAAGACAGTATGGATCAGTTGGGTCAAGGATTGTGTGGGTAAAGTTGAAAATTGGAATACAAATGTGGGCGATTGTGTCTGTGTATGCGCCAACGCAAGATCGTGCTAGAAGAGTGAGAGAAGAGTTCTGGACAAATGTAGAAGTGTGCATAGAAAAGTTTGGAAGGAATGAGAGAGTGTTTTTGATAGGTGATATGAATGGTAAAGTTGGGAATGTGAAGGTGGATGGAATAGTTGGTGAGTGGGGTGTGCCTGCTGAGATAGATGAGAATGGGAGTGCGTTAGTGGACATTTGTGCTGGGAGGGGGTTGGTGATAGCCAATACCCTCTTCAGGCATAAAATAATCCATAGGTATACATGGCGAGTGATGAGAAGGGTGGGTGGTGAATTGAATGGAAGGAGGGAAATGATTGATTATGTGTGTGTAGATGAAAGGATGCGAAGATGTGTAATGGATGCAAGAGTTTATAGGGGTTGGGGGAGTGGACTTTCTGACCACTACTTGGTGGTGGCCAGAATTAAAGTTCAAGTACGATGGAGGAATAGAAGAAGGGAAAGACGAGAGGAAGGAGTAGTTGCAGGGAGAGTGGAAAGGTTACAAGAGGATGAGAAAAAGGCAGAGTATAAGAGAGAAGTGGAGGAACGATTGGGCAAATATGAATTGGAGCAGATGGGAGATGTGGAAGGTGTGTGTAGAATATTTACAGAAAAAATATGTGCAGCATGTGATGTGATGTGTGGAAGGAAGAGAAGACGGAGGGGGGTGCAAGGAACAGCATGGTGGACTGAAGAGGTGAAACAGGCTGTGGCACAAAAGAAGAAAGCATACAATGAATGGATGAGAAATAGGGGCGTGGAAGAGGTTGAGAGGCGGAAGAGAGAGTTATATGTAGAAAGAAAGAGAGAGGTCAAAAGATTAGTAACAGAGAGTAAGAAGAGAGTGGATGAGGAATTTGGAAGGAATTTGAGTGTAAAGTGGAGGGACTGTAAGAAAATGTTCTGGAAAGAGGTGAAAAGAGTAAGACAGGGTGGAAGTGAAGTTAGCAGGGGAGTGAAAGATAAAAATGGTAGATTACCACTGGAGAAGGGAGAAAAAGTGAGCAGATGGAGAGAACACTTTATGGAATTGTTGAACGTAGAGGATGGAAGTAATGCGAGTATAAGTGGCTGGGGAATGGCTGGGAGAAGGAGGGAGGTGAGAAGACAGGAAGAAATCAGTATGATAGAAGTTGTGGAAGCAATGAAGAAAGTTAAATCAGGGAAAGCCCCAGGAATTGATGGAGTGTGTGGTGAAATGCTGAAGCATGGGGCAGAGATAGTAGTAGAATGGATGTGGAAGATGTGCAGATTGGCCTGGGAGGAAGGTAGAGTCCCGGAGGATTGGAAGTCAGGTATAATTATTCCCTTGTACAAAGGAAAAGGGGAAAAAGAAGTGTGTGGTAATCATAGGGGCATTTGTCTTCTTAGTATAATAGGAAAAGTGTATGGTAGGATACTTATTGACAGAGTTAGAGAAAGAACAGAGAAATTAGTTGGAGAAGAACAGGGAGGCTTTAGGAAGGGAAGAGGTTGTGTAGATCAGATATTCATTCTCAGATCTTTAGTGGAAAAGTTTCTAGAGAAGGGAAAGAAGTTGTATGCGGCTTTCATGGATTTGGAGAAAGCATATGACAGGGTGGATAGACAAGGATTGTGGAAATTGTTAAGAATATATGGAGTAGATGGGAAGTTGTTGAGTGCTGTGAAGAGTATGTACGATGGTGCTAAGGCTGCAGTGCGTGTGGATGGTGAACTAAGTGAATTTTTCTCTTTGAAAGTTGGGTTGAAACAAGGATGTGTCATGTCTCCATGGTTGTTCAATCTGTACATGGATGGGGTAATAAAAGAGGTATAAGGTAGGATAGTGGATGTTGGAGTTGTCCTGGTGAGAGAGGATAGTGTTTGGAAACTCCCTGTACTGTTGTTTGCAGATGATACTGTGTTGTTGAGTGAAGACGAAGGGGAGCTGCAAGGCTTGGTGGATGAGTTTGAGAGAGTGTGTAAGAAACGGAATCTAAAGATGAATGTAGGAAGAGTAAAGTGTTGGTCTTTGAGAGAGGTGAAGTCAGTGAATGTACAGCGAGGTTGGATGGTGAGGAATTGGAAAATGTGAGTACGTTTAAGTACTTGGGTAGTGTGATGAGTAAGGATGGAGATTTGGAGGGTGAAGTGCTTTAAAGGGTACACAAGGGAAGAAAGGTTGCTGGTTCTTTGAAAGCAGTGATAAGAAACAGGGAAGTGAGCATGGAAGTGAAAAAGTTACTACATGACAGTATTGTGATACCAACTCTAACGTACGGAAGTGAAGCTTGGACGTTGTTGGAAGGACACAAGTCAAGAGTGAGAGCAGTGGAAATGAGCTATTTAAGAGGAGCCTGTGGAGTCACATGGAGAGACAGGCTGACGAATGAGGATATAAAGGAGCGTTGTGGTGTTGATGTGGATGTGATAGGAAGCGTTATGAGGAACACACTGAGGTGGTTTGGCCATGTGGAGAGGATGGAGGGTGAAAGACTGACGAAGAGAGTGTATGTGAGTGAGGTGGAAAGGGAAAGAGGGAGGGAGAGGCCGAGGATGAGATGGAGGGATGGGGTGGAAAGGTATATGAGAGAGGGGGGTGTGAGTTGGGAGCAGGGGAGTGAAATGGCGGGGGACAGGGCGACTTGGAGGCGATATGTTTGTGGCCACCCCAAACGGGATTGAGGCGTCTGGCAGATTACAGATTACGCTAAATATTTACGTAAGGCCTGAAACTATCTCAAAACAGTTCTCTAAAGTGGAAAAGTGTATAATGTTATTAGGAAAGTATTATGTAAGTTGAAAAAACACAATACGAGTTGAAACAACAGTCACAGCGAGTTCACTCACTACGTAAATAAGCGCTAACATTACGCTAAATGTTATTGAAAGGCCTGTGAATACGTAAAAATAGTTCAATAAAATGTAAACTGGCATAATGTTATTGGAGATATATTATGTAAGTAGAAAAAATGATATGTATCATGATTCAGCAATGTTAGCGATTCATTGTGAACAGTTTGGCCGATTTCGCTCGGTTCGCCCGATGGTACAATGCTTCTTTCACCTCTGTTTTTGTATATCCAATTTACTCTTGTATCACATGTTTTCATGTTTGTAATATATACATATCTACTTACTTTCATTGGTTTCCCAGACTTATAATACCATAGAAAACGTGAGAGCCTCAGACCACCTACAGAGAACACGGTACCAGGTGTGACGAAGGTATACCTGTTTAGGCCACTTTTGGACCCCAGTGAAGACTTTTTTGGTGATTGACCATTGTTTCTGACCAAAAGCGAAAGTTTTAGCAAAAAAAATTTGGGTCCAAAAATGGTCGGGATTGGGGCGTACCAGTGGTGAAAAAGTGGTCGGGACGGAGCGGGTTAAAACAACTAGATAAAGTTCAGAACTAAGCTGTTAGAATTATTAACAACCCTGCCATTACAAATAAACTACCTCCTCTGCAAATAAGAAGGAATGTTGCCTCCCTTGCATTATTTTACAGATTTTTGGGGGCAAATGCTCAGATGAAGTTGCGTCCATGGTGCCACCTCTCCATGCCTTCCCTCGTGCTACTCCGGCATCTGGTAGCACTCATGACTGGAATGTCACTCAGCCATATTGCAGAACTTCTGCCTATCAGAATTATTTCATTCCCCGAACTGCATCTCTCTGGAACTCGCTTCCCCACAGTTGTTTCACGCCAAATTTCAACCCACAGCTGTTCAAGTCTGTTACAGATAATTTATGAACAGAGGGCACCAGTAATCTGGTGTATGGATTTTTTCTTTTTTTTAATCATTTGTTTTTCCTTCCTCCGTTCTGTTATTAAAAGAGAGAGAGAGAGAGAGAGAAAATATATATATATATATATATATATATATATAAATATATATATATAAATATATCCGACTGGAGCACCTTCATTACCCACTAAACCTCCAGGTACTAGAAAGAGAGAGAGAGAGAGAGAGAGAGAGAGAGAGCATTTTCATATATGGAGGAACGAGGATTTTCACCGCCAGGGTAATAAACTTTGGGAGTGTTAACCTAGCCACATACTGCTTTGACGGACATAAGGGGTTCTGTTGTTAAACTGGTGTCGCATACTATAAAATATGCTTGCACCCAATCGGCTTGAGCGGGCCGATTACAATTAGTTCACAGACTACACACACATCCAGGGCCACTCCAACATTACAATCACAGCACATAATTCCTTAATCCCCTGAATACAATGGTATGGTTTGATTTTACACTTGCTACCCATAGATGCCCTGGGGGCTAAGATGCAATTAAATGTGTGTGTGTGTGTGTGTGTGTGTGTGTGTGTGTGTGTGTGTGTGACGGGGTTTTTAAAATAAATACAATATTAAATGATAATGTTCAATAATGCTGAAGAGCAGGTACAATGAATTGTCTTGCTAAATCAATCAATGATTACTTTATGCCAGCTCGCTTCGCCGACTCTCTCAGAACGAGAATTTATAAACTTTCTCAACAGTACACAGCAGAGACTAATTACTCACAATTGCTGTTTATTAGTACTATTAGCCTCTGGAGAAAGTTACTTCACCCCTGACAATAAATAACTAATACTATTAATAATATCAGATTCTTGCAGATGCGTTAACTACTAGAAGGCAAAACGGATTTTAAGCTTAATACAACAAGACTGGCCTAAGTACCAGTTATGAATAGCAAAGCGTTTATGCAGGCTAGGAGCCATAAGGGAAATAAGCTTAATTATGGAGAAATGAAACACGAGTTTACATTACATTAAGCTCAAAGACAAAGAACTGTTAAATTTATTGATTACAAAGAAATAAATTTAACGTTACATTTCAAAATGAATTCAAAATAAAGAGATCGAACTCACTCGCTCACTCAGAAGCTAACCTCTTAAACCTAGAAAAATACGAAAAGGAAATACTGGTCAATGTAGCATATCACCAAGGAAGGGTGGGAGCCTGGAGAACTGTAGTCTAGTGGAGTCTGGGTGCTAGATGGCCTCTCTCACTCTCACTACTGGAGCATAGAACCACACTTCATCGCCACAGACAAAAGACTGATTCAAATACGATGTATGGGTAATGCACAGGCCAGCGGAAAAAGGCGTGGCCAACGGTTGAGGCAAGCAGGGGCGAACAATAAAGAAACAATAGTATTGCTCAGTAGAGCACTTAATGGCGTGCATTAGATCAGTCACTTTTGAAACAGTGACGAATGTTTTGAAAAAAGTATACCACCGAAATGGAGAGAGAGACGGTTAATTGAATGATACACAGTGAGTTTTCCACTAATAGTTCGTGGTTTCTCACAAAAGGAAAATGTCGCGAATTTGATTCGTGACATTACGCCCCTACAAAATGAAATTTTTTCCTTATGGGAAAAATTTTTTGGATATATATATATATATATATATATATATATATATGTACACATCCTAACTCATTCACACAAGATTCACACTGTGGTGTGTGTGCCGTTTTGCTACAGGAGAAAATCACTATCGCCAATGAGAATAAAAACCTCGTATTCGCGCTGGTTTCGCTTATGTTCGCGTTGGATTCTACGCTCTCACGAGCATCTTTCTCACGTTCCTGCTCGTAATTAAACCGTATACATGTATACAAGTGAGACGTCAGGTCTACACTTATAGCCTTGAGTACACATGTATAATAACGGAACCCAGCATACAACAGTTGCTAGTTAGTAAGCAGTTAGTAGGTGAGACATCAGGTCTACACCCACATTACCACTGCCCTGTCTCTCAACTGACTCAGAGATTACGGGTGTGGTTTCAAATGGCACAGGAAGGACATGCCCCTGATTAGTGGTGTTACGTGGACATACATTGCAGGAACGCACAAAACTATCTATGTCTCGTCCCATCCCTGGCCAGAAAAAGTCCGCTCGGATACGGCCCTGAGTCTTCCTTTTGCCCATATGACCTCCTGAGGCTGAACAATGACCCCATTCTAACACTGCTAGGTGGTACTTGGCAGGAACGACAAACTGCAGTCGAATCTTGCCCTTGGGTGTTCATGACTCACGGTAGAGCCGTCCTTGTTTACGAAGGAACTTCGCTCGGCCTCCCCGTGAATACTTTATCTCTCTACCCTTTTGTTTGTTCCTCACGGCAGCAAATATCAGGTCAGAATGTTCTTGAACAACAAGTTGGCTACACATCAGATCTTGCGGCGATTCAGTGGTCACTGGGGTGACACAGTCTGGAGCCTCAGCCATGGCTCATGTACTGTAGCCGAAGTCTGAGTAGCGTCATCTTCGGTATAACTATCCTTGACACCGGGAATGTTGCCTACGATTAGGTCAAATAAAGGTTCTGGCATGACAGCTGCAAGTGTTGTACCAGTATAAAATGGAGATGCCATCTGGATACATGCCTCAGGGAACAATCTCACTGATCCATCTATAAGGTTAGCTTGGATCTGTCGACCTGTATACTGCTCAGGCCGAACTAGACTCTGCTTGACAGAGCAACCTGAGGATCCATTATCTCTTAGGACCTTCACAGGAATGCCTCCCACAAACCCTGGCTGAACAAGGAAGGAACTGTCACCTGTGGGAGGGCCTGTGGAGGAAGCAGCTAGCCACTGATGAGGCTGCTGAATAGATGATGCGGCAAACTTAGTGCCCTGAGTATTTGATACTTGAGGGGTCGTACTTACTGCCTGTGGAGATGGAACATTGGCCATCTGTGGAGGGGGGTTCACTGTCGCTGTGGGACTAGTGAACTGTGGGGGAGTACCCGTACTGGTAGGGATGTGACCACCGTGCTGCTGCTGAGGAATGAAGGCTGCGTTTGCTTCCTGCCTCCTGTTCACTTGAGCTGGTGGTGAAAAGGACAGTCCCGACGGTCAGTTGCATGGCTGATACTGCTGCTGGTTAGGGTACCTGTTGTACCTCATCCACTCAGGTTTCTGAGTGTTTTGCCCGTGGTCCTTCCACTGCAGTTTTGGACCTTGGCCATTATTCTGAGAATGGCCATGTTGCTGGGATTCAGTCTGAGACGACTTCCCAGACTTGGCAGTATCTTTTCTGCTGTTCCAGGTGTTTTGCTTAAGAGTTTGGTACCCGTATGCAGTGAAATATGCATCAGCCTTTTCCACCATTTGGCTGGCATCTTTCACCTGGCAGATCTTAAGCTGTGCTATGAGCTCAGCAGGCCACGACCTCTCTAGCTGTGTACACAGTATAAGGTCAATTATCCCCTCATGCATGGAAGGAATTTCATCTTTCTCCATCCACTCATTTAAGTAAGCAGTGAGACGGTCGAGGAACTGAACAGCTGTCTCCTTGTCTTGGAGACGAGCTCGCATGAACTGAACTTTGGCGTCGTCTACTGTGAGACCATACACCTTAATGAGTGCAGCTTTCATCATCTCATACGTGAGATTGTCTCCAAGAATTCTGTGGAGAATATCGAGGGCAGGGCCCTCAAATAAACTAAGAAATTGAAGCCGCTTAGCTGCCTCATCCAGTTGATACATGTCTGCCATGTCCTCAAAACGAGCTATGTACGGCTCGATTCGCTCACCTTCCTTGTATGAAGGAAGCTTGATGCGTGGGATCGCCATAACATGTACAGGGAGAACACTCGTGGAACTTGGACCAACTGCACCATGCGTGCTTCTCGCTCGGCACGTTCGTGTTCTCGTTCTCTCTCGCGTTGCTCACGCTCGTATTCACATTGTTCTCGCTCTTGTTCGTGCTCTCTTTCACGTTGTTCGCGCCCGTGTTCGTGTTGTTCGCGCTCGCATTCATGTTGTTGTCGCTCTTGTTCTAACTCGAGTTCGCGTTGTTTCTGCTCATTTTCACGCTGTTTCTGCTCGTGTTCGCGCTGTTCGTGCTCGTATTCGCGCTCCTTTTCGCGTTCCTTATGCTGAATTCGACGATCTTCACGAGCATCACTCTTGCGCTGCTGTTCGTAATTAAACCAAGAGAGGACGAACTCCTTGATTTCAGTTGGGTCCGTAAGACCCATATCTTTGGCTTCCTGTACATAGATACTGGTCGACATGATGCTAACTCAGTCTAAGTACTAGCGACTCAGTACTGACTGCGATTTTTTTTTTTTTTTTTCAGAGATGTGAATAATGAAAAATAAAGAATATAGGCACAGGTTAGTGGTGACCAGTTTTATCTAATTAAACTGGTAAAGAAAGAAAATTAAACAAAAAACTGACTGTTTAACTATTATGTAAATTAATAAAAATGAATTAATAATCACCAGTAAAGTAGTGCCTATAGACTTTAATAATAAACACCTAAGTATGAACGAGTGAGTATTATCTCGTGAATAGCTTTAGAGCTAGGAGTAAATATCCTGGCGAGGTCGCCAATGGTCACGGGGTTTTTAAAATAAATACAATATTAAATGATAATGTTCAATTATACTGAAGAGCAGGGACAATGAATTGTCTTGCTAAATCAAGCAATGATTACTTTATGTTGGCCCGCTTCGCCGACTCTCTCAGAACGAGAAAATATAAACTTTCTCAGTACACAGCAGAGACTATTTACTCACAACTGCTGTTTATCAGTACTGTTAACCTCTGGAGAAAGTTACTTCACCCCTGACAATAAATAACTAATACTATTAATAATATCAGGTTCTTGCGGATGCGTTAACTCCTAGAAGGCACAACGGATTTTAAGCTTAATACAACAAGACTGGCCTAAGTACCAGTTATGAATAGCAAAGCGTTTATGCAGGCTAGGAGCTAAAAGGGAAATAAGCTTAATTATGGAGAAATGAAACATGAGTTTACATTACATTAAGCTCAGAGAAAAAGAACTGTTAAATTTATTGATTACAAAGAAATAAATTTAATGTTACATTTCAAAATGAATTCAAAATATTGAGATCGCACTCACTCGCTCACCCAGATGCTAACCTCTTAAACCTAGAAAAATACGAAAAGGAAATACTGGTCAATGTAGCGTATCACCAAGGAAGGGTGGGAGCCTGGAGAACTGTAGTCTAGTGGAGTCTGGGTGCTAGATGGCCTCTCTCACTCTCACTACTGGAACATAGAACCACACTCCATCGCCACAGACAAAAGACTGATTCAAATAAGATGTATGGGTAATGCACAGGCCAGCGGAAAAAGGCGTGGCCAACGGTTGAGGCAAGCAGGGGCGAACAATAAAGAAACAATAGTATTGCTCAGTAGAGCACTTTATGGCGTGCATTAGATCAGTCACTTTTGAAACAGTGACGAATGTTTTGAAAAAAGTATACCACCGAAATGGAGAGAGAAACGGCTAACTGAACGATACACAGTATGTTTTCCACTAATAGTTCGTGGTTTCTCACAAAAGGAAAATGTCGCGAATTTGACTCGTGACAGTGTGTGTGAGTAAGGTGGGAGTGTCTCGTCCCCCCCTTTCTTCGGGGGAAGCAGCCTATGTATATAGATAGACAGACCCGTAGACGATTGTCTTTAGCTTAAGAAAGCCGTTTTGAAGTGGAGGGTTTAATATAGCCTTTGTTAACAATCTTACCTACGAATCTGATCTCATAAGGCCCTAATAGAACAAAATCTAGACCACTCAAATTTTTCATTTTAGTTCACAAGATTTCCTGAGAGTGTAGCAGAACTTTTGACAGCCACTGTACATTTTTATTCACTTCTTGCAACACATGCTAACAAGTAGATAACGGTGTTCTCATTCCAAGTATTTGATTTATGCAAACAAGTTGAAAGACCTATGCAAAAATGATTATATTATTGCTTAATGACCCTTGCAGTAGAAAGACATCATTGTTCAATTTAGCCCTTACTTAATATGATTTAATTCAACTTATTTCAGACTCTTTGAACTTGAGGGGTTAGATACTCCCTTCATTAACCCTTTCACTAGAAGGTGTCGTTCTAGGCTTTATTAAATGTCTTTGGTTATTGATGGGTACATAGGTGACTTCCCTTGCAGTGCCTGTAATTACGATTTAAAGCGTCAATTTAGAATACAGTAGGTTATGCTGGGATACATTAGATTAGGTTAGGTTATATTTAGGATATGTCAGGGTAGGTTAAGTTGTGGAAGGTTAGATCCGTTTTGACTTTCAGGTTAGATACAGCAAGGTTTGGCTTAGGAAGATTAGGTTAAGTAATTTTAAGTCAGTTGTATTGCAAACTGTATGTCTTTATCCCTTATGGTCACAATACTGTCAGTTATTCAATTGGCACAACTACGGTAACATACCGTGAAGGAGCAACAATTTGGGGACAACTTGGACCCTGAATTAGTGCAGAATGTACAACTGTCCTAACCTCACAATACCTGGAGTTATTATTCAGCCCATTCAGCAGGGTGACGTATATTTGTTATACAGTACTCTCTTTTCCAAAAATTATAATAATAATAATAATAATAATAATAATAATAACTAACGAGCCCGAAAGTGGAAGGTGCGATTTGCCATAAATGAAGAAAAATCAATTTCACGATTACTTTTCCTTCAATAACTCTTGAAAGATGTATTTCTTGATAAAATACCATAGAGATGAAATTGTAGGGTGAAAACACCTCCTTCATTAGATATATGTGTTGTGTTCTAAGTATTATGTAAACATTCATGTTTTTGCAAAAAAAGATGTATTGTGGATTTGACCCATATGTAGACTAGACAATTATGAATATGATCTCTGTTTTGACATTGTCAAAAACTTCTTTCCATGATCAGCGAGTTGGCACGGGGGAGGGAGGGGGGGGGTCCATTAGCCAAGGTCTGTTTGTTTACAAGTAACTATCAATTTCATTGTTAAAAAATACAAAAAAAAAAAAAATCCAGAAATGGCATACAGACTGCCCCATAGTACAAAACTACAAAATATAATTTAATAATCACAATTCTACAGAGTAACAAAAATCAGTTTTGAGATATGAAAATAGAGTGTGCAGGAATTACAGTTTCACATATCACCATCATCACAGTCATAGTTTATGCATCAACCTTCACACTTGCACAGTTCTGTACAATGCAAAATTGCAGTATAGTACAAACCTCAATGCAAATTAAATACATAATTCCCCAGCGAAATAAAAATCAGCATTGATATATAAAAATAATAATGTACCAGAACTACATTTTTTTTTACATCACCATCATCATCACAGTCATTGTTTATGTATCAACTTTCACATTTACATTGTCCTGCGCAGTGAAAAAAATGCAGTATAGTACAAGCCTCAAGATACATTAAACACAATTCTCCAGTGTTATCAAAATCAGCATTGAAATATAAAAAGAAATTATGTGCATGAAGTTCCATTTTAAACCACCTACATTACAGTCATTGTTTATGCATCCACCTTCATACTTGCAAAGTCTGGTGCAGTGGACTCCAGCTCTACTACATTTGCAGTTTCTAATACAAGATTAGATACAACCACAGTGGAGGAGGATTTAAAATGCATTATTAACACTGGGATCCGCCAGGGGCTGCTAGGTCCTGGGGGCAGGGGACAGTGCATAGGGGCGTCCTCTTTTGTCCGGGGCAGCTGAGGGAGTAGGGGCCCAAACTGCTGGGCTTGGGGTGCGAGTCTGGCCCTCTGGGCTGAGGCCGAACAGTCGCCTGAACTTTTGAGTCAGGCACCTAACGAAGGAGAAGGATCTCTGGCATGTGGATGCAGGGAGGTCCCGCCCAGGACTCTGAGGGGCGGTCGGGAGGTCACGGGAGCTTCGATCCCCGAAGGTTGGGGACGCTGTCAGGAATGAGCAGCGGCGTCGGCCGGGTCAGGGTCCATCAGGGGCATCTCCACCGGCTGTAGGGAGAAGAGCCCGGTGGTAGTCACAGGGCCTCTCCAATACTCCTCCAGGCTGGGGGCTCCCTCCAAGTCGTAGGTGGGTGGACCGGCCTCAGCAACTGATGAAGAAGCGGCTTCAGGATGTTTCTGGCTGTAGGGCCTGGCTACTGGCCGTGGCCCTCTCGTGGCACCTTCAGAGTGGCTACCGGCCGTCTCCTGCAGGAGGGTAGAGCGGCTACAGGCCGACTCTCTGAGGGCACCTTCAGAGCGGCTGCCAGCCATCTCCTGATGAAGGCAGGAGAGGCTACCGGCCGTCTACTGCTTGACCTCCGGAGTGGCTTCAGGCTGTCTCCTGTAGGAGGGGGAGCGGCTACAGGCCGTCTCTCCAGGGGCAACTTCAGAGCGGCTTCAACTGTCTCCTGATTAGTCACTGGAGTGGCTTCAGGCCATCTCCTGTAGGAGGGTGAGTGGCTACAGGCTGACTCTCTGAGGGGCACCTTCTGAGCGGCTGCAGGCCATCTCCTGACGAAGGCGGGAACGGCTTCAGGCCGTCTCCTTGTTTCATCCACAACAGCTTCTGGCCATCTCCTGTAGGAGGGCGGGCGGCTACAGGCCCTCTTTGTAGGTCACCTTCCGAGCGGCTGCAGGCCATCTCCTGACGAAGGTGATAGCGGCTTCAGGCCGTCTCCTCGTTTCCTTCAGAGTGGCTTCAGGCCGTCTCCTGTAGGAGGGTGAGCAGCTACTGGCCGTCTCGGGGGTGTTGTTTGGAACTGGAGAAACAGTTCCAACCCGGTATGATTAATGGGAAGCTCGGCCAGCAGGTTGTCTTGTATTCCTGCTATGGTGGCGGCAGGCAAGTTCCATGTCATAGAGGCGCACGGCCCAGGTGGACTTAGGCCATTTCCACCCAGAGCTCATTCGCGCCGTGAACACTCCTCCATGGGCTCCTTCTGGTGGATTGTTGCTGTGTGCTTCGAGGTCCTGCTGCATTTTACTAGCATCTGCAAGTGATGTCCAGTATGTTATCCAGGTGCCACTGTCATTCCTGTGCCAGCCCCTTTCATTAAAATCTGGGATTTCTTGGGATAGTGAGGTGGCTTGATTCCAGCAGAAGCTGGCCTGCAGCAGTGCTCTCCTTATGTGCTGGAACAGTGCTGCCTGAGTAGGTGGTATACTCTCAAGTGTTTTTCTGCCAGTTGTAAAAAGACAGTGCCTGGCTTCATTGACCTTGGCCAAACCACACCCCTTACTGTACATTATCACCACAAATCTTTCCAAGTTTTGCATGTGCTGAGACTCAAGGGTGAAGAGTTTGGGGTCTTTGCTAAGGGCAATCAGTGTTTCTTTAAGTCCAGGTGTACTTTGCCACAACCAAGGAACTGTGATATTGTGCCTCATCCTGTAATGGCATGAAATAGCAGCAATGCCAAAGACTTGCATGGTCCAAGCTGAGAGCAGATGTCGTGGATGGGAATATCACAATATTTCTTTTCACTGCCAAGACCTACCCACAGCTGTGAGAGACCGAGTGTGGTAAAGAAGCTTATAGCAAGAACCACCACATCACTGTCAACAGTGCGTACATACTTTGTCTTGTGACCCTATCCTGCTGCATGTGCCAGATGGAGAAAGATTCTAGTATCTGCCTCAGAGTGGTTACAGGGTTGGAGTGCTGAAGTAACACAGGTCCTGCTGGAAAGCACATATTCATACTTGGTACTCAGCAGAAGCCTCCCATCCATGTCACTCTTGATGATCTCTTCACTAAGAAAAGGAAAGAGTTCTTTCTTGTTTTCCTCATTTTTAAGGAAGCCACTGTTCCAATCATGCTTTGGAATCCGTGTGCTGCCATCCCCTACCCTAGTTCGTGGACCTGTACCACGTTGCTGATGTGTGATGGCTTTGAGGCTGTTATCAGGATAGTTTTCCCACACAGCATCAACACGAGTGACTCTTGGGGTCGTCCGGGACATAATATATGGCACGATCTTTTTTAATGTATAGTCAGAAAAGGTTGATGATGTGGGCTGCACCATATGGACAATAGCAGCCACGTCTAACACAACAACTGTGGCTAGTCTTGCTGAGGTTGCCTGGGCTTTTGGTGCTTGGATGCATTCTAGAAAATCAGACTTGTGACCTGATCGAAGCAAACCTCGATCTGCCAAACTAGGTGGCTCTCATTGATTTTCAAAGCGAAAAAAATCTGCCATATCTGAATCTGGATGAGCCTGTAGAGAAAGGAAGAGCTGTGTGATCAAATTCGTATTTTTCTTCTACTGACTGCTGCACTTACTGCCCTCCTTGACTGGAACAGGGCAATTAGCAAATGTTAGTATTTTGTTTAGTTGGATGACATCAGAGATTGGCACTTCAACCGTTTCTAGTCTTTGTGAAATATAACCTGCATGAAGGGCTTGGCCAACTTCATGAACTTGTAACAGTGATTTGGCAACTTCTTGTTCCATCACAACCTTTGTGTTAAGTGTTACAAGCTCTTGACCTGTGTCAAGGAAGGGTTCACCCAGCTGCTCAACATCTTTTATAAATGAGTGTACATCTCCTGATACTTAACTTGTAAGTTGTGTGATTCTTCATGATGAGCAGTGTTCGGGCATGATGTGTCGAGAACAGATTCAAACTCTTGGATACACCTGGAGCAGTCTGGACCTGCCAACATGAAGAATGTAAGAGCATCAGGGTTATGATAGAGTCCAACTGCTCCACCATGTGCCTGGAGACTCTTATTGGATTGTTCATGTGACTGATCCTTTGCAATAAGGCTGTACTTGTGTGATGACCTCTGAACAACAAAATTCCCTTTTAGAAACTGAGCATACACATTTGGATGTTTCCCTGACAGCTGGACCATATCCCGCACATGAACTGGTAGCCAACGTGCGTAATTTGTATGGTCCAGAACATGAAACCATCGGCAAAGCTCATCACACACTTGAACGCAAAGAAGAAAATCTCCCTCACAGAGTGATCGAACAAAGCAACACAGTAGGAGCTCAAGTTCCGTGATGGTAGACCAGTACTTGAATTGGGGAACTTCTGCTTGGCAATGTTGATCCCACATCTCCACTGACTCTGGTGGTCCAAGCACAGTTGAACAATACTGAGAATAAGCTCTGTGCTTCAGGATGTAGAGGGACATGAGTGAGACTTGCTGGGCATAACGTGTGCATTTGATGTGATGCTTATTGAGCACTGACTGAGCATGACCACATGTCAGAACTTGTGCCTGAGAAAGCACTGTAGTCCATCCTGAACTACATAACAACTTCCCAATCATCTTATGAGCCTTGTCTTCAATATGCAGTGGTCCCATCATCAGAACCAATTTATCTTCCCCTAAAGTGTCTGGGAATTTCCATTGCAGTTGTTTTGCCAAAGCATATGGTGGCTGATATGCACCAAGAACACCTGTCAGCCCTCGATTCAGGAACTGTGTGCCTTGCATTGTTAATTCCATTGCATGCTTCATCATGGATAGAGAGGTAGCTTTGTCTGGGAAAAGGGGAAGAACCCCTATCACTGCCCGAGGCTTTACCGAGTCATCACTCATGCAGCGAGAGTTGTATCCTGACCACGTGATGACTCCGCCCTTTGGAAGTGTATCCTGCTCCAGCACTGATGTTACATGGGCCATCCATGTTTCATCTTTTGTCTTGGCCGCCCCCATCAAATCATAGGATGGTCGTAGCTGGCTGTACATGCTTTTTGGTGCAATCACAGTACTGTGTTCATGTAATTCAACTGGATGTATGATCACATACGAGTCTGGTAGATGGGGTGTAGATATATCAGAGATGTCAATTTGGATAGGATCTCGCTGCACTCCTATGTTTTCCCAAGAGAGGTGGTTTGTTGCACTCAACGCAGTGCCATGAAACTCATTCTGTGAAAAGTTTCCCTTGTTATAACTATCCAAGTTGTCGACATCAAAAGTGACAAAAACATTAGATCGAAGATTAGTTGGTAACATCAACCCATCTTCAGCGTACTGCTTGCATGCTGCTCGTGCAATTGATTGCTTTACCTCTATGACACGGGTATAGGACACCGAGAGGCCAAGATCATGGGCATTCTCAATTTGTTTCTTCATTCGAGCATCTCCATGCATTTTGAGGCCTTGGAAAAGAGGGAAGGGCATTTCACACTCTCTACTATGACGTATTTTGTCTGATTTGCAGGCATGATGTGTTCCACAATATGTGTTGTGTATTAGAAGCTGGGAGGTAGTACATGCAATCTTTGCCCTTCCAGATATGTATTCATTGTTATCAGTATTCTCTTGGTCTTGCAGAACGGATGGGCCCTGGAGAATAACATTAATGAAACTGTGAAGCTCTTTTGGGGCAGAGGAAGTCAAACAGTTTATGGAGAAAGATCCGCTGAAGGGTTCCTGCTTCTGGAGACAAAGCCTATGCAAAATCACTGCTGCCCGCATCAGTAATAGAGCATCATCTTGATCAATCTTGTTATGAAGCTTGATCAGTTGTTCACCAACCTTGGTCTTGTTAGACAAATACACTTCCTTCCCTTGGGGAAATGCTACTCATTCAGGGAGAAGGCTGAGAAGGTGCTCTTTGAACCGGGTGGAATGTGGCTCTCTGACATCATTACATGGGTGTCCCTGGCTTTCCATCAACATGCGATACATCTCTCGAAGAGCTGATAATTGAACAACTGACTGTGAATCTTCAACAAAGGCTACAATTTGAGCACAGGCAATTGGATTGAAGTGAGGTGGAGCAGAGCTTGTAGATGCTCGACGATATGCAGCACGAGCCTCTCGCAAATGTAAATAGCATTTACCATGGTAATAGGTGTCACTTGCATGGGCATCGGCAGCTTGTGCAGTCAGTCATCCCAGTAACAGAAAATTTTCATTTGACTTTGCCCAACTTTTGAGATTGGCATCGGCACTGTCAGGAGCTACTTTATGCAAATTGTTCTGATCTTCTCCCTCACAGATAACACAGAACTTGACATCATGACCTGATATGTTGGAATTCCCAGCTGACCTGAGTTTTTCCGGAGTACTCTGTGTACTTGATTCTTCCTTCTGGCGCAACCGTTTAACACGAGAGCTACTACAGTAACTCCTACATGATTTGTGTTTTTTTAACCCCTAAACCGCGGGCTTGTTTTGCTCTGACTTCCGTGTCCCGCGGGCATATTCACACTCCGACAGACTCTCTAAAAATATTTGCCAAAAATCAGTTATTAGCCCTAGAATATTAAAATTAAATATGCCTATGGCACATACCTTCAGCGTTCTCCTGGGATGTTTGTTGAGCCTTCATCGAGTACCGTAGGACTTGTGGAGATCTCTGAAGTTGGGTAACGATGTCTCCACTTTACACTTCCCGACAACTCGAAATATGATTACCACAGCCTGATATTATCACTAGAAACACTATTCTATGATTTTCAAATGTTTGGAATCCATACACCAAAGAAAAACACTGTGAAAGCAATGAAAATTGCGGGAGCGTATGACCTTCTCACTTGCGCTCGTTCGCCGCTGGTGTTCTGTCCTTTATTATTCATAAAAACACTCACACTTTATATTCCTATTACTATATAACACTTATATATATCTTCAGTCTTTATCGATAAGTTTCCTTCAGTAACAGTAGTTTATTGTCACTGCAGGCATTCAATTTCTCTTTCATCAAAATACATAGAGAGCAACGGTTTCACTATCACTCTCATAACTTCAAGTATTTGTACTTATATTCTTATATTACTAATTATTTACATTTCTGTTTACATTTTCTATTGTATTTTCAATATTTACACTTCTATTTTACTTACACTATGTAATGCAGTCACTTGCAGTAACTTATCAAACAATATTACACTGTTCCATCATATTTTCATCCATTGCTTTCACTTGCTATTTACACATTATTTACATTTTCCACTTGCACTTTTAGAACTGCTTCTGGCTGTGGTAATCAAAGAAGCAGGTAACGCAGAGGGGAACCTGGCACTCAGCGCACTGCCAAGAGGTGCGTTTGTGCTCAGGTGTGCATCGGGTGGTATGTGCACACACTTGGCACCTACGGATCGCAGCCTTCCTCTTGGTTGTGGCAGGCATTTGCACCAGTCTGCGCTGATCCATGTACGCCCTCTGCTCAAGGCTGTCGGGAAGTCTTACAGCATGGTGCCTTGGAGTTGCTGCTGTCACCCTACCATATCTTTCAAGCAGCTGCTGAACACAAGTCCTGGTGAACAACCTCAGAGAGAAGGACTTGGGTGGCTTTACCTTCATTTTGTACAGGATGAAGGCGTTCAGCATCGTCATGTCTATGAGATGCAGAAAAACTTTCCTGTACCACCTAGTGTTCTTCCTGAGGCAGTCGATTTCTCCAATCATCATGTCGGAATTGTCCACCAGCCGCAAGTTGATATTATAGTCTATGACAGCATCAGATTTCCACACAGGTTTGCCTGTCCTACGGTCAACCTTCCCACTGTCTTTCATTTCCCCCTTGTGTATGGTGGTGAGCATGTGCACGACCCTCTTGTCATGCCACTGTATTGCCAGCATCTTTTCAGACTTGTATAGGTGCACGTCTCCTTGCTGCGAGTTTCCTGCCTCTGGGAATTTGGGGAAGTGGGCACGATTACTCTTCACAGTGCCGCAGGAGCCGATGCCGAGCTCTGAAAGGTATTTAGCAAGTTTTGGTGCTGTATAACAATTATTTGTATACAGAACATGATTCCCATCAAAATACCTTTCAAGCAGCACTTTCACTACACAACCAGAGAAGCCAAGGGGGTGTGTTTTGTCCAGATCAACAGTGCTGGCTGAATAGATGACGAAGTCAAGGATGTATCCCGTCTTACAGTCGCACAGTACAAAGAACTTGATTCCAAAACGATGGCATTTGCTTGGAATGTATTGTACAAACCTAAGACGTCCTCTGAACAAAACCAAGGATTCATCTATGATAACCCTCTGAAAGGGGTGGAAGAATGACATAAACTTATCCTTCATTCTGCTCAGAACATCCCGGATCTTCCAGAGTGGGTCATTTTGGGAAGATACATCGTTGTTGGTGAAGTGCAGGTTTCCCATGATGTTCCGGAAGCGATCTCTGGCCATGTACTTATTGAAGGTGGGTGAGGGTAGTAAGGGGTCCATAGGCCAGTATTCTTCCAACTCATGCTTCTTTGAGTGTGGCATGAGAAACACGAGGGCGAAGAACACATACAGCTCCTGCACTCCCAGCGCAGTCCACTGTTGCATCTTCACTGCACTTGCATCACTTGCAGAATGTTGTGATTCATACCAGTTTGTCTCATCACATATGTGCTGCATGACTTCGTCATCGAGGAAGGCCAAAAGGAAGTCCACACACTCAGCATCCTCGTCAAGAGTGAAGGCAGGCTGTATCCCTGAGGAACTCTCATCATTAGATGTTTAGGGACGAAATTGGAACCTTCCGTCCACGCAAAGGTGTCCAGGATTCCCTGTCATGGCGGTGTAGGGTGGGTCAGGGTGGAGGGTGGCTGTGAGGCAGACTGGGCTGTTTCAAGGTCACTCGCACTGACTCTAGGTTGCCGAGTAGCACTAGCAGCCCTTACTCTACTTGCTACTCTACTTTTACGTGTCAGGGATTTACCTCTTCTTCTACGGCCTGCCTTCACTGTTGGTGCTGGTGGCGACTGACGACGAAGACTCAGGAGAAAATTCAGCTGAAGATGAGGAAGAAATTAGTGACGGAGGGCTGGGGGAGTGGGGAGGTGATTCACCTCAGGACTCATGGCAGGCTGGGTCACGCGGGGCCATTGTTCCGGGGCTAACCCGCCGCCTTTTCACTCCCTTCCCAAATTCCTTCCCTTGCTGCACTAAGGGCTCCTTTCCTTTGGAGCTACAGATAACTTGGAACACTGAAGCACTTGTACTAGGAGTTTCTGTCACTATTTTCTCCACCAGCTCATCACACGATTCTCCAGAAAGATCAAAGTCACTATCCATCATTATCATTGATAATTCAGCTATTTCACATTCCACTGCTGAGTCACTTAGTCCTTTACTGCTTCCCCCACGAGTTTTTCTAGGGGTTGAGGTCACAGAGCCCTTTGCAATGGGCGCAGAAGTGGCGGAAATGGAGGGGCGCGAGTGCGACATGGTTTGACCTCAGAGGATGACAAGGAACTGAATGATGTGGCGTATATGGGCAGGCAAGGGTTGACAATGACAACAGGGTGACAGCTGCTAACTTATATGGTAAGAAATGACTGGTAGGAAATCTCGACAGTACATTAAAAAAATAGGTAGTTCCAGGTGAATGTAAATACCACTTAGGCTTTTCCCTTCCTTTCTTATATATATTTTCAGTATGAGAATAGATTATACGGCATACATATTTCAAAGGAGAAATTATCGTGGGAAATTAGCGAACGAGTGCACGTGAGGTGTTGTCTGGTGATAATTAGCCAATTCCAGGTGTATAGCACTATCACTTACCGTTTTTCTCTTTGGTATATATTATTTTGTATAAGAATAGGGCAAAGGGCTTATTCAATGGATGAAATCAGTGGAAAATTCTGGGGAAGCTTTGCTTTAGCGCAGCGCAGGCAGGCAGGCAAGAGGAGAGGGTAATGGAGGTGAGGTGGGGAGGGGAGAGAGGGTAATGGAGGGAAGGTAGGGAGGGGAGTCAAGAACGGGGAAAAAATGGCTAAATTGTCAACAGTGGATGGGAGTACAGATGAGAGAAGGAGTGCTGACTATTGTAGGACATTAGCAGTACATGCTAAAAAAAAAAATGATTGGTAGGAAATTTTGACAACACATAAAAAAATAGATAGTTCCAGGTGAATGTAAATATCACTTAGGCTTCTCCCTTCCTTTCATGTATATATTTTTATTACGAGAATAGATTATACTGCATATTTCAAAGGGGAAATTACCGTAGGAGAATAGCGAACGAGTGCATGTGAGGTGTTGTCAGGTGATAATTAGCCAATTCCAGGTGAATAGCACCATCACTTACCTTATTTCTTTTTAGTATATATTATTTTGTATAAGAATAAGGCATAGGGCTTATTTCAATGGATGAAATTAATGGAAAATTCTGGGGAAGATTTGCTCGGTGCAGCACGGCCGGGCAGACGAGAGGAGTGGGTAATGGAGGGGAGGTAGGGAGGGGAGTCAGGAACGGAGAAAAATAGCTAAATTGTCAACAAAGGATGGGAGTACAGATGAGATTTGGATGCTGACTACTGTTGGACATTGGCAGTACTGATAGATGATACAAGCCACCACTTGTAAGCCCGGGAGAATTCAAAATAACACAGAATCACAAAAGTGATGCCCCGTGGTATGATCCATTGTGCCCGAGCGTCACGAAAGTGACGCCCCGTGGTTAAGGGGTTAAATGTGTTACTTTAACCCGCCCCGTCCCGTTGACATATGGGTACGTTGCAACATTTTGCATTTGCCAGTCCCGGCGATGTATTGGTACGTCGTGCAATTGCAAGGTCCCTAATTTGCACAATTTTTGAATTTTCGCGCGTGATTTTTCGTACATATACACTGGACACCTTCCTCTATTCCTCTTCAAGATGCCAAGCAGGGACAATGCCTTACACCGCATAACCTCCCCCCTCCCCCCCTCAAGCCATTGTCTTGGCAATTCACCTGTTATCATTGACCTGGCCAGTAAAGACATTAAGGGCCACAGTGATTCCCCAATCGATGACAATGTGGAGGACAAAGTTTACATAGCATTAGAGGAAGAAACAGTCAGAAATATTGATCAGGTACTGTGGTGGTGGTGGCGGTGGAATATTAACCTCAGCGCACTGAGGTACGGGCAAACATGAGCCCGTTAAGTGGGATGCCTTGCTTGCATCATCATAAAATTAGCGAGGAGGAGGGTAGTTGGACACCACCCGGAGCAGCGTGGAGAGTGGCACTCTTGATAAAATCTCTGGGGCATCAGTGATGTCCATCCCTGTACGTATAAAGTCGGTACCCAGTCGCGAGCGGAAGGCATGTGTGACTGGGCATCTCAAGATATAATGTAAGAGTGGCTCTTCCTCCACTTCGTGACAGTGCTCACATGGGTCTGGTCAGGTATGAGCAATTTGATTGTAGGACAGGTATCCTAAACGGAGGCGGCGCAGATGCACGAGAACATTATTGGAGACGGCAGACAGAGATGGTAGTGGCTCATATCTCGTGGCTACCACGTACCAGGTAGCCGATCGGGAGGCTTCCGTGACACAGAGACGATGGTCATCTCGAGCCCACTGCCACACTGTTGCCTTAGCTGTATTAAGTGTTCTGCATGGACCTTCCCTAAGAACAAAAGTGATCTCTGGGAGGGAGCACGCAGAATGCGCCGCCTGATCTGCACGCTCATTACCTGCCAGACCAACGTGCCCTGGCACCCAGTGGAGGATTACCTTATTTCCACGGCTCGCTATGGGAGCTGCATATTTGTGAATGGAGGACAACAAGAACTGATTGTCCTCCAGGGAGCGTGAACGGATGGTCTGGATCGCTGAGAGTGAGTCAGAATGAATCACCACACTGTCATATTTCTGTCTGTAGGCATGCCGTAAAGCCTGCAGAATAGCTGTAAGCTCCGTCTGGAAGACAGATACATCCTGTGTAAGGCGCCACGACGCCACCACATCCTTACAGACGAAGGCTGCCCCAGTAGCTCCGCCTGCAGTAACTGAGCCGTCAGTGTAGAAGTCTACGGTCCTTTCATGCCGCAGCCCTTCTACCCGCTCAAGAGCCCGTTGCCGAAGGAGAGCAGGGACGGAATCCCACGCCCTGCCCCCCTCCGGACAAACAAACTCAAAAGAAGGTGGTGATCAGGGTGGTGGGTCAGTGTAGCCCACACAGGGTGCATCTGGTTCCTCGCAGATACCAGCAGCCACTCCCAGCCCGTGCATCGCAGCAACCAGCCCACGGACCCAGTCTCTACCAGGTGTATTATCTGTAGGTTGTGCAAGCAACCGTGTCAGCAGAGCTGAGACCGCAAGCTGGGGTCTAAGTTGCACAAGCTGGAGGACAACTGCTGTAGCCCGGAGTACGACCCTACCTCTCAAAGAGGGAAGGCCGCCTTCCAGACGGAGGTTTACTATTCTGGTCCACATGGGGGCGCGGAGCATGATGCGTAGTGCTTCATTCTGAATCACCTCCAGCGATCCAGCCACTTTCGGGGGCAAGCTTGTCAGACAGATAGCGCTGTAGTTGACCATCGACCGGATGGCGTGCACATAGAAGGTGCGGAGGACCCCAAAAGAGGCCCCCAGTCCCTTTCTAGAAAGAAATCGAAGTGCTGCCATCCGAGTCTTAGCCTTCTCTCACAGGTACCTGATATGACTTGTGAACTTTAACCCCGCGTCCATCCACACTCCCAGATACTTATGTGTAGTCACACACGTCAATGGTTGCCCTCCAAGCAACAACGGAAAAGCCGGTGGGCGGAGACCAAAGGGCATATAGCGAGTCTTCGCCATATTGACCTTTAGCCCCAGTTCCGCCGACTTCCTGTATAGTCGTGAGAGGGCTTCATTGGCTTGTGTGTAGCAGTCTCTTCTCGGGAAAACTAGAACCAGATCGTCCGCATATGCAAGAAGCGTGACTCCCTGGCCGTAATTCACATCTAAAAGCCCCTCCATCAAGATGTTGAAGAGGATGGGGCTTAGGACACTGCCCTGAGGCGTGCCGTTTTCGTGTGAATACGACGGGGAGACACGTCCTTGGAAGCGGACGCTGACAGTTCTCTCGAGGAAGAAGTCCTGAATCCATTGTAGGAGTTTGCCTCCCACCCCTCGAGCCACAAGGGCACTAAGAATAACCAGGGGGCTCGCCAGCTCAAAAGCTTTTTCTAGATCGAGGAAGACTGCCATCCCCACTCCACCCCGAAGCTCCCCGAGGAAAGACGCCAAGCAGTGTGCAGCACTGCGGCCGTGATGGTAAGCAAATATCCTCGGGTGTAGTGGACCCAGACGCCATGTAAGTCTTGCCCTCACTACCCTCTCAGCTGTCTTTCCTATACAACTGAGCAGGGAGATGGGACGCATGGCGCCTGGGTCGTTTGGCTTCGGAATGGGGTGGATGACAGCAGCCTTCCATGACCTCGGTAATCGCCCCTCAGACCAGGAGAGATTTATCAGATCTAAGAGTCGCTTCTTTCCACAATCTCGAGCATGGGACAGTGTCGAATAAGTAAGCCCGTCTAGGCCAGGAGCAGTGTCAGCCCTGCGCCGCAAAGCTACCTGGAGCTCATCATCCGTGATGGGGCAATCCGCCACATCAGGACAAGCACAAGCTTTTCAGATAACCGCAGCGCGAGAGTCCGACAGTTGCTCCTGTTGGGCTAGAACGGACCTCTGGAGATTGTGGGAGGCCAAGCGATTTGCAAAGTGCTTAGCCAGGCGGTCAGCCTCTGAGGCCGGGTCAGGGTGTGACGGCGGACGAGAGGGGCGGGGATCGGTGATGGACCGCAACCTTCTCCGCATCTGTCGGAGAGTGGAGTGAGGTCCTAAAGTCCGACACCACCGAACCAACGCCTCTTCCCGAAGGCGACGCTTCTCAACCAGGACATGTCGGGACACGGCCTCCAAGCGTCTTCGAAGAGGTGAGTTTCGACGCCGCCGGTAATCTCGACGCGCCGCATTCAGCCGCCTATTCAGCTCCCTGACTCGGTCACAGTAGAACCAACCGTCCCGGTATGACCTCGAGAATCGCCGCCTCTGAGGGATTGCCTCTGTGGCCTCTTGCCTGAAGACACAGGCTACTTGATCCGCCAGTCTCTCCAAGTCTGGGGGGGGGGTATGAGGAAAAAGCGCCGGCTAGAGCTCGCTCGAAAGCCGCCCAGTCCGCTCTCTCCACATCCCACCGTGGTGGTGGGTCAGGAGGTGGGAGGGGAGTTAAACCTAGCTCAGTAACTATAGCAAAGTGGTCACTCATGAGGGTGGGGTGTATGGACCAACGTGCCAAATCCACTAAGGAATCCGACACGAAGGTTAAGTCCAGACGCCCCCCCCAACATGAGTGGGTCCTGTGACATCCGTCAACAGAGACACACCAGCCATTTCCTCTAATACTAGGGCTATGTGCCGTTCTGCCTCATTGGACCTTTGCGTTGATTGCAAGAGGTCATGGTGTGCATTAAAGTCGCCCCCAAAGAGCACGGGCTCCCTAGTAGCTTGGGAGAACAAGTCCCCCAACTCCAGGGCAGCACCGGGTCTGCTGTATACATTGTATACCGTGAGGGACGACTGAGCAAGTTGTAGTTGCACACCATGAACCTCTACATCAGTTCCACAGAATGGAGTGGGCTCACACACTGTGAAAGCGATGTGGTCCTGGACTAGGATGGCACATCCTCTAGTAATACCCCGGACATAAGGGAGGAGATGAGTGGTGTATCCCGGCAGACGGAAAGGGGATCTCTCCCCCAGCAGAGTCTCTTGCAGAAGGAACACGTGAGGTTGGTCCCTCACTGCCGCCTCCTGGAGTAGTTTGAGCTTCTTCAGTACTCCCGCACAGTTCCACTGCATGATCCTGAGGGAGGTGGGGATCCCCGGTCTGGGGAAAGTTGGAGCCGTGTGCCCGACTCCTCCTGCGGCACATGCGGAGACCGTGGGGCCTCCCGTGAGTCCGCTGGGGAGCGCTGGCGACTGCGGCTCCGACTGTGGTCTTTTGGTGAGTGCAGTCGGCGATTGCGGTGCTGGCACCTGTTCCTCGGTCTCTCCCTGGCACCCTCGGGAACTGTGGGAGGTGAACCCTCCTGTTCTTCGCCCTGTGATATCAGTTTTGTCTGTGATGGCTCCTGTTCTGTGGCCTGTGATGTTGTGGGTATCGCCCCAGGATACAGCTTGTCCGTCTCCACATCCAGGATTGATTTGGCCCTTGCCAGGAACTGTTCCTTCGGCACCGTGGTTGGTATAAACTCTACCATGAGCTGCAGGAGGTGCATCGCAATGGACTTCCCAACCTCCATCACCTGCTCCATGGTGACTGCTGGTTGAGCCGGGGCCGTAGGAGGTGGAGGAGGAGGTGAGGGAGGCAGGCAGTAGTGGTGAGGTGTCTGACTGGGCCCTGACGACGGTGCAGGAGGGTTGTGGACCTCCGCCACTGTGGTGATGATCGTAGGTGTTGGGAGTGGTGGGAATGCTTCTGGAGCTAGAGCCGGTGCAGGTGGTGGTGCCTGACGTTGCTGCCCCCAAACAAAAGTGCCTGGAGGAGCTGGGGAGGCAAGGGAGGTCTGCTGCTGTTTTACCCAAGCCACTTGATTTTCTCTCCCCTGATTTACTCTCCGTGTTCTGGCTGGGCAGTTGGGGTTCCAGGCGTGATGTGCCCCCTTGCAGTTGGGGCATCTTGCAGTGACCGCCTCCTTTGCCTTGAATTTGTTCAGGCATATCGTGGTGTCGTGCGCCCCACTGCAGATGCCGCATACGAAGGGTCTGGTGCAAGTGGTCCTGTGGTGGCCATAGCACTGGTACCGGTAGCACCTTAGTGGCTCTGGTGTGAAGGGGCACAGCCAAAATTTACCCCAGTTCCCTAGATCTAAAGATGGGACTATGGGGCCACGCAGGGTCACAAGGACCTGTAGTGTTTCCTCCCTGGTGCGCTGATGCTGGCACCTCTCTGCCTCCTCTACTAGTTCGTGTCTGCGCAGGAGATCGAGTGGCATTCTCCTGGGGTACCCCATAACCACTGCCTTTGTTGTTTGTCCCCCTTTCTGTAGTTCTATGATCTTTACCATAGAGGCCTCGTCCTCTGCTACCTGCTTTAGCTGTTGATATGCCACCTCTGTTTGAGGGATGAGGACACAGCTGTCGTCCCGGCCGAAACGGTTCTGTACAGCTAGGTCCGGCAGCTGCGCCTCTAGAGCGGCTAACGCATCGTATGAGATGGCGTACCCCTCCTGTTGTGGTACTCTGAAAGCAGGGAAGGCGGAGCGCGGAGGCGGAGGTGCGGGTACCGACACTGATGGGCGTGCCCGAGGCACTGGCCGAGCAGGAGGTGATGTTGTAAGAACCTCCCCTGCCTTCCTGTTATTTTTCCGTTTTCCCCCTTTGGTTACCAGGGTAAAACCATCCTCATTGGCAATGGCAGGGGTTGCCGCAGGTGGTGCGGAGGCGGCCGGCGCAGATGTGGAGGTCGTGGCGGATGTCTGGGAAGGGCGGGGGTCAAGGGGTGCCGGCAATGCAAGGTCTGTATCCTCTGTCGTGCGTGGTGGATTGCACGGAGCCGCAGTGGTTTCAGGTGTGTAGGAGGCAGGCTTGGTTTTCGGGGCGGGCGCTGGCTTTGAGGAGCTGCAGAGGTCTGAGGATGCTGGGAGAACTACATCCATGACCTCCGTGGTCCGCAGCATCTTGCGGGGAGCTGCTGAGGCTTCCGTGTGTGCACTCTCACCTCGGGATCCGATGGACATTCCTGCTTGTCCATGAGTGTTCGATGGTGGGTCAGTCGATCTCGTAGACGAGTTGCTCTCTCCTGACCTGTGCCTGGTTCGTTTCTGCTTCCCTGACGTCGGTGGCATCCTGTTACCGGTGAGAGGCCGAGGTATCTTTGACTCCAGTCGTGGATCTCGGGATGCATGGGGCACCCGCGGGAGGCTCTTGGATGTCGACATCCTTGGCTCGCCCTCGTTGGCAGCCGACACACCACACTCTAACTCTCAATCACACACACAATCACACAGAATTAAAGAAGGAGCCTACCTACTGTGGTGGAACTGCCCCCCCGCTAGCGGAGTCCGACAGCCCTTGCCACAGCCCCGAAGGTCTTTGCCTAAACCCTAACAGTGTTTGGCCCACCTCTGCAGCTTCCTATAACCACCCCTACTAAGGGGCCCCCTTGTGTACCTGGCCTGCGCCAGGAAACCGCGGAGTTCGGCGTCGTACCAAGTACCAGAGGACGCTAAGGGCCAGAAAGGAAGTAAAGTAGAAGGAGCGAAAGACCCATGAAAGGGCGAGTGCACAAAAGTGTGCGCACCCCGGTACACAGACGTGGGGGAAGACCAGAAAGCTTGGTCGGGAATACTGCCAATGCAATGCGAAGCACAGGATATAGTGATACGCACTAGGGCAGCCAGAAGACTACTGGAGTGATCTGAGACAAGATTCTCACACCACAACGGCAGTCAGAAAATGCGAAACAGCCGCAACAGCAGACACCTCAAGCACTGGCGTAAGACAAAAGGGCAGAGCAGCTCGATCAACGGCGAACCAGAGAGCTGTTACCCTTGTTGTGGCAAGACAGGAGCAGGAGGTGCCGATGGTACGGCGGTCAGCAGGAGAGTGCAGGTAATGTGGCAAAAAGAAGGTCAGGTATGGTGATGAGTTAGTGAGTGAAACAATCTTAATAATGCCTATATTACTGTTTGAAAACCAATATACTCTCATACTACATGTAAATTCGTACCAAGTAAATAAATAAATACCGTTTATGAGTGGTGTGAAATAGTTACCCTCCCATAGAACTCGTTTTCTTTGGTGCCAGCCTGTTAGAAAACCCAGTCAGGTAAGGAGGTACTGGTAACTGGATCGAGTATTTTAAACCTCAAGTGAGCGATTTCTCTATGAATTTTCGATGTTTCTCAACAAAAGCGGAGGTTTTAGCCAAAAAAATTTTTTTCGAAAATACCTCGGGATTGGGGGATGTCAGAGGTGCGAAATAGCTAGGGAAGTGATGGGTTAATACCTGAACCATCATTTAGCTGATCAAATGGCACTGACATACCAGATGGGGTAGCATTAATTTCTTTAAAGTCATTCAGATCTCTCCCAAGTGTTATAAGTCCTTCTTCTCTTGGTGACGTCAACCGTTCATTTTTATCCGACTGACAAATACAGCAGAGGTCCCAGTTGATATCGTCCATCATCTTATATTTTGAATTGACACACATACAATTGCTGCAAATCCACAATGTGCTTCCACCACCTGTTCACTATTAACAATCATCAGTACACTGTCTCCATGCAGCAGTCCACCATTTATCACATACATTAGTTAACTAGTTATCATTCACTAGTTCGGTGTTTATCACCATGTTCTAGTTCACTGTTTATCACCATACACTAATCCGCTATTTATATGCTACCATATACTAGTCCACAATTTAGCATCATGCTCAATCCACGTTGCTCTACTTCACTATTTATCAGCATGCACTCAGCCAGTCCTTAACAGTTAATGCCGTACACAAATCAGCTTATCAGCACACCTGAAAGAGAAAGAAAAAAAAAAACTTAGTCGTTTAATCAAGCAATGTATTTTTTTTTTTTTTTTTAGCTATTTCTGATAAAACATTGTTTTCTTATTTCTGGGCCTGTGTAGGCAGAAACGCTAATATGTAGAAGAAATACATATCTAAAGAAAGAGGAGTTTCCACCCTACAATTTCATCTCTATGGTATTTTATCAAGAAATACATCATTCAAGAGTTATTGAAGGAAAAGTAATCGTGAAATAGATTTTTTTCGTTTACGGCAACTTGCGCCTTCCACTTTCGGGCTCGTTTACGCAGAAACTTTTATACTTACAAGAAAAACATATGGAGACAAACTTGTGCAGAATTTTATTTCCAATTTTTTTTTGTCCCTATACATTTTTCACATGCGATGCACCGTTTTGGAGAAAAAACAAAAAATATGGGGATAATACCCTCCACAAGGGGGTTTCCCCAAAAAAAGGGAGCCACAGTGGGCGCTGCTCTTGGCACTCTCCAAAAATCGAAATAGTGAAGTATAACCTATGTCTGGGCCAAATTGGGTGCTTTTAGATGAATCTGCGCGATCACCCCTTCCAGAGTCCCTAAGCTCCCCGAATATGAGCTGATTAGGTCAGCAAGGTCATGGAGGTTGTATGGCCTGCACAAGGCTTGGCGGAGGTATTCCAAGCAATGCTTTGCGTCGACAGCTGTGGTCCAGAGTTCTGGGTGTTTCACTTAGGATTAGATTACATCAGGTATGGTTAGGGTAGGTTAAATCAGGTTATGATAAGTTATGTAAGATTAGTTTTGGAAAAGTTATATTAGTTACATAAAGTCGTGTACATTGTCATAAGCATACTGGATGGCATTTTACTGGGGGGGGGGGGGTTGGAGGAGTCTGTTCTGAAAATACTGGAAGCTGCTGTGACCTCCAAAGAAATACTAGAGAAATCCAGATGTATGAAATAGACAATGGTATGACTAACATTCAATAGAATATCTTTAAATACTGAGAAATCACAAGTTGATTTGAAAATAATAAAGAAAACCTGGTGTAACACCTCATTATATGCAGTAATACTAAATATGTGTAGAACACTAATACAGTATATGAGTATCAATAAAATATAATTTATGATGATACAGTACTTCATATGATACAGATGAGCTTGGAGCAAATGTGAAAGAATGCTTGGAAACATTTGAGACCAGTGAGAGAGTGTTTTTTGTTGGAGATATGAATGGAAAAGTGGGGAATGTCAGGGCAGATGAGCTGATTGGAGAGTTCAGTGTACCTACTGAAGTAGTGCTCTGATGGACATTTGTGCAGGGAATAGCTTGGCAACAGCCAGTAGCTTCTTTAGGCACAAAATGATCCACAGGTATATGTGGTGAGCAATAAACGATGGTTGGTGAGTTTTATGAACTTAAGGCAAAGATTGATTAGATGTGTGTGCATAAACGAATGAGAAGGTCTCCCTTGGACACGAGATTGGGTACACAGACATAGAGAAAGACAGGAGGAAGTAGTTCCTGCAAAGACAACAGACATTCTGTAAGAAATTTAAAAAATGGCGAGATACACTTGAGAGTAGAGAAGAAACTAGGTATGCATGCTTTGAAGCAGAAGGAGGAGGTGGAAGGCAGGTGGAAGGTACTCACAAAAGATATCCATACATCATGTGAGGTAGTGTGTTGGGTGAAAGAGAAGGGGAGGAAGGAACAGCGTGGTGGAATTAGGAGGGAAACGGGCTGTGGCAAAGAAGAAATCATAACATGGTGAGTGGGTGGGAAAGAAAGGGATGGAGAATATTGAGAGACTGAAAAGAGAATTATGTGCAAAGAAGAGGAGAGGTGAAATGACTAGCAAGAAAGAGTAAGAACAGACTCGATGAAGAGTTTATATGAAATCTGAGTTTAAAGTGGAAGGACTGTCAGAAACTGTATTGGATGGAGGTTAAGAAGTTGACAGGATGATAACGGAACAAGTAGAACAGTGAAAGATTAAAAAAAAAAAAAAAAGCATAATGCTGGTAGAGAAAGGAGAAAATAGTGAGCAGAAAGAAAGAAAGCTGTAGGGAAAAATATTGAACATAGTGAAAGTAACGCTAATATATGACATTGGAGAATGTATGGAAAAAGAAAAGGAGCCAGAAGGCATGAGGGATCAATAGAATTCAAATATCTGAAGCAATGAAGAAAGTCAAAATAGTGAAAGCCGCACGATTTGAATGCGGTGTTTGGCGAAATGTTGAAATATGGGGGAGAGACAGTGACAGGACTGATATCGATGACACACATACTGATCTGAGAAGGCAGAATCCTGGGGAATTATAGTTAGATAGAACTGTTCCTTTATACAAAGAAAAAAGGGAAAGGAAGTAGGTGTGACAATCATAGGGGTATTTGTCTTTCCAGTGTAATGGTGAAAATTTATGGTAGGACACTAAATACAGGATGGGAAAATAACCGGATAATTAATTGGAGAAGAGCAAGAAGCTTTAAGGAAGTAAGGAGACTGCGAATTGGAAACATTCTAGAGAAATGAGAGAAACTGTTTGATGTCTCTAAGGATCTGGAGAATGCATGACACAGTAAACAGACAAGGAATATATGTATCAAGCAGATAGGATGTTGGTGAATACTGTGAATAATATGTTGAGGGCATTGGGACCGCAGTGCGTATGGGCAGTGAACTATGTGAAATTTTTTACTTGGATGTAGGACTGAAACAGGGATAGAACATGTTTCCATGGTTGTACATTTTATATACAGACGAAGTTATAAAAGACATACAAAGTAAGGTAGTGGATCCTGGAGTGTCCCTAAAGGTTGAGGGTGGGATTTGGAGGGTTACTGTACTGTTGTTTGCTAATGGTAATGTACTGATGAGTGAAGATGAACGGGAGCTACAAGACTTGATGGATGAGTGTGAATGTATCTAACAAGCGGAATTCAAAAGTGGATATACTTATGAGTAAAGTTAAGGTTTGTAAAAAAAAATGAAGTCACAGAATCCAGTGAGACTGGATGGTAACGAAATGGAGAATGTGAGTGCATTCAAGAACTTAGGTAGTATGATGAGTAAGGATGAAGTTTAGAGGATGAAATGCTTTGAAGGATATAGCAGGGAAGAAAGGTTACTGATTCATTGAAAGCATTAAGGAACTGGGAAGTAAACATGGAAGTAACACATTCTTTGCATTGCAATATTATGATACTCACTCTATCGTACAGAGACGAAGCCTGGACCTGTTGGAGGGACAGGGTACTGAGAGCAGTGGAAATAAGTTTGCTGAGACGAGCATGTAGCGTCCCATTGAGAGACAGGCAGACAATTGAGGATGTTAAGGAACATTGTGGTATTGATATGCATGTGATTGATGATGCATGTTAGTGAGGTGGAGGGAGGAAGGGAGACCATGGATGAGATGGAGGGATGGAAGTGGAAAGAAAAAAGAGAGATTGTTTGTGAGTTGGTAGCATGGCAGCCAAAGGGTAAAGAACAGGTGATATGTAGGCGATTTGTTTGTACTCTCCCCCCCTTTACGTAATTAAGGAGTCTGGCTGTGGACAGATAGATAAAGCCCTTTTACTTTAAATCTCATGCCCAGACGAAAACTGATAGTGAGTAAGGAATACTCGTATGTGTCAGAAGAAACCAATAAAAGAAAGTAGTTTACCTTCATACATTAAGGAGACTACCATCTTAACAAAGATGCATGTAGCAGAACACCAACATAGGGATCTGCATTGAGGAAATCAGCTTTTGGCCTGAAACATCAACTTTTACCTCAAAGAGAAATATTTTCCTAGTCCTGGGGGCCTGCCGCACCCCAGATCTTCACCTCGTACACCTATGAATATTGTCAAGTGTAAAAGTTCGTTGTGTTCTTCCAAAGTGTATAAGTATTTTCTCTTTACAGTATCTGGAACTAAGGTTTAAAAGCGTCTGGATTCGACGCATGGCCACCTGTGCCAGGCTGTTGATGACGGTCACCTATATGGGCATGTGTCAGTATGGCCCCTCCCTGGCCCTGGCAGTTGTCACCCCGCTCTTCATCACTGCCTCTATGATTATTATGACCACTGTCTAACCTTCTACACCACACCTGTAAGATGAGAGTGTACATATGAATATTTTAGGAGTGTGTCTTCTTTCAAACGTGATTCTGTTTTATGATTAGTGGAGGATGAAATAATGTCAGTTTCAGAACAGCAGGCCATAGGATATGGTGAATTTGAAGACTTTTGATCCGATCTGAACCAAACTTAGTGGATGGATTTACTAAGGGGACACAGGGGAAGGCTAAATGTTCGGCCACAAAATTAGTAGGCAGCCTGTCCTATCGGAGCACACTGCTCCTCATCTTTGAAGTACAGCAGTAAATCACGCCACAACAGTAGCTGAGAAGCTGAGAAGTGTTTCAGTTGAATGCTTCAACACCAACTTTCTCCGCGAATTTTTCATTACCTTACTCCAAAACCAGAGATGCCTACTGATAGCGTTGACAGACCTTTAGGCTGATTTTTCGGAGCAGATGCTGCACTCTCTGAGTGCTTCTTCTTGCTGTTTCAGTTTCTCATCCTTCCCATTCTTTAGGGATATAGAGAGATGATGATGATGATGATAACAATAATAATAATAATAATAATAATAATAATAATAATAATGGTAGGTGTAAGAGCTCACCAGCCACTCACTCGATGTAATGCGGCTTTCGGGTGACTACCCTTTCGTCCTTACCTTCCTTCATTCCTGCCTTCCTTTTCTGTCCTTCTTTCCATCATTCTTTCCTCTTCCTTCTGCCTACGGGTGACTGTACACTGAGTGACAAGCCAAATGAAACACAAGGAAACCATTCACTACGCTGTTTGGTAACCACATCGGCGCCTGGTGGTTTGGTGGGTAATTAGGGCACTCCAGCCTGATTGAGCTAGTGTAGGTTTATATCCAAGGGGTGGTTGGAGTTTATTGCTCAAGTAATGCCACTCAGGGATGAGTGAGGTTGGTCACTCGCACCTTAAATGTCAGGAACAATTTGCCTAGCCCCGGGCTCCTACGCTCTTCATGGGGTAACACAGAATTAGATAATAATAATGATAGTAATAATAATAATAATAATAATAATAATAACAACGATAATAATAATAATAGCAGTAATAACAATATCGATGATTGTAACGACTTGCTGCATTTATTCGTCTTATTTCCCCCGCCAATGAAGTTGGGCAGAGGTTATGCATTCACCCGTGTCTGTTTGTCTGTTCGTGCAGAATATATCTCAAAAAGTTGTTGTCGAATTTCATGAAAATCTTAAAGAAAGATGGACAGTGAGTCGAGGAAGAGATGCTTAGATGTTAAGCTAGATCCGCATCAAATAAATGAATAGATCACATATTCTCTTGGCGTTAATGGACGTGTGGGACTGTGTAACAGGACAGACTAAGACCCTATAATTAATTTTGCATGTAAGACCGTAAAAGTATTCACGTGGTAAGAAAAAGGAATGACAACAGTAAATCATAAAAGTTAGCGGCGTTGGCGAAGGTATACACTCTATAACTGTTTCCTAATTCACTTTGTATAGTTGTATTTTCCCCGTTCACCTGCACATCAAGACCCTCTAATCTCTTTCAATGAGACCTCAAGGAGTGTGGTCTGTCCGTCAAGTAATTAAGCTCGCAGCACCTGCACCACACCACGCCTTCTAACCGCGCACACAGGTTTTCTCAACGGGAAGTGCTAAGCTGAGAGAATAAAAAATCATCAGACAGAATTTCTTTTCTCCTGATTAAATCCAACGTAAGATCCAAACTGTTTTCAGATATATATCCTCATTGACAGGGACAAAACTGATGCTTCCACACACACAAGCACACGCCAAGCACGCACACACACACACACACACACACACACACACACACACACACACACACACACACACACACACACACACACACACACAATCAAATGATACAGCACTCATCTCCCTGTCAGTACTTAAGTATCCTTATACAATGCCTGTGAGCACAAAACTATACCTTATCATAATTATCATGTATGAACTAAAAGACAAGGACTGAATTTGATGCTGTCTTTTTTTTTTTTTTTTTTTTTTTTTTTTTTTTTGTGTCCGACTCTGGGCAAAGGCTTCAGGGCCTATATCTTGGGGGCAGCAGCCTATCCCAAGGCCCAGTAGTCCTCCTACACCTCCACATGTCACCACTTCGGCGCTAACACCCACCGTCCACATTGAATACATGCTAGGGCTGTCTCATACAGGACTGGTGTATTGGTATTAGCGGGGGTATTTTTACAACATGTCGGCGGGTCATCTGGTAGATCAGGAAAGTCTGCTTTTAATGAAATTCAAATCCTTAAACTGTCTGTTATGATAGCATAGAATATTAGCAAGATGGTAACAAATATGTATTTAAGACCAATGAACAACAGTGATGTACACCTGTGGAAAAATTCACCTGATACAGCCGCTGACACGTGAATCTGATACAAGTGATACTGAAGCTTCTGCCATATCCTCACCTACAAGGTAACAGTGAGTGAGAAGGAGGGGGGTTGGAGGGGTGAGGGGGGTGTTCTGATGAATTTGTTTAATCGTCTTATATCCTCTTGGTCCCATGTAACACAGCTTTACCATCTAAATATATTCTTCCTGATCCTCATTTCTAAATGCTTAATGGAAATCGTATCTAATACCACTGATATATACTAAAGATCTATACTAAAACTGATTTTATAATGAATTTGACATTCCCTATATAATATGTCATGAATGAAACTATACAAACACAAGCTAAAATGACATGGCCTCTGAAACCTACAAATCCCTTGCATATGACGATGAGACTCGACTTTATACCTTAAGCAAATTTTCACATGCGGATGACGTTTACATGGGACTACTTAAAATCTTTATAAACTTTGCACCATGACCATGCGTTGGAAATATTATGACTGGTCACCCTCCTTCACCCACATCACCCCCAAGCCTCTCTTCCTCACTTACTGTTACCATGTAGGTAAGAAGTTGGCAGCTGCTTCAGTATGACCTGTCTCAGATTCACGTGTCGTCGGGTGTATCAGGTGAAACTTTCCCCGAGTGTACTAACTAATTTACCCGTCCCGGCCCCTCCTTGGGGACGAGCATTGTTTTCACTCAGTTTGACTGCCTGTCTGTGTGTTTGTCCGTCTTTCTGTCTGTTAACAACTTTACGCGAAAACTACTTGTGCAGTTTTGACTAAAATTACAGAGGTGATGGGCACCGACCTTCTGCTCACCTGATTAAATTTTGGGCCAAATTGGGTCAAGGCCCAGGCAATAGGCCCCCAAAACATGTAGGGAAAAAATCGTTTTTCGCCACAACTCCTATCAAATTCGTCATATCGACATGACGCCAAAACCTAAAGGTGCATCTTTCAAATCTGTATCCTATAACATGCCTCATTACATCTGGGGGGTCATACCCCCCCCCCCCAGTTAGCGGTAGGGGGGTTTAATGTCAGGTGGGTCGGACCTAGAATTTAAAATGGGCATAAACTCGTCAGTTTTCACCCGGTTTGCTCGAAATTTGATATGTGACATTTCTGACTAGATATCCTTTGTGTTTATACATCAGCACTAAAATGACTACCAGGGACGGATTTGCTGTGCCTTGGCACCACTTCTTGGTACAAGTTGTTTCTCTGGTATCGTGATGTTTCTTTATATCGTACGATCTGTCCAGTATTTGCTTCTTACTGGATCAAAATCAACTGGGCTGTTTTGTCTATGTTGTGACCCACGGCTTATCGAACATAAATTCAGTGGACTTAAATATAAGTTTTCCCTTTTTCTGCTTTCCGCTATCCTCTTTTCCGGTGTGAGATGTGATGCGGTTAGGAAAGGGTCGGGCAAAACTACACAAATGAACTGTTCTACAGGAAATATATAAAGAATCTAGTATTCAGTCAGAGTCAGTATTATGCTTACTGCTTTAGTAGGTCTGCTTCGCATATAGGGGATGTTCGTTACTGACACTCTTGATCCATCATAACAGAGAGAATCATGTATAGGAGGAGACAAAAGCCAAATCTTAACTAGCATAAGAAAATTAGCTAGCAAAGGGAAGTAAAAAATAGATTAATTGAAATAATGGACCAATTTCTGCCTGTGTACAGCGTTAAGGACAAAATACCTGCTAATTTATCTGCTTCATATAAGTTCATATTCAGGGTGGAGTGCGAGGCATAGTAAAAACAGACGTACTCCAGACGCTACTGATGCTGGGAGGTGTACTGGTTGTGGTGGTCCTCTGTTGTGTTGAGCTTGGAGGACTGGCTCAGGTCTGGAGCACAGCAGCACATGGACAACGCATACAACTCTTAGAGTCAGTACTGTACACATCTTACTGTCGCATCTAATTCTGCACATCAGAGGAGTTTGGGTTATGTTAGTTATATTAGATTAAGTGAGGATTGGTTAAGTAAAATAAGTTTGCATTTGGGTTTATGGGAAGTATAGATAAAAGGTTCCTATTGTCTAATAATAAGGTTATCTGAGGGAGCAACTTATCCTAGTAAAGATCTAATCAGTGTTTGGGAGAAAGAGGAAATAGATGAGATGATGAAGGCTTTACTCCGCCCACAACTCCTTCCGGCATAAGAGCTTGAAGAAGTTCGTCCCCCCCAGTTAAAAGGCACAATTATGCTTAAAAAAAAAAAAAAAAAATCATCTGACTCTGGGAATTGACATGAGAGTCCGTTCACTTCGACGTTCATACCCACAGTCCATAGTAAATTCATGCCAAGTTTCTGTTATTGAGGACTGGTGTAATGGTGTTTTAAACCCATATAGGTGGGTTTGGCGAAAGGACCAGTAAAGTCCATTTCAAAAGAATTTAAATAATGACATTTCCCTCACCCAAACTGGCAACAAATTAACATACTTTAGGACGCAAAAACTACTACACTAACCACTCGACAACCAATTTCCCCGAAAATGAAGTTAGAGTGAGTTGAGTTAGGTTAGCTTGCGCGAATTATCTCTGTGTTCTCTCTACACAGCTTTGACTTGAGCCCATACACTTGGCACAGCGTCTGGTCCACCACCGCACTGGGCTTCTCTTTTGTTATGAGCGCCTGCGCATCTCATCAGGCTACACATCAGAGGATTATTGGGGTTGCCTCATTGAACATCTCAAGAGGGTAATCTCTCTCTCTCTCTCTCTCTCTGTCTCTCGTACTTCGAAGTAAATAATAATAATACATATAATAATAATTCCAGTAATACAAAATAATTCCAGTAATAAGTAATACTTCCAGTGACCACAATTTCATCTAAAGCTTTAGGGATTGTCCATGATGTTACCTGTAGCTTAAGTGAGTTACTAGTAATCTATGAAATTTTAAATAATTTCTAATCTAAAATGATTGGCAAAAAGCAGCTTTTGCATGGAAATGTACGACATTCTCGAAAGTCTGCTTCTTATATCTAAATATATGTACTTGCCTTTGTAACTTTAGTAGTATAATTACAGAACAAACATGCTCGAGGGCATTTTGGAATCAAACCTGCGTAAAATAAGAAAAAAAAAAAAAAACTAATATAACACGTGCTTTTACTGGGTTGGTTAATATAGCGTCTGGTGGATTTGCTCCCGTTTATATATATATATATATATATATATATATATATATATATATATATATATATATATATATATATATTGCTCTCTGAAATAATATAAACAGATGAAGTGAAAGAACTGAGGAAGTTGTCACGAGATACGAGGTCCATGAACAGCGTTGATCCAAAATAAAAGCATCCATTCCATATGCATGTATCCAGAAGAGTCGAATATCCAGTCACTCCCTTCCCCCCTCTCGCCGCACCCTTCCTTACCCCCCCCCTTCCTTGACGACAGTTCTTAAGTGTTTAACTTCAGTACTTAATACCTCAACTCTTGATTAACTTGGCATTGTCTGCAACTGTATGTAAACTTGCTGTTTATTTAATTAAGTACGCCATTTCCTTGACAAGCATCACCTGATCTCCCGTCTCCCCCACGCTGAGATGTCATAGATTTTTTTTTTTTTCTTGGAAAAGTGTTTGTTTTATTCAGACACATCAATTATGGACTCTTAAAATCCCATAAACCTATTACTATAGGTAATATAGAGCGTTAAAATAATCGCCTGGCTGCTAAGTTGGCGCATAAGGGTCATTTAAGTATTCTGATTTGGAGGGCTATTCATACTTCCTCAGTCGTTCTGGAAGCTACTTAAAGATATATAATGATCCACAACGTATTTTCATAACACTTTGCTTAGAAACCATCGTATACATCTGTTAACATCCATGTGTACCAAAGTAAGGCAAAGACAGAGAGGCACTAGAAGAGCCTGAGTAGTTCTTTCACTACCAAAATGTTTGAAAACTAATAAACCAACATTATGAAGAAGAATACATCTAGCTTCGTTATCGGCAGGTGTATGTACAGTATGTACACGTGTGTAGGGACAGTTTTTGTGGTAGGACGCAGACGTCCTGCCGTGATCACAGCTACTGGCTCATTGGCATGATCAGTGCATGAGAAAAGTCAGCGAGGACCACCTAACTTGCCAATTACTGTTGACTTTCCCGGGACGCTTTACGCATTTTTTGTTGACGCCGACACATTCCATGCCATCAGCAGTTTGAGCCCCACCACAGACTGAAGCCATCGACAGCGAAAATGCCGTATCTAATACTCTGGTCATGGCTTGATGAAGTATACAAGTATTCCTCGTGAAAGTCGTATTCTTAAGTTAGATAGCCTTCACACTCTTAGAAATCTACGTAAAATTTACGCTAACGTGCCTGTGTTAAAGTACAGTCTTGCCGCGAATTCCCATGTTTACAGTTGATCGCTGCACGAGGCCAATATTACAGGGATTTACCGGTATCTACATTTAACTATACGGTGAAAACCCGTAAACAAAAAGTTGGACTTTCCTACTTATAGCGGTCAGCGCTATGTAAGGCTCAATCAGCGTTGAGCGCTATAAATAGCAAAGGCTCTGTTTACCAACCGTCCGTAACGAGTGCATCCACGGTTCACCACTGCGTGCTTTGGAGGTTTAGTAACGGCGTCTGGTGTCTGTGTTGCAGCAGTTATTATAGTGGAATTGTGGTTTATATATATATATATATATATATATATATATATATATATATATATATATATATATATATATATATATATATATATATATATATATATATATATATATATATATATATATATATATATATATATATATCTTTCAGGGTTTAGGTAAGAAACTCTGCAGTACTGGTGTAAAATGAAACCATGTAACGTTTAATTTTAACGTGTGAGATACTGATATTTGCTTTTAAAGTTTAATATCGGTGGTTATGAAAGTCTAAGCCTAAACCTTGTTATCATGATTATCTTACAAGTTGTTCTTGGATTTGGAGAATTATTCATGTTTGATCGCATCTTCAGGCTTGTGATAAAAACTGAAACTTCTGTAAATACATTTAGAGTTGTGTACGGTAGTGCCCAAATTTCATTTATATATCCTGACATTTAACTAATGTAATGCACATGTATATCAAGGTATTCAGTTTCATTATTTACACACTGATCACATGGATCTTGTTTTGGCACTATTGATGTTTGAGGTTAATGAGGAGACAGACATAGGCCTATGCAAGTTGTTTCTGATAATAATGAATGGTATTTTAATCCGAGAAGTCATAATGCTTTTGAGAATATGAACTGAACTACAGGAGTCTTGCAGTGTCTGCATATTGATAGCCAAGTTGCACACTAGTATTGATTTTTTTTTTTTTCCCAGCGACCAAGTAGTCTAACAACTTTCTCACAGCTACTTTCCTCTCCTCCCAACCCAAATTAAGCAAGCATAAACCTGATTTAGGAATATGTTTCAGTGTACCGTCAACCTTACTATTCTCGCCGATTTTCGGGTGTTGGTGCGTGCTACGTTTTTGCTCATATCTCGCTTAATTCAATTCAGATCTCCTTTTTGTTACTCTCATATTCTCACTAATATCACTCATTAATAAAGCCATGCAAAAAAAGCAGTGCAGCGTACGTCAGTTAGGCAAAAAAAAATATTATTCTCAAAAAAGCCAAAAACGCAAGTTTAAACATGGCGGGCGACGGCCTGCCGTACGCTCTACTCATTTCGGGCGACGGGCTTGATTTCATAAACTCTTGTCTTTTTGCGTAATGTTTAGTTCGCCAGAGGCAGCCAGAGGGAGCAGGTATGTGTATACGTTCTCTCGTGACGATATCAGTTGCCAATTTTTTTTGTGCGAATATATTTCTGGCGGCGAAATTAATGATGCTATTTTCATGAAAATGGCGAAATTGATAATTTTGGCGAAATGAGCGGCGAAATCTATGAGCCTCGAATTAATTTCGCCTTCTATCTATATTCACCTTCTTTTCAGGGGGCAGGGATGTCTAGTCAGGATGGATCATTACGGCCTCACAGATTGGGACTTAGGCACTCGAAATGGAGTCAAGAAAATATGCAACAGGCGATTAGAGCATGTAAAGGCGGTATATTATCACCTACGCAAGCTGCTGCAACTTACGGTGTACCAAGAAAGACGCTAACAGACAGACTTCAGGGGAAAGTCAGTGAAGATTGCAGGAGAGCTGGAAGGCAAAGAGCATTAACTCCTGCTCAAGAAAAAAACCTATGTAATTATATTGAATACATGGCCGGAAGAGGATTCCCCCTTACTGTCAATCAGATCTTAATGTTCGCTTGGTGCATTGATAAAGTCAGTGGTAGGAAAGTATTTGGGCCATCAGGGCCATGTGAGGGTTGGTGGAGGTCCTTCAGACTAAAGTATCCTGATGCCACAAAGTTAAGGCGACCTGATAGAATGGATAGGGGCAGGGCACTTTTTTCTACTGCTAACATAATTAGAGATTATTTTCAGCTTCTAAAGCAACAACTGGAGGATGGTGGGTATCTGCAGAGGCCACAGGATATCTATAATTGCGATGAAAGCATTGTAGATTTAAATAAGTGCACACAGAGAGTAGGTGTCCCAGAAAGAATGAAACATGCCCACTCTCGTGAAGTTGCCTCCTCAGAACATATAAGTATTCACTGTTGCGTGTCAGCTGCTGGACATGCTATACCACCATTTATAATCTTTAAGCAGTCGTTTCCAGGAGGTAACTACGCCAAAGATGGGCCTGATGGCTGTCTTTGTGGGAAGCAGGAGTCTGGGTTCATGGATTCTGACCTCTTTTTAACATGGTTTGAACAGCTAGTCATTCCCCATTCTCGTCCAAGTGCAGAACGGCCAGTGTTACTTTTATTGGATGGCCACATTTCACACTGCTCACCCCAGGTAATTGACTCTGCACGTCAACACAATGTAACACTATTTGCTCTTGCCCCACACACTACTCACATATGTCAGCCTCTTGATGTTGCTGTATACAAGAGTTTCAAATCTCACTTAGGGAAGTTAGTGAATTTGGCAAAAGTAATGAAAAGTAACTTCTGGGTGCCAAAGAAAAACGTGCCAAGAATAATTAAGAAGCCGTTTAAGGAGAGCATGAGTATGTCTAATATTAAGGCAGGGTTTCGCAAATGTGGAATATATCCTTCCAATCCTAATGCCATAGATAAAAACATGCTGCTAAGGAACAAACTTATTCCAGATACTAATGTTGACCTTGCTCAGCCACCAACTTACACTTTGATTGATGCTGGCACACAAACAGACAGCCTTGCTCCAGAGGTATCAGGCAACAGTGTACCTGAGAACCAAGTCCCTCAGGTACAAAATGTGCCATCACCAGGTAACACTCAAGTCCCTCAGGCACATACTGGTAATGGGTCATCAGTAAACAATACTGAGGATATGCCACTTTCTCCATCACCCTCAGTAAGCAGTTCCACAGCCGAAACTGTTGTTTTAACCCGTGCCGTCCCGAGGACGTACTTCCACGTCCTCACGTTTTGTCACAGCTAATCCCGAGGACGTACTTCAACGTCCTGCAATTGCAAGGTTCATAATTTCCACAATTTTCAATTTTCGCGAGTCATTTTTGGTACGTATACACGGGACACCTTCCTCAACAAGATGCCAGGCAGAGACAATGCCTTACCCAGCATGACCTCCTCCCCCCCCTGCATGCCCTTTTCTCAGCAATTCACCTGTTATCAGTGACCTGGCCAGTATAGCCATGTCATGCCACGGTACGAAATTCAGGGCCAGAGTGATTCCCCAATCAATGACAATGTGGAGGACAAACTTTACATAGCATTAGAGGAAGAAACAGTTAGAAATGATGATCAGGTAATGTGGCAAAAAAAGGTCAGGTATTAGTGAGTGAAACAATGCTTATAATGCCTATATTACTGCTTGAAAACCAATATACTCTTGTACAACATATAAATTCGTAACAGTAAATAAATAAATACCGTTTATGAGTGGCGTGAAATAGTTATCCTCCCATAGAACTCGTTTTCTTTGGTGCCAGCCTGATAGAAAACCCAGTAAGGTAAGGAGGCTCTCCTACCTGTAATGAGTATTTTAAACCTCAGGTGAGCGATTTCTCTATGAATTTTCGATGTTTCTCACCAAAAGCGAAAGTTTTAGCAAAAAAAAAAAAAGGTCGAAAAATGGTCGGGATTAGGGGGTACCAGTGGTCAAAAAGTGGTCGGGACGGGGCGGGTTAAATACCACTCATGAGTCTCTTCCATATTTTTCTGAACATTCGCCAGTAGGTACATCCACTCCAGTAAATACCCCTGTTCAGCATGTTCCCACTCACAACCCATTAGTCCTTTGTGGTATAATATCTGATGAAACTTCACAGATTCTCTTCCCTCCACCTGAAGATATTCCTCAGGGTCGTAAAAGACCACTAAGAATAAAGTCAAAAGCTCGAGTGATGACTTCTGATGATGTACAGGAAGATCTGGAGAGGCAAAAGGAGGAACTCAATAAGAAAGCAGAGGCTAGAAGTAAAAGAATGAAATCCCTTGCCCTGAAAGGAAAAGGAAAGGGGAAACAAAAGGGAGGAGGTAAAACTTCTAAGAAACCTGTTGCAAAAGGTAGAAAGCGGGTTGTGTCAGATTCTGAAGGGGAAGATTCTACTGGTATGGATGATCAGAGCTGTCTTGGATGTGGTAAGGATTGGGAAGATGAAAGGCCTATTCTACAGCCCAAATGGGTCGGTTGTGAAACACAAGGATGTCCCCATTGGACATGCCCACGATGCCTTCCACAAGGCTTTGATTACAAAGATGAATATTATTGTGATGAATGTGTAATCTACGATATACAAGTAGATACAATATTATCATAAGGATTCAGGTCATTTGTAACAGTTGCATTTATATGTGTAACGTCAGTGCAAGGTGTTTTATTTTGTATGAAAAGAGCTTTTTGTTTTAAGTATTTGAATCTCACCTGTGATAATAAACACTCAGGTAACTTGAAGGCTTACCGTAGGGGTGATATACAATGCTGTGATGCTTATCCTGTGATTTTTTTGTAGTTGGTAGGATTATCAACCGTACAGTTAACAATAGCAAGTTGAATGATAGAAATTGATCCAATTTCATGTAATTTAGGTTACGGTAGACGGTGTACTTTATCAGCACCAACTGTCACCAGCTATATGACACATTACAGATATCATAGAAGTACACCAAATTATCAGTTTCCTTGTGGAGTAGGTAATTGCCACCGAAGTTTTGTGTCATATAATGGATATAGGGCACATGTGTACCGAGATCATGGCGGAAACAAGCTGAAGAAGGGAATTTATGGGAAAACTGAAAACAAGAATGTTGCTGTGTGGTGTTCAGTTACTCTTTGTCTGCAAAAATTACATGGTTTGACAGAACTGATAGCACATTTAAAGACACATATAAGCAATGACACATGTGTAAGTTGCCCATTCAGAAGGTGTCAGAAATCATTTCATAGGGTTGGTTCATTTAGTGCACACCTTAGCAGGAAACACAGCTGTTGGTCTTCCGATATGCTGAACAGGGAATGTCTTCAGAAAAATGAAAATAATGTACACCATGAGGGAAATGAAAATATAGAAGGTAATGACAATGACAGAGATATTGTAGGTCATGAAGACAATGATGTGCAGTCACAAAGCAACCCAGAGATGTTTCAGTATGAGCTTCCTGATGTGCTGGAGCAGGATTTATTTTTGAGGGAACTTGCATTATTTTATTTGAAACTTCAAGCAAAATTTCTAATTCCTGCAAGCACTGTTGGTAGGTAAATGGTGAAAATACTTTTAAAGGAACTTTGTGTGCCATCATAGGAGGCAATCTTGGGAGTCACGGGGTAGGTGGATTCACAGAGAGTTTTCGACATCAAAATTTTTGCAGATTTTGTATGATAGACCTGAATTCATTCAAGGATTGTCCATATGATGTTGGTACTGTCAGAACTGTGGAGAACTATAAGAGTGATGCCCAATATGTTGAGCAAACTCCAGGTGTTGAGGTGCACAATGGCATTAAATTTAATTCAGTTTTTAATAAGTTAGACCACTTCCATGTTGCCAGCCCAGGATTACCGCCTTGCCTTGGTCATGATCTGTTTGAGGGAATTGTAAATTATGATGTACCTCTTATCATTGCAGATCTTGTAGGCAAGAAATGGTTTAACTATGATGAATTAAATAGGAAAATTTCAGAGCTAAAATATTATGGCACTGATAGCCTAGACAAACCATGTGAGATCAGTCAAGGTGCTGAACGACTTACAGGTCATGCTGTGCAAGGTTGGGTTTTTCTCAGGTTATTTTCAATTTATATTGCAGAATATGTGAAAGATCCACATGATGATGTGTGGCAATTATACTTAAAACTCAAGCTTATAGTTGAATTAGTGTGTGCACCTGCAATCTCCCAGGGGCAGATTGCATTTTTAGAAACATTTGTTCAGGATTATCTTGAGAGCAGAAACTTGGTCTTCCCACAGGTCGACCTTAGACCTGAGCACCATTTTCTGCACCACTATCCAGAGCTGATCCTCAGATTTGGTCCTCTTATCAGACTTTGGACAATTCGATTTGAGAGCAAGCACTCATATTTTAAAAAATGTGCAAGGGGCTTGCCAAACTTCAAAAATGTATGTCAGTCCCTAGCTGAGAGGCATCAGCTGTTGCAAGCCTATTACAGTGTTGGTTGCATATTTCCACCACCACTCCATATTCATCAGGCACTCAACTTCAGTGATGATATGCTTGACAAAGATTTGGTTGCTGCTGTTTGTGCATTTCAGTTTACAGAATACTGCACAGTTATGACTAACTCAGTTATATTCAAGGGTACTCAGTACAAAAAGGATATGGCATAACTGTTGGAGAAAAATGAAGGAGGATATACTGTGAGAAAAATAATTTTAATTTTTGAGAAAAATGCAACGTTGGGTCTGGTTAGTACTTGGATGGGTGACCGCCTGGGAACACCAGATGCTGTTGGCATCCCTACGTCAAGTGGGGTTGGTGGAGGATTAGTGCCCCTCCCTGTAAAACAATTAACTCTAAGCCCTTGGCCACCCCATTTGGGATACATGGCATCTGGCAATGGATGGATGGATGGATGGAAAAAAATTCAACTGATATTTTTTGGGCAGTGAAATCTTTCTCTTTCTGATCCATTCAAACATTTGGATTGCTTGTGTCAAATGCTCAGTCTCAGTTGCAGACAAGGGTAAATATGTTAAAACTGAAGATATTCTTAGCTATACACCACTCTCCATTTACAAACTAGGAAATGATTTGGCCATTTCCTTGAAGTATACAATTCCACTCTCACATTGGACCCTGACACAACATAGGACATTGACACCAGAGATACGTTACTGTATGTTTAAAGCATATCCTTGGCCCCTGTTATGCTCCAACTTGCAGAAGCCTGTGAAGCTGAATATAAGTTCAGAGGTAGTTTCCCTCCTCAGATCAATTAATTTTTTTTATTTAACCCGCCCCGTACCGACGACGTACGATACGCGTTGCAACTTTTTTCACGCTCAGTACCCACGACGTTTATAAACGGTTTGCAAGTACAAGATCCATTATTTGCACATTTTTAAAATTTTGCATGTGATTTTTGCTGTGTACACGTGTGACACCTTCCTCTAACCTGCCTCAGGTGGGGACACTGAGCAACCCCACAGGTGACTGTTTTGGGGAGGTGGAAGTACTGGGGGGATCGCTGGAGAGTGGTGACAGAGGAAGTGGTGGAGTGAGTTGGGTGAATGAAAGTGAGAGTGGAGGGGAAGGCAAGCGGCTGGGTTGGCAGCAGCTGCCAGGCAGCTTCCACGGTCAGCCTACCCCCTTTATCTCCCTGCTTTCTCCCCGCGCTTCCTCTCCACAGCCGACTTTCATATGATGTGTGATGGATGAAAGGAACAATACTTATTTTGCCTAAATTTTTGTGTAAAAACCAATTTATTCCTGTACTACATGTAACTTTCTAACAAATGAATAAATGTTTATGTTGTCTGAGTCATTTGCTATAGTTACCAGTTACCAGAGAAAACGTGACAGCTGCTCCTTACCTCCAGAGAATACGGTACCAGGTGTGCAGAAGGTCACCTGTTTGACCCACTTCTAAGCCCCGGAGAGCACTTTCTTTGTGATTAGCCGTTGTTTCTCACCAAAAGCAGAGGTTTGAGCAAAAAAAAAAAAAAAAATCGGAAACTTGTCGTGAATGGGAAGTGGGTTTGGTAATAAATCGGTCTGTACAGGGCGGGTTAAGTAAGCATATTATGTTCAGGCTTTTATAAAATAAGGGTAGAATACAGTGTGGTAGCCTGCAATAATTAGGTAGTTCCAGGTGAATGTAAATATCACTTAGGCTTCTCCCTTCCTTTCTTATGTATATTTTTATTACGAGAATAGATTATACAGCATATTTCAAGGGGAAATAAACAGCGAAAATTAGCGAACGAGTGCACGTGAGGTGTTGTCAGGTGATAATTAGCCAATTCCAGGTGTATGGCACTCTCACTTACGTTAATTTTTTTTTGTATATATTATTTGGTGTACGAATAGGGCATAGGGCTTATTTCAATGGATGAAATCAGTGGAAAATTCCAGGGAAGATTTACTTAACGTAGCACGGCCGGGCAGGCGAGAGGAGAGGGTATCGGAGGGGAGGTAGGGAGGGGAGTCAAGAATGGGAAGAAAAGGCTAAATTGTCAACAATGTATGGGAGTACAGATAAGATTAGGAGTGCTGACTAGTGTTGGACATTGGCAGTACTGATAGATGATACAAGCCACCACTTGAAAGCCCGGGGCAAATTAAAAAAAAAACACAGAATCACAAAAGTGATGCCCTGCGGTATGATCACTTACTCCCAAGCGTCATGAAAGTGACGCCCCGCGGTTAAGGGGTTAAATTGGAACAATAATGGTAATTAAAACTGAATGACATTTCATTGCTAGGCCAGCATCCTAAGTTTACTTAACTCAAGTTTTTGACAAAATCTTTATTTTCCTGACTTATTTTGCAGCATGCAGCTGATGTCACTGATATGAAAGACCTGCCTAGTACACCCTGTTTGATTGCAATTGGTATGTATCTTTGTCAAAGTATCTTATGTACAGTATTCTTTTTATAAGAAATTCAAAGGGATCCACAGATTGAAGTTCACAAGTAGACTCAAACCTGGCATTTTCTATGATGCAATAAATAGCATGTGTCAAGAGTTCCTGTATCACACACACATCAATTAGCCTTTGTGTTGAAAGTTGCAGGACCCTCGCTTTACAAGGCGACCAGTTTTTGTGTGGCAGCAGACGGGGTGGTCAACCTGGAAGACATTGGCTGCTTCATCCAAGCACTGGCATCCTTTTTTTGCAGTCTTCTTTGTGTTCAACATCCACTATCCAGCAGAGGTAGGCTTCACACTTGAGTTCATTCAAAGGTCTCCACCATTTTCCTACTTTTTACAACGTCTATAAAACTAATGTGTAGATACAGGCTATTTTAACCCGCCTTATCCCGACGTTTTTGGACCTTTTTTTTTTTTTTGTCTCAAACATCCGCTTTTGGTAAGAAACATCGAAAATTCATAGAGAAATCGCTCACCTGAGGTTTAAAATACGCGATTTAGGTACAAGTACTTCCTTACCTGACTGGGTTTTCTAACAGGCTGGCACCAAAGAAAACGAGTTCTATGGGAGGGTAACTATTTTATCCACTCATAAACAGTATTTATTTATTTACTTGGTACGAATTTATATGTAGTACAAGAGTATATTGGTTTTCAAACAGTAATATAGGCATTATAAGCATTGTTTCACTCACTAACTCATCACCATTCATGACGTTTTTTTTCCCACATTACCTGATCATCATTTCTGACTGTTTCTTCCTCTAATGCTATGTAAACTTTGTTCTCCACATTGTTATCGATTGGGGAATCACTCTGGCCCTGAATGTCTTTATTGGCCAGGTCACTGGTAACAGGTGAATTGCCGAGACAATGGCGTGCGGGGGGGGGGGGAGAGGTTATGCGATGTAAGGCATTGTTCCTGCTTGGCATCTTCTAGAGGAATAGAGGAAGGTGTCCCGTGTATACGTGCCAAAAACCACTCGTGAAAATTGAAAATTGTGCAAATTAGGGACCTTGCAATGTTGCCACGTTAATTCACGTCGCTGGGACGGCGCAGGTTAATTAAGGTATTGGAAGAGTGTTGTGGCTGTTGGTCATCATCCCTTTTTTCTTGAAAGCTTCTTTTAAATTACACTATTTGCAGCCTTAATTTCCCAGATGTCATACACGAAAGAGGGTATCATTCCATCATTTCCATTATTGATCCACAACTCATTGCCATACCCCTACTTGTGTTCATTTATATCTCAAGTTTAGGAACAATTGAGGACTTTATTAGTTTTTCAGATGATCATGAAAAGGGTGTGTAGCATCTTTAGAACATTAAGCCCCCGATTTACGGTGCCCCTGTTTTAGTTAACTCGCATTTGTGATTTAAAAAAAAAAAAAAAAAAAACACCCTTCCCCACCATAATTAATGATGGGATGACTCGCTTTAATGATGGGTTGTGTTTAACATTCCTACAGTAAAAATGCCATGCCCAGGTTCAGCAATGTTTTTTTCCCCCCAAAACAATGGTTATCCGATGTTTTTATGGGGATTTAATTGAGTTTTAAGTTGCTTTTAGACTTAGTTTAGCTTGTTTTAAAGCTATTTGGGGGATTTAGGTGAGCTACAACTTGTTTGGGGGACTCATTTGGATGGGTTTTAGAATCAGTTGGGGCAGATCCCAAGGCTCCCAAATGCATCCCCATACTTTGTGTTATTAATGTCCCCAATTTACGATGCCCCACCTTGCGATGGTGTTTTCCATAATGCATCATTATACCAATGACTTATGCTATAGACTTCCGTTAAATGCCATAATTTCTTTAAATGTTTGTTAATATCTATGAATTTTTCTTCACACAGGTTCTTCATGACGATTGATCCTGATAAGGGATCAAAGATCAGTCGTAAGGGAAAGAAGAAAAAAGTGAGCAGCATCAGCCCCAAGGTGCTGACCTTAGTCAACACCTTGAAGGCACATCAAGCTGAGGTTGATGAGACAGAATAGTTATAGAAGAGCTCCTACACAACCACTTTAAGTGGTTGTGTTTGAGCATTACATAATTAGAGGACAGCTTTTAATATTATTGTTGTATAGACACTTGAACAGTTCTGTATATTATGGTAGATGGGGGCATCCATCATCCACTCAGTGTAGAGCTACCTACTTCTTCCCTCCCCTATCATCCTTTTCCTCTGTCTATCCTCTTCTCTTCTTATTTTCTGTCATCCTTCCTGGCACTTTAAACTACTCTTCTTTCCACTTCAGGTGACTGCATGAAGTGACAATTGTAAGGTTTTCCTGTAATCCAGGAAATCATTTACAGTGCTGGGTGGTAACAATATAACCAAACAGTGGGGCGATGGGAGCCTACAGGGGTGCCCTTGCTAAGTGGATGGAGACGCACATGCGTTATCCACAACGTTCCTTGCACCTTGCAGTAGTGAGGTGCTGTCTGCTGTATGGGAATGTTGGTTCTCAGCTGGGAGGGGCCTTGGGGAACCGATTGCTTTCCTGCTGAAGGTGGGTTTGTTGGACCAGGCATACTGAGGAAGTTCATTAACAACAACAGCTCTTTATGTATGGAAGAAACTTTAAACCTGACCAGAACAGTCAATAAAGTATGCATGACATATATGACCAGCTTTAACAATGATTCCATCTTGCATAATTTTCAAGTTGTAGTTTTTTCTGCATGTGATGCTTGATACATGTTTATGCATATGATTATTGCAGTTGATATTATTTATTTATTTTTTTTATGGGTTTTCCCTGAATTGTATGAATTTAGTAGTTGGGAGTAGTGATGATTTCATGTGCTTTTCTGGAAAAAAATATAGATCTCTTTGCCAAATTTTTAGTTTCTTCCACTTTACTGAGAATTATCAAGAGCTGAAGTAATTGGTGGGTGGTGCTTATTTTGTTTAATACTGTATTTTTATATTATTATTTTTTTATTATTGTTATTGACAGCAATAACTGACAACCATGAGCATTCACTAGAACATGATGTGGAGAAAAATAAAAACTATGTTTTGTTTCATATATACATGTGGTTAATGGTATGGAGTGAAAAACATTGTTTAGTGAAATTTGATTTACGCGTAAGTAATGGAACTTGTTATGTTTAATGCAAATTGCTATTGATAAGTAGTTTATAAGACTGAATTGTCTGGATTTAGATGGAAGCAATGATGTTTTCACATGTTTGTCTGGTGAAAAATATTGCTATGTTTGCCCCCAAAAATAGGCAAGTGTTTTGCAACTGACAGAACTGCCAAGGGCTGAAGTGGTCATTTAGGTTAAAACTGTGTTGTCTATTTTACATTAATATTAATAAATGTTAATCATGAACATATACTAGAACATAATGCAAAGAAAATAAATGTATACCTTGGGTGATTTGTAAACAGGGTAAATCATATTGAGTGGAAAATATCATGTCATATTTATTTGCTGATGTCAAGAGAGAATTATTACATTTAGATGTGTTACTTTAAACTTACTTTTATTGACACTCCGTTATTATAAGTGCTGATTGTTAACCAGTGTTAGTGATAGGAATCAGATAATGCCTTACTATAAATGAAAACCCAATGACCAGATACCAGTATGTGATTTCTGCTGATATGCATTATTCTGCTTAATAAAAACATTGTCATCTACCATTACCTTCTTTAATCAGTATTTCCTAACCATCATTCCATGTAAAACAGTCAAGTCCCGGGTTATTTTACGGCTGCTGTAAGTTGATTTACGGTTACCGTAGAGTTTTACAGTAAAAGATTGGCAGCATTAGCTGCCAGTAGTTTACCGTAATTTTTACTGGAAAATTCTAAGAGTGCATCATACTGTATTATGTTTGCTAGAAGAAATATACTCCATTTATGTGCTTGTATTCCTCGTATATTTTTGCATATTGTACTCACACAAGTTAGAGTACTTGCATAGTACTCTGGAGTTGTTCTCGTGGACAGTGATCAATCCAGCATTCTACACCATGGGATATATTATGATATTCCCAAGGAGTTACGGCATTGGAGTTCATTGCGCCTGCCAAACCGGAAAAGAGAGTTGGAGCTGCGGTTACATTAGCTCTTTGGGTTTACTTCCATACTATATCTCTTTTCTATCGTTTGTGTTTCAGTTATACGGATAGTAGACTAGTGTACAAAATTCTCATAACATTTTTCTGTAGCTGTCTTCACTACACTAACAGCATTCTATCTTCTTCACAAAAATTTATTTTGCATGGCGGTATGCGTAAAACATCCCCCGAGTTCCTTGAGGGAAAAGAAAAATAATAAATATCCCCCACTTCGGCTCACCTCCTGAAAACAACCTGTGGAGATATCCAGAAAAAACTGCCTATTTAGCCTCAATATGTGTGTGTGTTGGGGGGGGGGGGAGTTTTACTGTACCTAACAATGTATTGGCTGCCTTTCAAATACGTATGTTGGCAGCCACTGCAGCATGAATCACCTATATATACACTTGTAATGAAGGTAAAGTTTTTAAAAAGTCCCTCATTTTCAGGAGTGTCTAATTTACTCCATGGTATCCAGTACCAAGACTGACACAACGTGACTGTTTGAAGCAGGAGCTTGGTGGCCTGCCCTTAAATATAATAACTACAGTACAACACTTTGATGGCCTTCACATGAACTTTGAGACCATTGCTGTTCCAAAATCCATTAATAATTACACAGGTAGTATAAAAGTAACTTGGAAGCATAATTCATCAGTCACACTAATACTGCGTGCCACATCGCCGTCTGACCACAACGCAAGTGTTTTGTTTACTTGCAATTGCTTATGAACACATTTTGTCTTGTAAAATTTTGTATAAAACCATGTAATTCTAATATAACTGAGTCGGTAAATAAAAATTTTATTCCTGAGTTATTCAATGCATGTGAGCACCAGTAGTCTTACTTATGAATAAACAATCCATTACACGAAAGGAGGGTTTCTGGTGTCTGACGTGAGCTGCCAATTTATTTATGGCACAAACAAAAAGAATACCAGGTGCTTCTTTGTCCATATTTGCGTTTTTCTTTTTATGCTTTAATTAACTTAATTTTCCTTCTTCAAACACATTACGAAAAATATCTTAATCTCTGGACATCTTCCTTCCCTCCTCCCTCCTTTTTATACTGTCGGCTCTGTAGCTATTTCCTTTTCTGAGAAAGCTGAACTCCTTCCTCAGGGTTTCTCCTCTACTTGTACTTTGAATAATTCTGGTGCTGTTCCTCCATCTTCTCACCCCTCTGCTTTTTTTCTGACTGCCAATAAAACCTCTTGAAAGAGCATATTTTCTGCTATCGATGTATGTCATGCTGTCCTGATGAGGTTCCTCATGCCCTTCCCAAGCACTGATCTGTGGTGATACGCTGCACTGGCAAACGTTTTGCTTTTGTTAGAAATTTGCTTTCATTCAGCTTGTTCCAACGAGGAGTGACTGCTTCCAGTCCTAAAAATATTGTCCAAGTGCTGTAGTCTTAATGTCTAAATTCACTGAGTCTTTCTGCAAAGGACAATACTGAAGCACCTTTTCCTTTCACAGCCTTCTCCCTGACAGTCAGTATAGGTTCCATCAGGAATGATATAATGGTAGCCTTGTTATATTCCTTTTCGATTTCTGACACTTTTAAACGATTTTTTGGTGATTCCTTTGTCATACCTGAAGCAAGGTCAGAGGTTTTTGACAGGTATCTTTAATTTTCAAACTGCCCTTACAGGGTATCTATTCATCTTCCCCTACCTGCAACTCAAGTTCCCTATAAGAGCACTGTATGGAATAACAGAGTTTCTGGATCAGGTGGAGTCTTCCCTGGTTCAGTAGGTTTGGTCACTTGTCTCTCAGAGGTAGGCGCCACCTGTCTAGCCAGATGTACGTCGCCACGATAGTGTCCACATTTTACCTTTAAGCAAAGTTCCGGGCAATGTCTTACTACCGGTGTGGGATCCTCATTGTTGACAGATAGGACTGGCACTTAGCAATGCATCCAATTGGGCATCATCTTTAACATGCTGATTTACCTGTGCCTGGGGCACTAAAACAGGATGTTCACTGCCAGCAAGATGTCTGTCCCCACTGGGAAGGTAGGGCCAGTCCTTATGGGGGATAGGGTGGTGAAGGGCTGGTTTACTCAGCTCAGCATCTGCAGTCCTCCCGAATTACGTGTCAGTAATGTGGCCTAGATAAATAAATAGACTGATGGAGCCCACATCGTTACCAGCTACAGGGACGTACTGGGGACTGGGTCAGTGATCTTATGGGAGCATTATATTGGCTCCCTTGTCTCTAACTGCCTCCATTCCTGATTCTCCTCTTTGTTCTACGAATGCTGATCTAGCTGCTGCCACTATACCTTGTCAGTGGTGCTGATGTGGCTGATTCGATCACCGCTTTTTCTGCTGGTGATGGGAGGAGGCAGCGGTGCTGTCCATGGCCACCTTCATAAATCACTATGCTTCCCTGATTGACACAACTCATGTCAGACAAGTATAACAAATGATGAATTCTGTTTTCCCTTACAGTCCTTAACCCATCACTGATCAAGACGTAAATTATACATTCCCTCTGATCCATTTCTTGCAGGTTGATAATTAAATTGACGTCATTCAGTATTACACAGTTCTTTTTCAAATGTAAATGAAAGAACCTTGTTTTAGTTCTCTGAGACATACTGTATGCAATCCAGCAGCGAATGCACCTGTCTAGGCTCTCCACTCTTTATTCCTCTCCTTCACACATAAACTCTCTCTCTCTCTCTCTCTCTCTCTCTCTCTCTCCATTTGCCACCTCCACTGTCCCTCAACTCCATCCCTCCTTTCTCAGCTGGTAATTCCTCTGGTGGATGCACATTCAAACATGTATTCACTACTTCCAGTCAATTGCAAAGATAGTAATGCTAATCACTATTCGTGTGATTAACCAAGGAAAACATCTTCCTGTCGTCGAAAGAGACCAGTGGTGGGTAAAAAATGGCAGATGAATGGTACAGATAACAATCAAAATAAAGTGACTGAACAATCAAAATAAAGTGACTGAAGCACTTAATACATTCTGACCATGCAAGAACGCGAACTCCTGGGACATTATTATTAGTTATTACTGAGTTTATCTATTATTATATATTACCATTAATCCTACAGTTTCTTAAACTTTCTCTTCAGCATTGTCACTCCTAACTCTAGATGTAATACTCTTCCTGTTATAGCCTCTTGATATTTTACTGGCGAAAAATATATGAAATATAATGTACGAGGAAAAAATACGCATTTTTTTTTCCCACTCATGCTCGCGGTGTGAGACGGGCTGTTTTGTTTTGACTAGTTCATGTGTGTGTGTGTGTGTGTGTGTGTCTGATTGAGAGAGAGAGAGAGAGAGAAAAAAAAAAAATCACATATTTTATCCGATTTTAACCAAGCTTGCTGGGAGGATGGATGAAGCTATAAGGAAGTTAAATTAAACAAGTTTTTTTTTTTTTTTCAATTTAGAACAAACTTGGGGGAAGGGTTGAGGGTAAGGCAAGAATGGAATGATTCATTTTCTAAAACACTAAGTCAAGAATGAACGTCAAAGGGAAAGGGCAAAGCCAGACTCGTGTGCATACTTGTTAACAAAACAAACGGTTCTGATTCGATTTTAACTAATCTTGATGAAAATATCCAGGTGTAGCCAATAATTAAATAAAAAATATTTTTTGAGAATGATTGGCCAAAGGTCTGAGTCACAAGGCAAGGCCAATTGAATAGTTTTTAACTCATTTAAACTTTGATTTTAAAAAGGCTAGAATAGAAGGATTTCATTTTAAGAAGAGCCAGTTGAAAGCCAAGATTACAGGGAAAGGTCAAAGGTGAAGCTTACAAAGCAAAGTCAAGCCGTATATCGTTGATCATATTTGAAACAAAAAAGGTGTGATGGTTAAGGGTCAGTCAAGAAGGAAGGGATTCAGTTCTGTGAACAATTACTCAAAGAATAAGGTCACAGTGGATGCTCAAAGTTTGATCCCTTTGTCTATGTGAAAAAAAAAAAAAAAAAAAAGTTTGATTCAATTTGGATCAAACTTGGTAGATGAGATTAAGATCACTGAAGAGTTTGACTTGTTGTTCTTTAGAATAATAGGCTGATGTGTCTTGCAAAAACACCTGTAAATATGACAGAGGGGCGGGGTGAATCATGAAATACAAACATACTGTTAAGAAGCGAGATATGCCAGTTAGGTAGCTGAGATTTTCCTCGACGTTTCCTGATATTTACGGTAGCTAGTTCCGGTTCGAGTCTGTTGCCAGTTTGCCTGCTGTTTGTGAGAGTAGTTATTTCGTAAGTTGTACAGTTGGCCACAAGATTCCCTGAACACTTCCAGCGACATGTGGAAACCCCATCACGTTTGTTTACTCGAGAGTAGTAGTAGAATTCCATGAATGATGGGCCGATGATGTGTCGTGACTGCTGATTAGTTGATTGGAAACCAGGGTGAAAAGTTTCCTTATTGAAGATAATAGAAAGTACTTAGTGTCTAAAACACAACGAAATAATAATGCATTTAACATTTACAAACTGATTCATTAGCGAGGGTTGTAGGATTCATGAATGCATACTATTTATTTCCTACAGGTGCTGAGAAAACGGTTAACCAACTTAATATCCGTGAAACCGGCAACTCTCAAGGAAATGTTTTGAAATACTGTTCGAAAAACGGAGATAAACAGTTCGAGTACGGTCATGAATGCAATGTGAAAATATTCCATCCTTCATACTTTTATCCTCTACAGAAACAACATTAATAACGCTGAACTACATTTGGAGCTTTCCAGGAAAAACTAAGATAAATGTATACGTGATAAACCACTGAGTTTTGCGTAGATGACATTGTGAATCCTCATACATGTCGTGTTACAATCTCATCCCAGCATTACGGACTGCATATTCTGTCGCCCTACATAGCCAGATTCCTGTTTCTACTTAATCCTTCACAGCCTTTGAACCTTCTATATAGCTATATCATTCTACCTCCTACTCCTTCTGCTTAGATTTCTTTAATTTGCACTTTCACTTTACATCTTTCCTTCCCTCCACCTTGTTCTCACTTTCCATCTTTCCTTCCCCATCCTCACTCCCAGCTTCTTTCTGTCTCTCCCTCCTCCTCTCTCTCACCTTCCATCTTTCCCTTCTGTCCACTCTCACCTTCCACTATCCCTTCCTCATCACTCCCACCCTCCATCTTCCCCTTCTTCTCACCCTCACCTTCCATCTTCTTCCTCTCCCTCTCACCTTCGATCCTCACATTCTTCTCGCTCTCACATTCTATCTTCCCCTTCTTCTCACTCTCTCTTTCCAACTTTCCCTTCCTCTCACTCATACCTTCCAAACTCCCTTTCTTCTCTCCCACCTTCCGCCTTTGCTTCCATCCCATGTATGCTCCATCTTTCCCTTCTTCTAATTCTCACCTTCCGTCTTTCCTTCCATCTGACTCTTAAGGCCCTCTCCCACTTCGGCGTAAATAGGCACGATGAAGCCACGATGAAAATCGTGGCCGAAGTCGGTGATGTGTCGACGATTCTGACGAAGAATCGTGGTGTCGGCGTAATACCGGCGACACCAGTACAACAAAACGCCGAAACCTCGGCGGAGTATACGATATAACTGGCGACTAGTAGCCGACATATCGCTGATATGTCGGCGTAATGCACAAGCATTATTCTAAATTCAAATTTTAACGTTTTCTTTTATGGCGACTCAACGGCGATAAAGATACAACGGCGGCGTGCTTTCGACGATGTATCGTTGATGTGTCGGCGAATGCATCGCACGCACCTCGCAGACAAAATGCTGAGGCCATCGCAGGTGCCTCGCCGTCATCGGCGTATTTAAGGCGATTAATCGACGGTTCATCCGCGAAATGTCGGCGATATATCACCGACATTCATAAGATGAAATATTACTGTCGCACAACCCGGTACATATCGTACGGTTTACGTAGGCTATGTCTTATTAACCTCACTGATGCATCGCCGACACATTGCCGACGCTTCGCCGTATGACCGTATGACATCTCAACGTTTTTTTTCACCGCCGACGCCTCGCCGATGTCGGCGATCATACGCGGTTTATACGCCGGGTAATCCCCGACGTCGCCGAGGCGTCGCCTTGTTGTTTACGACTAATCTGCGAAATTTTACAAAACCGTGGAGGGCCACGACGTTTTCATGCAGCATGAAAACGTCGTGGTCCCCCACGACAAATTTCCACCTCGTGCGACATATCGGCGCCATGCCACGAATGGACAAGATTTTGATCACGAATACCCACGATTGGGGATTTTTGACACATCGTGACTTTATCTTCCACACTTTCGCTGAAGTGGGAGAGGGCCTTTAAAGCCCTCTCCCAGTTCGGCGTAAATGTCGGCATAATACCAGCGACACCAGTACAACAAAACGCCCTCACCTCGGCGGAGTATACGATATAACTGGCGGCTAGTAGCCGACATATCGCCGATATGTCGGCGTAATGCACAAGCATTATTTTAAATTCAAATTTTAATGGGTTTTTTTACGGCAATAAAGGTACAACGGCGCCGTGCTGTCGACAATGTATCGTCGATGTGTCGGCGAATGCATCGGCGCAAGAGGCACGACGTTATTCCTCTGAGTTCGCCTACATGTCGGCGCAGTATCGGCGATATGCGCAAGATCATCATACGAAACATTGGCGACTTAGACAGGACTATATATAGGTGGCCAGGTGAGATGCCTCCCATTCTAGTGTCAGAACCTATACAACATGGAACACACCCTGGACACTGTCATGGTGGGGACCCACTTCATCTCACTGCGAGTTTTGTGGTATCATTGTGGATGTCGTTGAAGAATACCAGCAACGAGTGAGGGATGAGTTGGAGGAACAGGAAAAAAGGGAGGAAAGCCAGAAGAGAACACAGAAGAAGAGAAGTATATGGGTGCGATCGTGGATACAGCAGAGACCAGAATATGGCCAGTGGGAGCATCTCATCCCAGAGCTCGTCATGAATGACCAGGCATCATTCAAGAACTTCTTTTGCCTTGACAAGGACCTGTTCATGGAGATTTTGATGAGAGTGGGCCCACACATCCAGAAGAAGGATATCAACTTCAGGAAGGCCCTTGAGCCAGGCCTGCGACTTGCAATAACACTTCGCTGTCTGGCCACTGGTAACGCCTTCCGTGATTTACGTTTTGGTTTCCGTGTTGCTGATAACACCATTTCAAAAATAGTATCTGAGACCTGTGAGGCAATAGTGAGCGAGTATATGGAAGAGGTCATTACTTACCCCTCCACACCAGAAGAATGGAAGAAATATTACTGTCGCACAACCCGGTCCATATCGTATGGTTTACGTAGGCTATGTCGTATTAACCTCACCGATGCATCGCCGATACATTGCCGACGCTTCGCCGTATGACCGTATGACATCTCAACAGTTTTTCTCACCGCCGACGCCTCGCCGATGTCGGCGATCATACGCAGTTTATATGCTAGGTAATCGCCAACGTCACCGAGGCGTCACCTTGTTGTCGATGACTAATCTGCGAAATTTTACAAAATTGTGGAGGGCCACGACGTTTTCATGCAGCATGAAAACGTCGTGGCCCCCCACGACAAATTTCCACCTCATGCAACGTATCGGCGACATGCCACGAATGGACAAGATTTTGATCACGAATACCCACGATTAGGGATTTTTGACACATCGTGACTTTATCTTCCCCACTTTCGCTGAAGTGGGAGAGGGCCTTTACCTTCCAGTTTTCTCTCCTCACTCACATCTTCCCTCTGTCTGTCTCTCCTGTTCACATCATTCCTATGTTTCTGTGTGTGTGTGTGTGTGTGTGTATATATATATATATATATATATATATATATATATATATATATATATATATATATATATATATATATATATCTAGGTTGCTTCCCCCAAGGAAAGGGAGGTAGCCGAGACAGGACGACACACTCCCCATTTACTCATCCATTCAAACACATTCATTCGCATCTTAACCCCAAGGGGAGAACGGACAGATCCTCACCGCACCACACCGCACTAGGGTCAACTGCGCAATGCAATCAGTGACATCCGCAGCAGGGCCCAACAGCAGAACTGGTTTACCCCTGCCACGTCATAACAGACCCATCCCCTTACCCGCACCTGACCTGACTAGCTGATCAGACCAAATGCGGGAGAACCCCTCAGGGCTGCGTCATCCCTTATTCATTCACAATTTCTCTCCACTTATTTTTGTCATGCACAGCCACTCTTCCTTGCTCAATAGACATCCCTCTCGCATCCAGCGCTCTCTTCACACTGTCCATCCATCCTATTCGTGGTCTTCCTCTCAGCCTTACACCTCTCACATCAGATCTAGTTATCTTTTTCACCAATCGCTCATTATCCATTCTCTCCATATGCCCAAACCATCGCAACACCCTCTGCTCAACTCTACCAGCCATCTCCCGAACAACTCCAATTCTTCGCACTTCATCATTTCGCACACGATCCATATGCGTCACTCCACACATACTCCTCAGACACCTCATCTCCATTACATTCAAACTTTTCCTCTCTGTTACACCCATATTCCATGTTTCAGCCCCATAAAACGCAGTCGGTACCACGACACCCTCATACAGCCTTCTCTTTACATCCATTCTAAGCAAACGACATTTAAACACTTTTTTCATTCCTCCCAGCACCTTTCCTACTTCATTTATTCTAAACTTCACTTCTGCATCTATTCTTCCATCCATAGCAACATGTGACCCTAGATATTTAAAACAATCTACCTCCTCAAGCAACTCACCATTCAAAACTATATTCATCCCCCTACCATCTATTAACCTCGTACACTTCATCACTTTACTCTTATTCTCATTTACTTTCAATTTCCTCCTTTCACACACCCTTCCAAACTCCTCTACCAACTATCTCAATCTCTCCTCTGAATCAGTCACCAGTGCAGTAGCATCTGCAAACAGCAGCTGCTTCAGATTCCACTCTCCACCATCAACATTCACCAGACTCAGACCTCCAACTAAAACTCTTGCATTCACCTCCCTTACAACACAATCCATGTAAATATTAAACAACCAAGGCGACATCACACATCCCTGTAGCAGCCCCACTCTCACGGGAAACCAATCACTCACAGCATTTCCCACTCTTACACACGCTCTACTATTTACATAAAAACTTTTCACCCCTTTTGATAACCTACCATCAAGTCCATACAATCTTAAAACAGTCCACAAAGCCTCCCTATCAATTCTATCATACGGTTTCTCTAAATCCATAAATGCCCAAAACACATCCTTGCCTTTCGCTAAATACTTTTCACACACTTGTCTCACAGCAAACACCTGATCAACGCATCCCCTCCCTCTCCTAAAGCCACACTGCTCATCACCAAAAACACTCCCTCTGTACGCTCTCTAACTCTCATAATTAACACTCTACCATACACCTTACCTACAACACTCAACAGACTTATACCCCTAAAGCTAGTACATTCATACTTATCACCCTTGCCTTTATACAACGGGACCACACAAGCACTTGCCCAGTCAATTGGCACCATACCTTTCTCAAAGCACACATTCAACAATCTTACTAACCAGTCAACAATAGTCACTCCACCACCCTTCAGGCATTCCACAGCACACCCGTCCATACCTGCAGCTTTCCCTGTTTTCATCTCCTTTTCTGCCTTCTCCACTTCCTCCATCGTGATCAAAGAATTATTCACCTCTACCAACACATTTATTGCTTGCACCCTTCCATCCGTCACAATCTCAGCCACTCTTTCCTCCTCTACATTTAACAATCTTTCAAAATACTCTGCCCATCTCTTCCTTACTGCATCCATCTCAAGTAACATCCTTCCATCCTCTGCTTTTACTCGTTCTTCCTTCCCAGACTCTCCCTTTCGCACCCTTTTCACCTCCTTCCAAAACATTTTCTTATTCTGTTGAAAATTCTCTGTCAGCCGCCTACCCCACCTCTCATCTGCTGTCACTTTAGCATCACGCACAGCCCTTCTCGCTCTATTCCTCTTTTCCTCATACCTTTCATATGACATCTCATCCTTCCTCTGCAGCCACACTTCATATGCACATCTCTTCTCAGCCACAGCCATACTTACTTCCTCGCACCACCATTCACTTCCTTTTCTTACACCACCACCCACACGTCTCACACCACACACCTCTTCTGCATGTCCCACCACAGCACTCTTAAACAACTGCCATTCCTCCTCCACGCTGCCATTTTCCCTATCTTTCACTGCATTCCACTCATCTTTCAATTTCTCCTGATACTCTATCTTTTTCTCTCTTTTATCCAACTCACTCACTTTCAAAACCTCCCTGCCACACCTAACCCTCCTAGCTCTCACCCATCTCTTACCTACTCCTTATTTTCCCTCCACCAGGTAGTGGTCAGACATACCTCCACCCTCCCCTCTCAGAACTCTCACATCCAACAATCTTCCTATTACATTCCTAGACACAACCACATAGTCCATCAAAGCTTTATCAACAACCCTTCCACCCTCCTGTCTCACCCATGTATACTTATAAATATATCTATCTATCTATATCTATCTATCTATCTATCTATCTATCTATATATATATATATATATATCTATCTATCTATCTATATATATATATATATATATATATATATATATATAGATGCACGTTGAAAAGTCCCTTATTCCCTTGTTACAGTACGTTGGTCATGATAATTGTGGAACCATGATAACACATATCAATCATTCATTCAGAATCTCAAGTCTTTTGAACACTTAATATCGTGGTTATTGGTCAAGTGTTATTGAGATAAAACCTGGTTATAGGCCCGAAGGTGATGATATTTTGCATAACCTTATGTGCTGGTAGTAGGTAAGGACAGCATAGTGACATGAAATGTCTTTAGACGAAACTGGTGTTGGGAATGCGACAGGGTTCGTCACTGGACGTGGATGTGGAGGTATGAGAAGCAGACGAATGAGCGAGAGTATTGTTGCCAGGATAAGGAGCATAGTAACCTCTTCAAACTGGGACTTCTGGCCATCAGCAGGGCAAATCCGTCTAGCATTAGCCAGAATAAAAGGTTTTGCTTTAGCAATTCGTGCTCCGACTGTAGCACCGGACCCGGACTTCTTGAGTCGTCTGACTGAAACCTGTTGCACAGTGTGATTCGATGAAACCACCGGATTAAAACACCAATGTGTATTCGGATATCTTTGTGCGTGAAGATAGTCAGTCAGCACAGAGATCGCACGCGGAAACACGACAATGAACTACCACCAAGAAAAAGTCGCCGAACGAGGAAGGATTGTTGGGATGAGGGAGAGTGGCATGTCCTCTACGGAAATAGCAAAAGAGCTTGGGATATCCCGGACAACCGTTTACTTGTGGCTGAGGAGATGGGAAGAGGAGGGAAATTTGAAATATCACCACCGGACAGGTATGCCTCGGAAAACAACTGCTGCCGAGGATGAGAGGATTGTTAATGCTGCTGAAGCAAACCCCTTCGCCAATGCTGTCGCCATTCGTGATGATCTCCAGCTTGATGTGTCGGCGGAATTAGTAAGGAGAAGACTGCACGAGCAAGGAATACATCACAGGATCCCAGCAAGGAAGGAAAAGCTGACAGCGAGGCACCAGATGTTCAGGCTTCAATTTGCCCAACGATATGTTCAAGAAGATCTCGATTTCTGGGGACGAGTCATATTTAGTGATGAAAAAACATTTTCATCCACAACACATGGAAGGATCCATTGTTGGGCCCGAAACAACACCAGATATGACGAGGAACATATCTTTGACGAGGCTAGGAGTGGACATATAACTGCTAATACATGGGGGTGGATTTGGTTGCACGGTGTGGGAGAGGTGACCCCAATTCATGGTCGATTTACTGCTGACCAGTACATAGAAATACTCGAGGAAGTTATGCTGCCATCTGTCCGGGGCTATGCTCTCCCATTCCCAGAAAGAGTCCTCTTCATGCATGATAGGTGTCCAATCCACACTGCCCAGGTAGTAACACGGTGATTTCAGGAGCAAAGAAACATCGAAGTTCTGGACTGACCTAGTAAGGGTTGTACATGAACCCAATCGGAAATATATGGACCAACATTGTGAATGTTTGGGAGCCAGCGGAAGAGAGGACGAGAGAACGGCTACATCAACATGTGGAACAAGAATGGGAAGTGTTGAGGAGGAAGCCTGGATTAGTATATAATCATGTTGCGTCTGTTCCTGACCGTTTACAAAATGTTATTGACAAATATGATGGCTGGACACGGTACTGATAAATTTTGTAAAGGGTTGAGTCATATGGGATTCATTTTGTTGCAATGTAATTTACCCATTTGTTTACACTTTCCTGTGTAGCCTCACTAGCTTCACTAAAAGAAACCTAAATAACAATATAATGTTACTTTTCGAACCCATGTTTAAATTGTTGCTAACTACCCCTGAATTGATAAAATATAAATATAAAATTTGGTTTTTATCTATTTACCTATTTTCTCTCTCTCTCTCTCTCTCTCTCTCTCTCTCTCTCTCTCTCTCTCTCTCTCTATATATATATATATATATATATATATATATATATATATATATATATATATGCAACGAATATGTGAACTTTGTAAATATCTGTAATATTTATGTAAAGGTATAATGAGTTCATATAATATGAAGCCAACGAAACTGTGAACTCTCCATCGAAAATTCGAAAGTTCTCTGTAATGAGACGTTACTTTCTCTGTAACTAATCGTATGCTGTGGTGTACTGTAATGGTCTCAAAGATATTACCATAACATTCCTTCATCACCCAATATTCTACTCATGAAGGAATGACGATGAGTTGGAATATCACACATCCAGAATTTACATTTGCCATTTCTCTGCACCCATTTAATCAGTATTGATACGTCTTTATCTCTTAATCCCACATGTGTTTTTAACAAATAGAACGGTTATATGGTGGTCGAAAAACATTATATTAGTAAAAGAAGTGGACAGAGTGAAAATGAGAATAATCTCCCTGACACACTGGCAAGATGAGGAACAGTGAACTTAGTGTGGTGCGGGGTTCGAAGATAGTGGGGGACGCGGGAGAACAAGGTGGACCAACCTACTTCCAGCTTTGTATTGCAGTAAAGTAGAGGCTAAACTGGCATCATATTCTGTAGAGCGGGTTGTGAGAGGAGTTTGTATGCCACGCATCGCACCAGTTTGAACCTTGTATTATAATGACTTATACAAAAGCTACGTGTAATACGTTCATTGTATGGTGGCATTCTTTCACACACACACACACACACACACACACACACACACACACACACACACACACACACACACACGCACGCGCGCGCGCGCGCATACACACGCACGCACGCACGCACGCATACACACGCACGCACGCACGCACGCATACACACGCACGCACGCACGCACGCATACACACAAACACACGCACGCACGCATACACACACACGCACGCACGCACGCATACACACACGCACGCACGCACGCATACACACACACGCACGCACGCACGCATACACACGCACGCACGCACGCACGCATACACACACACACACACACACACACACACACACACACACACACACACACAGTTATGGCATATAACATTACATTAAATATCATGAACATAAACTAATTATGTGTAATAACCATGTAGTACAGTAGTAGCGGAAGTCATAGTTGGGAGTAGAGTAACTGAGTGTGTGGACCGGGCAGGGGTTGGGTAGGACACTGCTATGGCTGGGTTGTACATTGGCAAGGCAAGGTGTTTGAAACTTGGGGGATAGGTGATGGAGTTGGAATAAAAATAAATGCTGGAGTTGCATGGGGAAGGTGGTAAATAAACAAGGGAAGACACACTCTTCCATTTGCGTCGCAATGACTAATTTACGGCCTCAAATGACCTCGAATAAAAAAACTTTTTAAACAAAAAGTGTTTACCTTTGAAAACGCTACATCTCTTGTTTTATGCACGTTGTCTCAAAATTGCTTCAAAATCCCACTTTTGAGAAAGTGTCGACGACTTTGCCAACTTCAACACACACACACACACACACACACACACACACACACACACACACACACACACACACACACACACACACACACACACACACACAACACCTTAGATGACCAGGAATCCAAAAATGTTTTAAACAAAAAATTATTCTTGTTTAAATTGCTACAATTTACCTTCTATGGACATTTGCTCTAACGTGCTTCTAAATCCCACTTTTTGAGAGTATCAACGAGTCTGCCAACAACAACACCAACAACAAGAATAAGAATACCGCAGGCCATTCCCTAGCGCTCGCTTCGACGCAAAAATATCCTTCAGCTGTATCCAAACCAAACCTACCGGTAATTAAATAAGGCAGCTAGACATTTATAAATGAAGGGGTAGGACAGACGAGTACTGTAGATATGTGTATATATTTGGTATAGAGAAAAAGCTAATATACGGATATATTTCGTGTGCATAAGGGATAAGTAGCTAGATATGGAAGGAAACCGCGATCAGAAGAGATGGAAAGATAGAAGACAAGAGTGAAAAGAAGGGCAGGAAAGATGGAAGGTGAGAGTGAGGACGGAGAGGGAAAGATGGAAAATGAAAGCAACCCGAAGGGAGAACGATGGAAGGTGAGAGTGAGGGGGAGGGAAGAAATGATGGGAGGTGAATGTGTGGAGGGAGGCAAAGCCTGAGCGAGAGACGAAAGTAAATTTTGAAGGTGGGAGTGCAAAGGGATGGAAGGATGGACGGTGAGGGTGTGGTGGAGGGAAGCAGAGATGGAAGGTGAGAGTGAAGTGGAGGAAGGGAAAAATACGTACGAGTGATGCTGAGGGAATGAGAGTTGGAAGGTCAGGGTGAGGTGGGGGGAACGAAAGATGAAACAGTTATGATTAAGAATATATAGGCTGTATAAGGAAGGTTAGAATGCGGTCTAGTATTAACCGTTTCCCTAATATTAGAATCAGTTGGCATATTATTGTGGCTAACACCATACGATTTTATTCAACGTAAGGGAAAAACTAACAGTCAAAGATCAAACACAAATGCGAAGCTGGCTGTGTAGGACAACCGAATTTAATGTTGGCCAGGACTTTCACGCCAGAGTGTGGTGATTCCCGGTAATTTACTCAAAACTCAGATCATTACTACTTAAATGTAATATTCAGTACAATAACACGTCGTCACTCGATTATTCTTTCCTGTCTTTGACGATAAGCTATTGAGTAAAGTACTGGGAGGTCGCATTCTTGACAGTACTTGATCCGTTATGCTTCGAAGAGTTTTTCATCACTCGTAGTTGAGGGTTATCAGCTACCCGGATATTGGGCTTCCTCACCTTGTTTCCTATATCGCTGCGTGACAATTTATATATGATGAATTTCATGTCTATGCATTGAACCACTATTCCTCACTAATATATTATCTTGAATACTTATATACAATATTTTTATTTATTTATCCAAGGCACTAAATATTTTCTAACATTCTTTACATGGAAAGTTTTCACCCTGGTTTCCAATCAACCAATCAGCAGTCACGACACATCATCGGCCCTTCATTCCTGGAATTCTACTACTACTCTCGAGTAAACAAACATGATGGGGTTTCCACATGTCGCTAGAAGTGTTCAGGGAATCTTGTGGCCAACTATACATTAACTTTTGTGCTCTTTCTTTATAATGTTTTATTTAAGTGATTGATTGTTAAATTATGTAATTTAAGTTCGTATGGTAAATGATTTAGAGTGTTATGTAATGTAAGACAACTCTGGCATGTTTTGATATCTCCGAGTAGGCAAGTTGTTCTCGTAGGATGTAGAAATTTCTTGAATAATGCAAGCTTGTGTAAAAATGGGGTAGAGACTATTTCAAGTTCAGTCGGTTTTGGTTCAGTCTGAGTGTGGTGCAGTGTCAGTGAAGATTGTATATTTTTGATACTTGAGAAAACAGTGGTAAACAGTGACGTGTTATTGAAGTTTGTACATCATCAGTACTTGTGTGACAACAGTGAAGTGTCGTCAGGCGTTAAGTGTAATAACAGTGAAGTGTTGTAAGGCATTAAGTGTAATAGCAGTTAGTAAAGTTTGCATAGCTCCAGTGCTTGTAAGAATAGTGAAGTGAAGTTGGAAGGCATTAAGTATAATTACTTGGAATATAAAGACAGTGAACTTTAAGGAGACAGCGTTTATTTTCACCTCAGCTGATCTTGTGTGCTGTACACCGAAAGGCTGACCATAGGAAGAACAACTCAATGGGCAACATCCTTCCTATACTGAACTACTGCTGTTGGAGCCTGTGGCAGTGTGGGAAATGGGATGTAACACTGGTGTCAGGAGTGTGGATTAAGTGCTGCAGTGAGTCAAACCTTCAACATGGAAGCAGAAGGTGTGCAGATAAGGTCTCGAGCTTGGCAGGAGGAGGAAGTTTCCCTCGTGACAAATGTGAAGCTAATACAAACATAAAGTGCCCAATTACAGGCCCAAAGTGAAGAACAGAAAGAGTTCAGGAACGAAATCAAAGAACTATTACAGGCACAAACAAAAGAACTCAAAGAATTAGTACAGGCACGAGGTGTACTACTGAAGGCAAATAGGGAACGACTAGAGGCACTGAATGAAGGACAAGGAACTCAGAGAACTAGTACAGGTATGAGGTGTACTATTGAAGGTAAATAGGGACCAACCAGAGGCACAACATGAAGAACAAAAAGAACGATATGGGCACCTTCAACAGTGATCATAGAAGCAACAGAGGGAATTACAACCGAGGATGCAAGGACAGGTAGATGCTTTCATGGGGGAAATGAAGGAAGAACTGCAAAAATTTAAGGAGGAAGTAGTTGCCAAGCTAGAGCAGAAGAAGTATGAGGTAAGTGTTACATAGCCTATGATTTCATCATCCTTTGTATAATTCTAATGCACAGTATGCTGCATGTTTGATCACGATTCGCCTCGTGGCTTCCATAGTGACCAGGCCTGCGTGTTCTACCTCACGTCCCCCTTCTCCCCCTTATAGTAGAGTAAGTCGTTCTTTCTGTTGTTCTACTCCTCATTTTGTTCACATCTCTGTCCTCCCCTGTATAGTGTATTATTATTGTGAATGCTCAGGAATTCTCCAGTCATCTAGCTGCTGTATAATTTGAGTATAAGTGTTATTACCATTTTTCTTGTACTGTATAGCCTGAGGCGTTAATTCGCAGGCCTGGTAAGGTTCTTGTGATTCATGTAAAGTTTTTAATGTCAGCCAGTGTGAGAAGTGTTTTGTATCTGTGATAATATTATATCTTACTTTAACTGAGCATTATCCGGTTTTCTCATTTATCAGGGCTGATTTAGATAAATTTGCCCTTGCTAAATTCGTGTTAATAGAGGCTATTCCAGTTAACCATATATGTAACCTTTTTGCCATTACATTATCCTTATGAGTCCTGAATGTTTAGTTGTTACTTTCAGCATTAAACATTAACTTGTAATTTTACCTAACTCTTTTGTTTTGAACCTGGAACGTTGCGGGACACTAGTGATTTTAGTATTCTCACTTGAAGTGTTCATTATCTCTCTCTGTTCCGTAACATAAATTTGGCGACCTCTTATCAGGATATTCAGGATATTATCATAAGGATATTGCTTGATATTTTGTGACTGTGATTTATTCATGATGTCTACTATTACTACACTTGATGAAGCCAAAGATTTTTTGTCAAGTGTGCAAACAGTGTGTGATGTAGAAAACAGAACAAAGAATGAACTTAAGCTTGTTGCTCAACAATTGGGAATTGCTGTTCGCTCTCATCATTCTAAAGATCAAATTGTTGACATGATTAATAAAAGCTTGTTTAATGTAAGTCCTCCAGATAAGCAAACGCAGATTGAAATAGCTTAGTTACAGCTAGCCCTGCAGGAGGCTCGTGCTAAGGAGGCTGAGTCTCAGGCTCGTATTCAGGAGGTACAGGTACAAATTGAAATTGCTAAGATTCAGGCAGACCATGAGTATCGCATGAAACAAAGTGGAACTGGATCATCTAGCTCTGATGATTCTGATGTGGCTAAAAATGTTAAACTTGTCCCTCCTTTTAATGAATCTGATTTAACAAAGTATTTTCAGTTGTTTGAGAGGGTAGCTACAGGTTTTAATTGGTCCAAAAAGTATTGGCCAGTACTCCTACAGAGTGTTCTCACCGGTAAAGCTGAAGTAACTTATGCATCTTCACCTCAGGATCAATCTGATAATTATGATGTAGTTAAGAGCTTGATTCTTAAGGCCTATGAGCTTGTTCCTGAAGCCTATAGAGTAAAATTTAGGACAACTTATAAGCAAGAGAAGCAATCCCATGTTGAGTATGCAAAAATCAAAGAAGATCTGTTAGAGCAGTGGTTAAATTCTAAGAATGTAAATTCTGATTTTGATAAATTTAAGCAGATGTACAGGTAACAGGAAAGAGAATAAAGATGATGTTTCTCAGGAAGTAAAAACCAGCTCCTCCTCTAGATTTCAGAAAAGTAAATGTACTTATTGTAGTAAGCTTGGTCATTCTACAGAGAAATGTTTCAGGAGACAGCGTGATGTGAACAAAAAGGAGTCTTTAAATATTCAGTCAATTGGTCTAGTGTCCACCCTTGAGAGTTCCCAGAATTCTTTAACCGAGTTAACTGAACCTGCTTTGAGGGGTAAATTAAATTCTCATGATGAAGCTCCTCTTTTGAGCAGTAACGTGGGTGACACTCTCAAGAGTCATGTGCTAATTTCCTGTCTGATGGTTTTGTCAGTCCTCTGGACAGTAATGACAGGAAATCAGTTAAAATATATCGTGATACAGGTGCTTGCCAATCCCTTATGCTGACCAGTGTTCTAGGCTCAAATGTTAATTCCTCGGATAAAACTGTAATCTTACAAGGTGTAGGGAATAATTACTTCTGTGTCCCTCTGTGCAGAGTGAATTTAGATTCTGGTTTTGTTAATGGTTCCGTTATGGTTGGGTTGGTTGAGACACTCCCAATGTCAGGTGTAACTTTCTTACTTGGAAATGATATTGGTGGAAGTCAAGTGTGTCCAGCTCCTCAGTTGTCTAGTGAACCAGTGTCTGCAACCCAGGATTGTGATATCCCTGATGTGTTCTCTGCATGTGCTGTCACTAGGGCTAAGTCTAAAGTTACTGGTGACTTAGATGATAATGATGATGATGATGTTATCCTAGCTGACACTTTTCTTGCTAATTTGGACCACTCACCAGATGAGGCAGTACCCCGTAGTGTTCATAATTTCTCGTCAAGAGTTGGTTGAGTTGCAGGTTGCTGACCCTGAGTTGAAAGGTCTAGCTAACTCTGCTTGCAGTGAGGAAGAGTCAGCTGGTGCATCTACTTGTTATTATATAAAGTCAGGAGTACTTATGAGAAAGTGGAGACCCCCAACAGCATCAGCCGACTGTGAATGGTAGGTTGTACATCAAGTTGTCATCCCTCGTGTTTGTTGGCAGGATATCATTAGAGTGGCTCATGATTCCAGTTTGGCAGGACACCTTGGAGTGAGGAAGACTGTGGCACGCATTTTGAAACACTTCTACTGGCCAGGTATCTTCAGAGATGTTTCCTGGTATTGTACAGTAAGTCTTGTCACACTTGTCAAGTTGTGGGGAAGTGTAATCAGACCAAAAAGGTTGCACCTTTAGTTCCCATTCCTCCTTTTGATGCGCCATTCACCCGTGTGTTGGTGGATATTGTGGGCCCTCTTCCTAAGACTTCTTCAGGATTTTCTTATGTGTTGACCCTGATTGATATGGCTACTCGTTATCCTGAAGCCCTTCCACTTAGAAATGTCTCAGCAAAGAACGTGGTTAAGGAAATGCTGGGGTTCTTCACCAAGTTTGGTCTGCCCAAGGAGGTACAGTCAGACCGGGGAAGTAATTTCATGTCAAATGTTTTCAAGCAGTCTCTGAAAGAGTTGGGCATCACCCAGATCACGTCTTCAGCTTACCATCCCCAGACCCAAGGAGTGTTGGAGAGATATCATCAAACACTCAAATCGATGCTCAGGAAATACTGTTTGGAACATCAGAAAGATTGGGATAAAGGTCTTCCATTCGTTGTATTTGCCGCAAGAGAATCTCCAAATGAATCACTGGGCTTCTCACCCTTTGAACTACTGTTTGGCCATGAAGTAAGAGGACCCTTAAGCTACTCAAGGAATGCTGGCTGTCGGAGGAAGATGACATCAACCTGCTGGAACTGGTGATGAAGTTCAAAGAACGGCTGTCCACTGCTTTACAGTGGCGAGAGAGAATTTAGAAGCTGCTCAGGAAAAGATGAAGACTTGGTATGATAAGAAGTCCAGGTTATGCCACTTTCAGCCAGGAGATCAGGTTTTGATTCTGCTACCGGTGCATGGGCAACCTCTTCAAGCCATGTTTAGTGGTCCTTATTTCGTGGAGACGAAACTCAGTGATGTCAACTATGTCATCGCCAAACCAGATCGTAGAAAGAACAAGCAACTATGTCACATCAACAGGCTAAAGTTATATCACAGGCAGGACGAAAATAACCCAGTCTGCACTGTAGCTGTTCCACCCGAGTCTGCAAGTGAAGTTCTCCCATGCAGTATGAGCCTGAGTGATAGTTTGGGGAAGAATCCTGATATCATGAATGATCTCCAGACTAAGCTTTCTCATCTAGCTCCCGAGGAAAGGCAGGAGTTTTCGGTATTACTGCAGGAGTACCCGCAAGTGTTCCGTGCCACTCCAGGAAACCACTGTGTTGATGCATGAAGTTGATGTTGGAGACGCAAAGCCAATTAACCTGCCTCCTTACCGTGTAAACCCAGTGAAATTTCCTCTCATCCAGAAGGAGCTTGGCTACCTGTTGGACCACAAGATGATTGAGCCCTGTCAGAGCGAGTGGAGTTCTCCTGTCACTCTAGTCCCTAAGCCAGGTGGGTCACAGTGGCTTTGCATCGACAACAGACGTGTTAATCAGATAACCAAAACAGACACTTACCCTCTCCCTCGCGTGGAAGATTGCATAGACAAGATCGGAAAGGCTAGGTACATAAGTAAGTTTGATTTGTTAAAGGGATACTGGCAAGTACCTATGACTGAACGTGCTAGGGAGATCTCATGTTTTGTAACACTAGGAAAGACTTTTGCATGTTCTGTAATGCCATATGGTATGAAGAATGGACCAGCCACTTTTCAGAAGCTCATGAATGTTGTAACAGAGGGTTTGGCAGGGTGTTTTGTTTATATTGATGATGTATTAATCTTCAGTGACAACTGGAAAGATCACCTATGCCATGTCAGTAAATTTCTTGAGCGTTTGGTTCAGGCTAATCTTGTAGCTAATTTATCAAAGTGTGAGTTTGGTCAAACTAAAGTTCAGTACCCTGGGTACGTAATTGGTGATGGACACGTTGCACCACCAGGAGCTAAGGTTCAGGTTATAAGTGATCTTCCCAGACCTAAAAGTAGGAAAGAGCTACAAAGATTCTTGGGAATGGTAGGTTATTACAGGAGATTTGTTCTTAACTTTTCAATTCTTGTATCACCACTTACAGACCTACTGAAAAAGGGAGTTAAATTTGTCTGGACCGATAACTGTGAATCCTCTTTCAGTAAACTTAAAGCTATCGGCCAGTGCTCGCTACTCCATATTTTGCTAAGCCTTTTAAGATGGCTGTTGACGCAAGTGATACAGGAGCTGGGGCTGTTTTGCTGCAAGAGGATGATCAGGGTATTGAACACCCTGTATCTTATTACAGTAAGAAGTTCACTCCACCTCAAAAGAACTATTCAACTATTCAGAAAAAGCTTTTGGCCTTGATTTTGGGTTTACAGCATTTTTCATTTTATTTGTATTCTGGTTTTGACCCCATAGTCATTTATACCGATCATAACCCACTGAAATTCCTTAGTAAGTTTAAAGATAAAAATCAGAGATTGACAAGATGGAGTCTACTTCTTCAGGAGTATTCATGAGACATACAACATGTCAAGGGGAAAGAGAATGTTATTGCAGATTGCTTATCTGGACTTTAGACAGATTGTTTTAGAGTAATAAGAAATTTCCTTTGTAAATTTCTTTTTCTTTGTGGGGAGGTGTTACATAGCCTATGATTTCATCATCCTTTGTATAATTCTAATGCACAGTATGCTGCATGTTTGATCACGATTCGCCTCGTGGCTTCCATAGTGACCAGGCTTGCGTGTTCTACCTCACTTCCCCCTGCTCCCCCTTATAGTAGAGTAAATCGTTCTTTCTGTTGTTCAGAGCAGGAGTGTCAACTCTTCGTCCTCTGTGCTTCATTTGTGCGTCCTTCTTACAAGTTGAAACAAGCTCTGCCGGCCCCTATATAATGAGCTCAGTCTCTGCATTAATTGCCACTTAGATCTACTCCTCATTTTGTTCACATCTCTGTCCTCCCCTGTATAGTGTATTATTATTGTGAATGCTCAGGAAGTCTCCAGTCATCTAGCTGCTGTATAATTTGAGTATAAGTGTTATTACCATTTTTCTTGTACTGTATAGCCTGAGGCGTTAATTCGCAGGCCTGGTAAGGTTTTTGTGATTCATGTAAAGTTTTTAATGTCAGCCAGTGTGAGTAGTGTTTTGTATCTGAGATAATATTATATCTTACTTTAACTGAGAAATTATCCGGTTTTCTCATTTATCAGGGCTGACTTAGATAAATTTGCTCTTGCTAAATTCGTGTTAATAGAGGCTATTCCAGTTAACCATATATGTAACCTTTTGCCATTACATTATCCTTATGAGTCCTGAATGTTTAGTTGTTACTTTCAGCATTAAACTTTAACTTGTAATTTTACCTAACTCTTTTGTTTTGAGCCTGGAACGTTGCGGGATAGTAGTGATTTTAATATTCTCACTTGAAGTGTTCATTATCTCTCTCTGTTCCGTAACATAAGCAATAATGTGACAGAGTGTAAACAGCATGTAGATGAACAGTTGAAGATAATTAACGAGGAAATAGTGACGGAGTGCAGACAGCATGTGGACAACCAGCTGAAAGTTAGTGAGGGAACAGTGAGGGAATGCATACAGCATGTAGGTAACCAGCTGAAACATGTAGTTGACCATGTGAAGAAAATTAATGAGAAAATTGAGGCTGTAGAGAAATATTGCACTGCTGAGCCTCAAGTTAGTGTACAGGGGACATATGAAAGGAAAAGACAGTGTATGGTGAATGTTGACAGATCTCAGGCATCTAAAGGTAGCATTACAGGGTTGAATAATCAGCTTGAAGAAGTTTTAAGTCCTGCTCTTAATTATGATGCTCCAGTTTTTTGGCCTCAAACCAGCGACATGCATTGCTATAATGGGGCTCCAATTAAAAAGAAACCTCAGGAATTTCATGGTAGAGTATTTTGGGGAGAAGAGTCCAGGATAAGCCCTGCGACCAAGAGCTACTTGAGTCAGTGGGACCTTCCTCGTTTGACCAACGGACCACTGAAGCGTCAGTCGGAGACACCCGATGGCCTTAGCAAGTGTTGGCACTGGTGGTTCTGAAGATGAGGTCCGAGATCTTGGATGAGTCCCATAACCAGATCACTAGTGGGCACCTGGAAGTGAAAAAAAAATCTAAGCCGGCTGCAACAGAGGTTCTACTGGATTGGGATGCATCAGGATGTTGAAGAGTGGTGTCAATCCTGTGATATGTGTTGTGCCAAGAAGGGACCCAAGAAACATGGTTGCACCCATCTCCAGCTGTACCAAGTGGGAGCACTGATGGAAAGAGTCGCAGTGGACACTGCTGGACCTTTGTCACTCACTGAGAGAAGAAACTGGTATATATATGTGTTGCCATGGACTACTTCACAAAGTGGCCAGAAGTCTATGCCAGCCCCAATCATGAGGCTGTAACTGTTGCTCAGGCATTGTTTGACCAGTTTTTATGTCGTTTTGGGATGCCACAAGAGCTACATTCAGACCAGAGTAGAAACTTCGAGTCTGCTGTGTTCCGTGAGTGCTGCAAGTTAATGGAGATCAAAAAGACCAGGACGACCCCCCTATGGCCACAGTCAGATGGGATGTGGAGAAATTCAACTCGACCCAGGGACAAGAACTGGTTAAGTACTGCATTGATGGACAACCAGAATGGGACCAGAAATTACCTGCGTTGTTGATAGCATATCGGTCTGCATCCCATGAGTCTACTGGCTACACTTCTTCAAAACTGATGTTGGGCCATGAGTTGCATTTACTCGTTGACTTGTTAATGGGAAGACCACCTGGTGAAGAGCTGCCAACAGACACCATCAGCTATGCGAAGCACCTTCAGGAAAGGCTGACTGAGGTACATCATCAAGTGCGAGGAACCCTCAAGTTTTTAGGAGAGGTGATGAAGTGCAAGTATGATGCCAAGGCAAGTGAGGTGAGCTTCAAGGATGGTGATGAAGTGTGGTTATACAATCCTCAGTGAAAGAAGGGACAGTCACCAAAGCTGCAAAGCACGTGGGACGGGCCATACACTGTGTTGGACCGCCTATCAGATGTAATGTATCAGATTCGGGGAGACAGGAAATCTCACCCAAAGTGGTACACGTGAACCGTCTGTGACAGTACTATTGGCCAGGACAGTACAGCTGTGACGTCTCTGAGAAATTGTGCTCACCCGCAGCAGAGGATGTTGAGGAGGACCAAGGAGCTGAAGTGCAAGAGGATGGTGACAGTTCCCCAAGAGAAGAAGTGAATCAACAAGAGGACCAAGACCTTCCAGGAGTGGACTGTGTGGAGGAACAAGGACGTCATTGGAAGTGGCATAGAAGACCTGATAAGTTGAAGGATTATTTTGTGTATACTTAGATGTTCCATTAAGATTAAGGTTTGTGTTTGTATAAAGTATACTGTGTAGTTTTGTTAGGATGACAAAGAACTAGGGAGGGAGTAGTGTTAAGAAGTGAGATTTCCCAGTTGGGTAGCCGAGAATTTTCTCGATGTTTCCTGATATTTACAGTAACTAGTTCGGGTATGAGTCAGTTGCCAGTTTGCCCGCTGTTTGTGAGTGTTGTTATTTCGTAAGTTGTACACTAACTGTTGTGCTCTTTTTCTTTACAATGTTTTATTTAAGTGATTGCTTGTTAAATTATATAACTTAAGTTCGTATGGTAAATGATTTACAGTGTTATGTAATGTATGACAACTCTGGCATGTTTTGATATGTCCGAGTTGGCAACTGTTGTTCTCGTAGAATGTGGAAGTTTCTTGAATAATGCAAGCTTATATGAAGATGGGGTTAAGACTATTTCAAGTTTAGTCAGTTTTCAGTTCAGTTTGAATGTAGTGCAGTGTCATTGCTGTGAAGTTTGTATATTTTTGGTACTTGTGTGATAAGTGAAGTGTTGTCAGGCACTTGGTGTAATATCAGCGAAATGTTGTCAAGCGATCTATCAACTGTGGTGTTCCTCAGGGCTCTGTCCTATCACCAACTCTCTTCCTTTTATTCATCAATGACCTTCTAAGCTGTACATCTAACCCTATCCACTCATACGCTGATTACTCCACCCTTCACCTTTCCATTCGGTTCCCGCAACGCCCATCTCAGCAGTTACTTCAACAAACAAGGGATGAGGCTATGGGACACAATGTCTGACTTCACTCGTATCTCTGACTGGAGTAAAAATAATCTGGTTGTTTTTAATGCATCAAAGACTCAGTTCTTACACCTATCAACCTGACAAAATCTTCCATAGGTATACCCACTAATGTTTAATAATATTCACCTTAATCCTACATCATCCTCGAACATGCTTGGGGTTTCATTTACTCGGGACTTATCTTGGAAAGGTCATATTACATCTCTTGTAAAATCTGCTCCCAAGAGATTAGGTGTGCTAAGCCGACTCCGTTTCTTCTTTACCCCTGCACAACTGCTGACTATACACGGGTTTTATCCGCCCCTGTGGAGTCAAGGTTGGGAGGAAACTTGACAAGAACGAGGTGGTTTTCTTCCAGGCGAATAACATTCTTGCCACTCTGTGGAACCACAACAAAGAAGTTTGCCTCCTGTCAACTGTACACCACCCCCTCATGCACCGCACAGACTCCGTGGATCACCGCAGCGAGAGGAGGCGCCACGTCTGGAAACCGGAGTCGGTACTGGACTATAATATCAACATGAGGCAAGTGGATCAATCTGACTCCATGATTTCCAGTGTGGAGTGTGCCAGGACCACAATGAAGTGATACAAAAAGCTCTTCTTCCACTTGCTCGACATCACGGTCCTCAACACACTACCTCCATGACAGTGGGAATCTCTGAGACCTTTGAGGGGTTTGTGAGGGAGCTGTCTTGTGAAATTATTGCCAAGTACGCACAGGACAGGGCCTCACACTGCACCAGCACCCCCAGTGCCGCCCAGACTTTCCTATGCCTCGCATGATGCCACTACTCAAGCAGCCTCCCTCCTTAACCAAACCGTCCTAGACCCCAGTGCCACAGTAAGACCAGCCACTCAGAGAAAAGACACAAGATACGAGTGTGTAGACTGCAACGTAGCATTGTGTCTTGAGCCATGTTTCAAAGAATATCACAACTTCCTACATTACTGATACTGTGTGTGATAGAGATAATATGACGCTCACTGTAGAACTAAGGCCTGTACATATGCGATAATATGATGCTCAGTATAATGTTAAGGCCTGAAAGTTTGTGATAAGAATTATATAAAGTTGAAACGGGTGTAATGTTAGTGGGAAAGTTTTATATAAGTTGAAAAATAGAGTGTAAATTGAAACAACAGTCATACCGACTTCACGCTTCATGTAATGATACGCTAATATTACGCTAAATATTATCGTAAGGCCTGCAATTATGTGAAAACAGTTCTCTAAAGTGGAAAAAGGTATAATGTTATTGGAAAAGTATTATGTAAGTTGAAAAAAGACAATGTGAGTTGAAACAACAGTCACAGCGAGTTCACTCACTATGTAAATATGCGCTTACATTATGCTAAATATTACCGTAAGGCCTGTAAATATGTGAAAGCAGTTCTCTAAATTGGAAAAGGGTATAATGTTATTGGAAAATTATTATGTAAGTTGAAAAAATGAAATGTATGATGAAACAATAATGTTATCGAATCATCGGTGAACAGTTTTGGCAATTTCGCTAGGTTCGCCCGATGGAACAATTCTTATTTCACCTCTATTTCTGTATAAGAACCAATATACTCCAATACTACATATTTTTTTGTTTGCAATAAATAAATATCTACCTATTGTGAATGGTTTCCCATACTAAGCCATAGCATAGAAAAAGTGACAGTCGCAGAGCACCTCCATTGAACATGATACCAGTTTGGTTAATAATATAAAAAACGATTAAGGCCTAAAATATTCCATGAAGTTCCCATCATCGATGTACCCTATACTCCCTCAGTAATCATTTTGCAGGCATTACACTCACCTTCAATGAGCACGATATCGGCTGCTATTTATAGGGTAGCGTGAGAACAATTGCGGTAGGGAGTGTGGAGAAAGTCCAGAAAGAATCTGCGACATTCAAGTTAGGACTATGTGACACTGTATCTCTTTCTGTCCCATTTCCCTCTCGACCCACAAAGAAAACTGTTCCACACACTGAAGTTCCAAAACACAGATATGTTTTCTACTTTACTAGTACTAACTTTGTACAAAACAGTTAAATTACTTTTGCAACACCAATAGAAACAAGTCACTCAGTACATGGATATTTAAATCAACTACATGTAATTACAAACATTAAATATAACTTAATGTCTCACTTTTGAGTATTGTATTTGTACTTCAATTCCCACTTACTACGATATTAAACCCCATAATTATCCCCACGACCAGGGACTAGAATTAATTATTGCTGGATATCGAGCGGAAGTCAATAATTGACGTTTTTAAGTGACGTGTAGATCATGTGATATTCTTTTGTCCTGCACACTCACAATCTCCCTTAAACCTCACCAGCCTCTATTCATCAATTTCCTTCTGCAGTCCATGGTCGTATGATTGTCTGCTTCTTTCAGCAGAACTGCAGTGCCCCTGAGACACTTCCCAATTTTGTCCCATCTGCCAGCCACCTAATATTGTTCTCTGCTTGGTCACCCTTATGATTCGGCTTATATCCAGTTCCTGGAGCATTATGTTGTCCATAGCTCGAGCTGTTTACCTCCATACTTGAACCGCTTATACTTTAGGCCCATAACTCGAGCTGTTTAGCTTCATACATGAATCACTTATACTTTAAGGTAATGATACGCTTTAGGGTACATTGCTCGTGACCTCACACTAATTAATGATGCTTTTAGGGTTACCTTTCTCGTGGCCTCTCACCAAAATTAATGATTCACTTGAGCAGTGCTGTCTTTCATAACCCCTGATTTTTCACCTCACACCCCACAAAGGATCCTTGGTATGTCACATGAGTCACCTATGCTAAAAGTCTCGAGTACTTTTGCATTTTTTTTCCTCCTCTATCTACACTCCTTATTTCCTCCCTGTCTGCAATTCCCCATGTCTCCCGCCGTCTCCAAGTCTTCTCTGCAGCTTATCATGCTGCCTGTACATTTATTCTAATATCATGATGTTTACTTTTAACAGTTTTATATGCTACTTTCAGCGACTTTTATATATCTTTTTTTTTTTTTCCTGTTCTCCATTTTCTTCTACTCCATCTTCTCCCTCTTCGTCCTCAACTGGTCCTGTGCCAAGATTATTGGGTGTGTCAGGTAGGCTAGGAGGTCGAGAAGAAGACGGGCTCATATGTTTACCCGTTTCATAAGGTCTTGCACAACACATGTTCGCATTGGCATGGTCGGGATCAGTAACATTATCCAGTGTTTGGCTGTCCCGGCAAGTTGGCCATAACACTGAAATAATCGTAAACTATGTATCCTACCACCCAACTCTCCTCCCTCCTAAGATCCTTACCATTACACAAGAAAATTACTGGAATCCTGCACATCAGAAGCACAATTTAAAAGCCCTTATTTGAAGTTATATTATTAAGTCAACGGAGTGAACATGGATTTCCCCATTGGGACAAACTTTCACAGACTTTTGCATGTGCCACCTAGAAAATGAAATACTACAGTACGTTAGCTTCTGACCTTGTGCGTACTGCTGCTGTGTTGATGACATATAGGTAATGACAAGGGAGGAACAACACCTACAAAACCGTAAAATCAAGACGGAAAGTGAGTCTGTGCTGAAATTTTATGAACTAGGTACTGTCATGCTTTTTCTTGATGTTCTAACTGAATCTAACACTTGGTAATATAAAACTATAATTTACAGAAAAGTTAGTGACGTAGGTAAATGGCCCGGTGCTGAGAGTAAGTGTCTTACAAGATATTAACTCTCGGTCATAAGATCCTCTTGCATTGTGGTTATGTTTGCTTTTTCTAGGTCCTTTTTCATGGAAAACTGTCAAGTGTTAAAAAATTTTGGTAAACAGTGGATGTTCGATAAACAATATATAATTTTATCTCCATCAGACTCATTGGAATGAAACAGTCCACTTCACACCCAAACATCATATTTTACTACAACCAAATGACTCCAACTTAACTCACGGATAGACCTGTATTGAAAGAGAATGTACATTGTGACGTTACTTGCTCAGATATTTAAAATAAGGGAAGCTTAGTCTTTTACTACAGAAAGAAAAAAGTCTGTGATTCCATAACCAAATTAATATAACATCTTAGCATAAACCACTTCAGTGGTAGTTCATGAATGTTCATTCCCACACCAGGGTTGCAAGCCTTGTCACATAAGCATGACGATCACTCACTCAGCAAGCGCCTAACTACGGTATGTGCTTACAGTGTAGAGCCATTAAAGACCACATGAACAAGCATCATAATGGTAGACTACCAAGACAACACCTAGTTGAAAGCTTACGAATATTGAAACAATGACTGGACAACACACGCCTCGTGATTACAGAGTCTACATCAATTATGTACCATACAACAGGACAAGACCGAATAATAAGAGTATGTTCATACATAGCTCTTATGCAAAGTATGTCCATACAGTGCAGGTAAGCTGCTCGTTTGTGTAGATGTTGTGTCCCCTACCAGTGACACCACCTCTACACAAACAAGCAGCCTAAAATCAAATTGTTTCCTTGCCGTCGTCACCCACACCCCAAGCTTGGACAACATCACTATCAAAAGTGTCGTCACACCACCATACAACCAGAGAAGCTGGGTATTTTCATGCTTTGTCGCTGGGTGTGCAGAAGTGTTCGTGCGTGCTCTCCCATCCAGATTTTTAGGACTGCCCCACTAGCATTAGCTTTTTATTTAGCCCTTTTGATGATGAACAGGCTAGTTAGTTCTCATTTACCTCCCTTCCATGTTAGTTTCGAACAGTGAGTATCAGTTCCTTTGTGCTGAGATTGTCTTTGTTTACTCGACTCAGGAGTGTTCCCCCCACTGATCGCACTGGGTTGTTAACACAGACGTGACCCGCCGGGAGGAGTTTAAGAGGGCGATCTCAGACTTATGTGTTTTACTCCGGGTCTATTGTGCCTTGCTCACTATTCCCCATTTTCCCACTTCCCTCTTGAGGGGGAGGTGGTTACTATGGCAGACGTCCCTGCTGCCTCCCTCCCCTTCAGGGGAGAATGTTGTCCAGTTTGACCACAGTCTGTGTCACGGACTGACTGCCTCCAGACTGACAGGCTTCAGATTCGTAATCCCATCGACATCGCTGTAAGTAATGCATCATTTGTAATTTTTCATGCAATTGATCCCACTACTCTAGTTATTCTTAATCTGTTCATTTTTAAGAAGGTGATTGATGGCTGTGCTGGTAAGGTGGATCAAGTACTGTAATAAAATTTGCTAATGGAGACCTCCTTATAAAGACTGTTACTTTTTCTCAGGAAAAGGACTTATTAAAGCAGCCTAAGTTTCATTGCCATCATGTCCAGCCCTGTTTCCACAAATTCCTACAGGAGTGCTATCATTTGCAGGGATCTCATGGTGATGATGAGGACGAGATGATACAGGAAATCGCTCAGCAAGATGTTATAGATGCCAGATTTATTATCTGATTTTCAGAAGGCACGAGAAAGAAGACTGCAACCATTATCTTGACTTTCGGTAGTTTCTCTTCCTGATCATGTCAAAGTTCGTTTTGAAATTGTTAATGTACGGTGGTATATCCATAACCCTCTTTGTGATTTGATATGTCAATTGTATGGACACAGCGCCATGTCTTGTCGGGATTTCCAATCAATGCGTGGCAAGTGTGCAAGCGAGGGTCATGATGCTTAACATTGCACATCCGAAACTGTATGTTGCTTTCACGGCAAGGATTCTCATTCAACTTTTTTGAGGGATTGTCCAAATTAGAAGGAGGAGAAAGTGGTCTACAGGGTGAAGCCAACTGAGGACGTCTGCTACAAAGCTAGGTGAAGACGTTGCATGTAACTCCCTCCCCAAATACCTCTTATGCTTCAGTGGTAATTTCCCAATCTGTGATGTGCTCTGTTAAAACACAGACTAAACCTGCCCCTGTTGCTCATGCCACTCACTCTATCTCTCCATCTCAGTCTCATGTACACACCAGTTCTCAAAATCATGTCCCCAGAACTACTTCATACTCTTAGGCTGCTGTTACTTCCCAGTCAGTAAGACTTAAACCAAAGTCCGAGAAGTCTAGTTAAATCAATCTGACTACCCTTACGAAACAGTCACGTCCTCTTGATCTTTCAGCTCTGCTCCAGTAAGGGATAGAATAATTAGCTCTTCCTCGAGGGAGTCTGGGATTTTGTTAATGATGACAGTATGGAGGTTTTCATCACCAAGCACCGGGATAGGTCCCCTGGTAGTTGATTATATGTCGGTGGGTGGCATAAAAAAAAAAATTAATCTTAAACCATCACATTCTTTGTGTTTCAATGTAATTATGGGACTCTTCGGAATCAGTTACATAATATAGCAATTTCGTCATATACACGCAGACCAGACATTATGTATTTACAGGCGACATGTTTGGTAGATCACCCTGATCCTTCACATTTCAAGCACTACCACCCGTATAAAAGGCATGATGGTCATGGAGTTGCCATATACCAGTACAAACACAAATCACAACCACAAACAGAATTGGTTATGAATTCTACTCTGAAATCGTCATGTGTGGAGTAAAACTTAGTAACTTGTATCTTTGTATTCCCCCCTGTGGTGGGGGGAACACAATTTGGCCGCACTATGGGGTGGTACTACTACTCTGCGGCCAGGTTGTGTTAGGAAGAATACTGCCACCGTATTCCCTGCGTGTCGTAAAAGGCGACTAGAAGAGGCGGGGTGAGGGGACTAGGGGCCCCCCTCCTCTGTTTTTTAGTTCCTAAAAAGAGACAGGCCAGAGAAAGGGATGGGGGATGGAGTTATCCCCGTACCCTGAAGATTGGGTCTATGAATGTGCGTGGATGTAGTACAATTGAGGCTAAAAGGGAGGAGATTGGAAGAATGTTTGTGAGAAGAAAGTTGGATGTGTTAGCTTTGAGTGAAACGAAGATGAAAGGGAAGGGTGAGTCTATGTTTGGAAGTGTGAATGGAAGATTGTCAGGTGTTGATAGAGGAAGGGCAAGAGAAGGTGTGGCCTTGTTAGTGAGTCCGGAAGTACAGCAGTGTGTGATTGAATGGAAGGAGATGTCATCGAGACTGATGTGGATGAAAGCGAAATTTGAACGTGAGTTGTGGGTGTTTGTGAGTGCATATGGGCCTGGTAGTGAAAGGGATGAAGAAGAGAGGGAGTCTTTCTGGAATGATGTTGATGAGTGTCTGCAGAGTTTTGGAGCGAATGTGAATGTGGTAATGATGGGAGATCTGAATGCTAGAGTGGGAAATGTACCAGTTGAAGGTGTAGTTGGTATGCATGGTGTGCCTGGAAGAAATGAAAATGGGGAACGAATGATAGCGATGTGTGTTGAGCGAGAGATGGTGATTGGAAATACGCTGTTTGAGAAGAAAGATATTTATAAGTATACACGGTGAGACAGGAGGGTGGAAGGGTTGTTGATAGAGTTTTGATGGACTATGTGGTTGTGTATAGGAATGTAATAGGAAGATTGTTGGATGTGAGAGTTCTGAGAGGGGAGGATGGAGGTATGTCTGACCACTACCTGGTTGAGGGAAAGTTAAGAGTAGGTAAGAGATGGGTGAGAGCTAGGAGGGTTAGGTGCGGCAGGGAGGTTTTGAAAGTGAGTGAGTTGGATAAAAGAGAGAAAAAGATAGAGTATCAGGAGAAATTGAAAGATGATTGGAACGGTCTGAAAGATCAGGAAAATGGCAGTGTGGAGGAGGAATGGCAGTTGTTTAAGAGTGCTGTGGTGGGGCATGCAGAAGAGGTGTGTGGTGTGAGACGTGTGGGTGGTGGTGTAAGAAAAGGAAGTGAATGGTGGTGCGAGGAAGTAAGTATGGCTGTGACTGAGAAGAGACGTGCATATGAAGTGTGGCTGCAGAGGAAGGATGAGATGTCATATGAAAGGCATAAGGAAAAGAGGAATAGGGCGAGGGGCTGTGCGTGATGCTAAAGTGGCAGCAGATGAGAGGTGGGGTAGGCGGCTTACAGAGAATTTTCAACAGAATAAGAAAATGTTTTGGAAGGAGGTGAAAAGGGTGCGAAAGGGAGAGTCTGGGAAGGAAGAACGAGTAAAAGCAGAGGATGGAAGGATGTTACTTGAGATGGATGCAGTAAGGAAGAGATGGGCAGAGTATTTTGAAAGATCGTTAAATGTAGAGGAGGAAAGGGTGGTTGAGATTGTGGCAGATGGAAGGGTGCAAGGATTAAATGTGTTGGGAGAGTTGAATGATTCTTTGATCACGAAGGAGGAAGTGGAGAAGGCAGTAAAGGAGAAGAAAACAGGGAAAGCTGCAGGTATGGATGGGTGTGCTGTGGAATGCCTGAAAGGTGGTGGAGTGACCATTGTTGACTGGTTAGTAAGATTGCTGAATGTGTGCTTTGTGAAAGTTGTGGTGCCAATTGACTGGGCAAGTGCTTGTGTGGTCCCGTTGTATAAAGGCAAGGGTGATAAGTATGAATGTACTAGCTTTAGGGGTATAAGTCTGTTGAGTGTTGTAGGTAAGGTTTATGGTAGAGTGTTAATTATGAGAGTTAGAGAGGGTACAGAGAGAGTGATTGGTGAAGAGCAGTGTGGCTTTAGTAGAGGAAGGGGAAGCGTGGATCAGGTGTTTGCTGTGAGACAAGTGTGTGAAAAGTGTTTAGCGAAAGGCAAGGATGTGTTTTGGGCATTCATGGATTTAGAGAAAGCGTATGATAGAATTGATAGGGAGGCTTTGTGGACTGTTTTAAGATTGTATGGACTTGATGGTAGGTTACTAAAAGGGGTGAAAAGTTTTTATGTAAATAGTAGAGCGTGTGTAAGAGTGGGAAATGCTGTGAATGACTGGTTTCTTGTGAGAGTGGGGCTGAGACAGGGATGTGTGATGTCGCCTTGGTTGTTTAATATTTACATGGATGGTGTTGTAAGGGAGGTGAATGCAAGAGTTTTAGGTGGAGGTCTGAGTCTGGTGAATGTTGATGGTGGAGAGTGGAATCTGAAGCAGCTGCTGTTTGCAGATGCTACTGCACTGGTGGCTGATTCAGAGGAGAGATTGAGACAGTTGGTAGAGGAGTTTGGAAGGGTGTGTGAAAGGAGGAAATTGAATGTAAATGAGAATAAGAGTAAAGTGATGAAGTGTACGAGGTTGGTAGATGGTAGGGGGATGAATATAGCTTTGAATGGCGAGTTGCTTGAGGAGGTAGATTGTTTTAAATATCTAGGGTCACATGTTGCTGTGGATGGAAGAATAGATGCAGAAATGAAGTTTAGAATAAATGAAGTAGGAAAGGTGCTGGGAGGGATGAAAAAAATGTTTAGTTATCGTTTGCTTAGAATGGATGTAAAGAGAAGGTTGTATGATGGTGTTGTGGTACCGACTGCGTTATATGGGGCTGAAACATGGGATATGGGTGTAGCAGAGAGGAAAAGTTTGAATGTAATGGAGATGAGGTGTCTGAGGAGTATGTGTGGAGTGACGCGTATGGATCGAGTGTGAAATGATGAAGTGTGAAGGAGAACTGGAGTTGTTCGGTAGATTGCTGGTAGAGTATAGCAGAGGGTGTTGCGATGGTTTGGGCATATGGAGAGAATGGATAATGAGCGATTGGTGAAAAAGATAACTAGATCTGATGTGAGAGGTGTAAGGCTGAGAGGAAGACCACGAATAGGATGGATGGACGGTGTGAAGAGAGCACTGGATGCGAAAGGGATGTCTGTTGAGCAAGGAAGAGTGGCTGTGCATGACAGAAATAAATGGAGAGAAATTGTGAATGAATAAGTGATGACGCAGCCCTGAGGGGATATTCTCCCGCATTTGGTCTGATCAGCTAGTCAAGTAGGTGCGGGTAAGGGGATGGGACTGTTATGATGTGGCAGGGGTAAACAAGCTCTGCTGTCGGGCCTTGCTGCGGATGTCACTGATTGCATTGCGCAGTTGACCCTTGTGCGGTGTGGTGCGGTGAGGATCTGTCCGTTCTCCCCTTGGGGCTAAGATGCGAATGAATGTGTTTGAATGGATGAGTAAATGAGGAGTGTGTTGTCCTGTAGTGGCTACCTCCCTTTCCTTGGGGGAAGCAGCCTAGGTATATAGATAGAGATAGATCTTTGTATTTGTTCTCTCTTCTGTCCACCACATGGTCCCATTGACAGTGATGTTTTTAGTTCACTTTTTGATCAATATCCTGGAAATAAGTCAGTGCTGGGCGATCCTAATGCCCATCACTGTCAGTGGGGTAGATTGAGGATCGATAGTGGTGGGGAGCTAGCAGCAAACCTAATACTACAGTCCAACCTTTGTCTTGTGATCGATGGTGGAGTTGTGTAGATGATCGTCATGGTAAGTTTTCTACTATAAACTTATCTCTGACATCTCCAGGTATACATCAAGATTCCTCATGGGATCTTTAACACGACTCTTTGGGAGTTATCACCTCTGCATCTGTCTTTCTTATACACGTGACATTCTTTCGGACCCTTCACCCCCCAAAATTAACCATATGAAAGCTGATTGGAGATGCTTCTAAAAAATCACCGATTTACTGTAGATATATCTGGGTAGACCATAGATATATAAGTCCAAAACTCAACCAATTCCATTGTACACTCAGCTGAGTCTGCTATTCCCAAGACTTCTGCAGTTCATGCAAAGCACTGAGCCCATTGGTGGACACTGGATTGCTGACAGGCAATAACCCCAGTATACTGGGTAAAGTCTATACACGTCACAATCAGACTTTAATGGGGCCACTGGGTAGTGGCTATACACGCAAGTGTCTTCCCACCACCATTTGAACCTGCCGCCATTTCATCTAAGGCACCAAAGGGTTGGGAGGGAGTCCCTCTATTGCTCACAAATAAGGGTTAGTCTGTCCCGGTCTTTTGCCAGGTGTACAATGATGTCTTTAGGTTCCTATTTGTCTGATTCCACCTGTGCCACCTGTAACCAATTGTATCATCCACCCCTGCCGAGCCTTATTCCACGGATACTAGAAAAGGGCTCAGTGATAGTGCCATAAAGCATGCCTAGGATGCAACGGTGTCTAGTTTATCTAGTTGTGGAGAAGTTATCACGCTGACAGCGGGCCATAATATACGCTGCGGGATCTTACACTGAAAATTAGTTCTCTTCCTCACGTCATTATTCATCAACGCAACGACCTACAGACCTGGGGATACCTTCATTTGGAGGGGGAAGAGTTGTTGAGTAAAATGGTTGTAAATTCGTTTCCCTAAGTTTTATAATTGCGAGATATGAATGTTTGATTTCCTGGAAATTGCCCGTTGTGAGGAGACGACTATGTTAAAAATAACCTGGTGTTTAGGGGCTAAGGAGACACAATTGGAGATATAGGAATTTTGAAAGTCAGCCAACTGAGGAAAACTTTAATGTATACAAACATTGTAAGTAGCTCAGCCAATTATGACCAGCGTTTTCAACATCATAAATGCATGACTGAGCTATAAATATTACACTTTGCCCCAGAAGACGTTGACTTCCCGTACAACCATGAGTTTACGATTGATGAACTGCTCCTTGCCCTTAATTCCTAGACCGGATAATATTATGTACAGTATGGTATTAATCACAACAACCTCATTTAGCTGTTAGCATCGTACAATGTGCTTTGGGTGACCTGAACGTTCCCAGACTCATGGAACTTCGCACACGTCTTACCAATACCCAAACAGGCTGTTTGTCATATGAATCTCACTTCATTTTGTTCTACTGCGTTGACTTCTTGCCTATGTAAGATCAGAAACGAATAGTTAATTTTGGGTGTCTTTTTGTTTTAGAGTAGAAGAGTCTATAAGGCTGACAATGTGGCTTCCATAAATACAGAAGTTCATTAGATCATTAAATGAATTCCAGGCATTGTATTTCAGAGGCACTTGCCAGTAAAGGATTCATGATTGGGACGTTCTTGTATAACCATATAACCTATGGCATGACTTGGGGACACAGTATACTAATGAAGCTCTATGCTTATGGTAATTTGCCTACCCTCATTTGTAATTTTTTAAGGAACAAAACTTTTTCTGTTCAATTACCCCGTAATGTAATAACGGATATATTTATTCAAGAAAACGGGGTACCTCAGGGAAGTGTGCTTAGTCCCACTTTGTTTGGTATAATGATCACTGATATTCTGCCATCTGCTTCCATCCCGAGGAATCTTAAATACTTACTCTACGCTCTAGATTGTGCAATATGGCACTCTTCCTGTAATGCAAAATTTTTGAGTGGGTTGATTCAGGCAGTCCTGATTCCATCCACCAATGTGCACATGTAGTTGGGATTCAAGTTTTCTGTCCCTATATGTGCCGCAGTTGTTTTCACAACTCGTCCTGTCCCTGACTTGCATTTGACTTTGGATAATCAGGCAGTACCTTTTCAAAAATCTGCTAAAATTTTGGGCCTCTGTTTTGAACGTAGATTAAACTTTACAAGTTCATACTGACAGTTGACTTGCTCGTTGTGATAAACCACTGAATACTCTTAACCCCTTAAGTCCTAATCGCATCAATTGATGCGATTTGAGTTTTATGCCAAAATGCCTAATCGCATCAATTGAACGCGGCCTGTAAAAAACTGCGGAGTGCTTGCTCCACCCCGATAATGACGTACATGGCTTCAGGCCAATGAGAACTCGCCCCTGATGTGGCGTGAGGGGGGATAGGACCAACCCGGGCGGTGGGGGGGATCTCGGCCGCCTCCATGCCACCCTCTACTCCAATCCCTCACTCCCTCCTTGTCCCCCATCACTCTCCCACCCCTCACGCAACTGCATCTCTCCTCCCACAACAACCTGCGTCCCTTCCCATCCTCTCTTGCCCCTCCTCCCTCCCTGCTAGCCTCGTCCCCTCCCAAACCCCACCCCATCTCTCCCTCCTTGTCCCTCATTACCCTTCCAACCCCCATCAGGCCCCCGAGTGTCAGGCCTAATGTACGTACCTGTTTCTTATTATTTCTACTTCTTCCCAAATTTTTACACCTCACTCTGTTCATTTCTTGTTTCGTACCTACCAGTTTCTGTACGTACGTAGTTGGAGAATGCTGTATGTTGTACTACATACGATGCATTTATTTTTTAATTCTCCCTACCTGCCCAGAGTAGCACCTCTGAATAGTGTCGTCTGTGTTAGTTTTCGAAAGACTGTGAGGCCTTGTAGGGCAGCTCCCCGCACCTGCTTCATCTCCCCACACATACAAACACACCTGTTTTCATGGCTGGTGTGATAAATCCCAGTGAAATGGAGAGTTTCCACAAAAGAATTTGGTTGTTGCCGAAACTGTAATGATAAGTGTGATGAAGTGTAATGATAATGTGATAATTGTAATGATGTGATAAATGTGTAACGAGAAGTTGGGACAGTAAAAAGAGTTATCGGAAACAAATTATTGCTTTTTTTTTTTCCTTTCTTATGCATGCATTAATAGCATTATTCAACTTTATTTTGATATCCTTGATGGTTATAAACATTTATATGCATCTGTGTTAGTTCTGGAATGACTCTGAGGCCTTGTAGGGCTACTCCCCACACCTGTTTTATCTTTCCACACCTACATACACACCTGTTTTTATGGCTGGTATGACAAATCCCATTGAAATGGAAGGTTTCCACAAGAGAATTTGGTTGTTGCCAAAATTTTTCTCCCCAAGTACCACCAAGGCCTTATAGGTCTACTCCCCATACTAGTTATCTCCCCACACCTACATACACACCTGTTTTCATGGTAGATGTTACAGAACACAATGAAGTGCTTTCTTTTCATGCGAAAAGCAGGTTATTTACAACCCCTTTACCTATAGGCCTACTCTCCACAGCCTACTTTATCTCCCCACAGTCTAGTAATCTTCCCACACCTACATACCCCTTTTTTCATGATTAGTGTGACAAAACACTTTGAAATGACCTGTTTCAATAAGAAAAATAGGTAGTTATCAAAATTATCATGTTTTCGATTGTTTTCGAGGGGTAACTATCATAAACTTTTTTGAACTTGGACGCGCGATTGTGCGGTAACCATTAGGCCTACGGGGGTATGGATTGCGTTGTCAGGTGTGTAAATTCTTCCTCTTCAGCCACAACACAGTCAATTTGCCCTTGGTGAAAGTCGCCAAAACACCCCCGAATTGCGGTTGTGGGAGGTACCCTGCCTGAAACAACTGCGGCCTTGAGGGGTTAAGTACCCATTATTTATAATGGGTACTACTTCCGTAGCTGACAGGAAATCTTTATTAATGGTGTACAAGTCCCTTATTAGATCTAAGCTAGATTATGGCTCTTACTTTTTAAAGACTTGGTTTGTCTTCATGCCTCTCCTTGCAGTATTGACTTATATGGGTTAAAGCTTATTTTGCAACAACTGCACCAGGTGTTAATAAATTGGAAAGAAATCTTGAATATATTGATAAACAGCTGAAAGACCAACTGTTTATTCAAGATCCTATTAAATTATTAAAGATATCTTCACTGTATCCTTATTATAAAAGACAGTTAAATTATACTAAATTAGGTCCTCTATGCCATTATAGTAGATTATACTTTTACTGTTAAATATTCTACTTTATTTCGGGATTTAACATGATTCAACCCTCGACATTAAACAGGTACTAAAATGAACTTTATATTATATTGTATTAGTGTCTGGCCCCCTGTGGCGGGGAGAGGGGGCACATTCTGCCCGCACCGTGGGGTGGTGGTATCACTCTGCGGCGAGGCTGTGCTAGGAAGAATTCTCCCACCACATTCCCTGCGTATTGGAAAAGAGGACTAACAGGTATGAGTGAGAGGACATGGGACTCCCTCCTCTGTTTTTTTAGTTCATACAGTGAGACAAGGCTTGGAAAGGGAAATGAGATAGTTCCATTATGATTTGGTAGGGGGAAGACCAGCTCGGCTGTTGGCCCCTGCAGTAGATGTAATTGGATTGCAATGCACAGTTAACCCTCTTGCGGTGTGGTGCTGTGAGGAACGGTCCCTTCTACCCTCAGAGGTTGAGTTACGATTTAATGTCTGTGTGTGGATGAGTATTTTGGTGAGTGTGTTGTCCTGCCTTGGCTACCCCCAATTAGAGGGGGAATCGCCTAGGTATATAAATGTAGATGGTATTAGTGTTTTTCAATTTCGAGTATAAGCGAGTAAATGTTGCATAAAGCTGCATATGTGGGAGGTGTTCAGTATTCATGATAGCCCACATGGCAATATATTACATCAGTTGTAAATTATAGTCTTGAGGCATGCAAATTTTTGTTTAGCCGAATACATTTGAACAATATTCTTTTGTTATTTATGAAATGGTCTAAATTCACAAAAAGTTTGCCATTCTCTCCTCATTTGTCAGGGATGATTTATCAGAACAATACAGAATATTGGAGTAATATGTAGTTTATATATATATATATATATATATATATATATATATATATATATATATATATATATATATATATATATATATATATATATATATATATATATATATATATATATATATATATATATATGGAGCATCTGTAGTACAATGATAGAATGTGCGTTTCGTACATGGGTGAACCTGGGTTCGTGCCCCGCCAGGGTAATAAACTTTGGGAGTGTTCACCCGGCCACGTACTGCATTAGTGGACACAAGGGGTGCTGTGGTTGAACCAGTGTCACATACTTTACTATAAAGTATGCTTGCACCCAGTTGGCTTGCACGGGCCGATTACACTTGGTTCACAGACTACACACACATCCAAAGCCACTTCAACACTACAATTACACTTACAAGCACTTCTCACCCTACATACAATCTCTACTAGACAGCCTAAGCCACATGGTAGAGACACATTGGCTGTATCATCCCTCGTATAAACTAATTTCATTTTAAATTTCCTTTGCAGGCAATCGATCAACGACGTTCGTCTTGTGGTATACTCGTACTCAGTAGTTGAGAATTTTTTTTAGTCTACATTTGAAGTTTTCCACCGTTTTCTTCTGATACCATGCTGACTCTTGAACAGAGGTGTAAAATCGCTGCATGGCAGGTTTTCCAATCTGTGGTTGAAGTGCAGCAACGATTCCAGGCAGTCTATGAACAGCATTATGCACCAGATAGGAACACCATCGTCGGCACCCACCAGAAGTTTATGGAGACTGGACCCATTAAGGACAAACCCTGATCAGGATGACCTCGAATTGGGTGGAGTGAGGAGAAAGTCGAAACTGTCCGTGAGGCTTTTGCTCTGAGTCAAGTCCATTTGGTGAGCAGCTGCGGAACTGAACATCAGCCTGACATCTATCTAACGGATTTTGCGGCGTGATCTCAAGCTGTATCTCTTCAAGATCCAGGTGGTTCAGAAGCTGGAACCTCAAGACTACGATTGCCAGGTGGAGATGTGTGAGACACTGCTGCATCACTACGAAAAAGACTCATCAATCCTGGAGCACGTGTGGTTCAGTGATGAAGCTCTTTCCACTTTTCTGGTTGCGTCAGTTGGCACAACACCCACATCTGGGGAACTCACAGTCCTATGGAAATATGTGAACATGAAAGGGACACTCCGAAACTGGTCGTCTCTGTGCTATCTCCTCATCTGGGCTGATTGGTCCGTTCTTCTTCCAGGATAAAGATGGAAATTCCGTGAACATTACCATCGTATGCATCAGGAGTTCTGCGTCCCCCAGCTGTCTGCTGTAGCCGACATACATGAAGTCATTTTCTAGCAAGTCGGTGCCCCTGTTCATTACTTGCATGAGGTTCACTCGTTTCTGAATGAGCTATTCCCAGATCGGTGGACTGGTCACTGTGGTCCCATCGAATGGGCTGCTCACTCGCCGGATCTTACACCGTGCAACTTCTTTTTGTGGGGCTACATTAAGAGGAAAGTGTACACCACCAAACCATGAGACCTCCCCACACGAGAGTGGATCAGGAATGCGTGTACTTTTGTTATTCCCGAAATGTTGTCCAATGTTGGTCATGAATGCTGAAAATGGTGGCTCGCTTGTTTCAAAAAAGGTGGTGCCCTTGCTGAGGTGTACAAGTGACTTTCCAGTAGAGTTATGAAGCTAAGTTTGATGCCACCAAAATTGTCGTGAATCGTAGACCCAGCAACCAAACTGTCATTAGGTTCCTCTCGTTATTGCAATTTTTTTTTTTTTAAATTAATGAGGGACTTTGTTTTGTATATATATATATATATATATATATATATATATATATATATATATATATATATATATATATATATACATACAGTATATATATATATCCATCATCCAATCCTATGTAGCCCCATGACAAGCGTAGGAACCCGGGGCTAGGCATGTTTGTCTTGACATTTTAAATGAGAGTGACCAGTCTCACTCATCCCTGAGTAGCAGTACGTGAGCAATAAAACCCAGTCACGCCATGGATATTAACATTCACAGGCTCAATCCGATTGGAGCACCTTAATTACCCACTAAACCACCAAGCGCCATAATTTGGTTATATGGTTACCACCACGCGTAGTAAATAATTCCCTTATTTTCAAGAAATTATTTGGCATGTCACTCAGTGTTGAGCCACCAATAAGTAGAAGGAGGAAAGAATGAAGGAAAGAAAGACAGATGAGGGGCTGTAAAGTCACCAGTAGGCAGAAGAAAGAGGAAAGAATGAAGGAATGAAAGAAGAGGAAGGATGGATGAAAGGAAAGGTCAGACAACCAAAGTAGCACTACATCGAGTGAGTGGATGGTAAGCGCCCCCACCTACCATAGATATATATAGATATATATATATATATATATATATATATATATATATATATATATATATATATTAATATATATATATATATATATATATACATAGATAGATAGATAGATATAGATATAGATATAGACAGATAGATAGATAGACAGATAGATATATGTATATGTATATACATACAAACACACACACACACACACACACACACACACACACACACATATAGAGAGAGAGAGAGAGAGAGAGAGAGAGAGAGAGAGAGAGAGAGAGAGAGAGAGAGATGAGAATGGGAGTGCATTAGTGGACATTTGTGCTGGGAGGGGATTAGTGATAGCCAATACCCTCTTCAGGCATAAAATGATCCACAGGTATACATGGCGAGTGATGAGAAGGGTGGGTGGTGAACTGAATGAAAGGAAGGCAATGATTGATTATGTGTGTGTGGATGAAAGGATGCGAAGATGTGTAATGGATGCAAGAGTTTATAGAGGTTGGGGGAGTGGACTTTCTGACCACTACTTGGTGGTGGCCAGAATTAGAATTCAAGTAAGATGGAGGAATAGAAGAAGGGAAAGACGAGAGGAAGGAATAGTTGCAAGGAGAGTGGAAAGGTTACAAGAGGATGAGAAAAAGACAGAGTATAAGAGAGAAGTGGAGGAACGATTGGGCAAATATGAATTGGAGCAGATGTGAGACGTGGAAGGTGTGTGTAAGATATTTACAGAAGAAATATGTGCAGCATGTGATGTGGTGTGTGGAAGGAAGAGAAGACGGAGGGGGGTGCATGGAACAGCGTGATGGACTGAAGAGGTGAAACAGGCTGTGGTACAAAAGAAGAAAGCATACAATGAATGGATGAGAAATAGGGGCGTGGAAGAAGTTGAGAGGCGGAAGAGAGTTATATGTAGAAAGAAAGAGAGAGGTGAAAAGATTAGTAAGAGAGAGTAAGAAGAGAGTGGATGAGGAATTTGCAAGGAATCTGAGTGTAAAGTGGAGGGACTTTAAGAAAATGTTTTGGAAAGAGGTGAAAAGAGTAAGACAGGGTGGAAGTGAAGTTAGCAGGGGAGTGAAAGATAAAAATGGTAGATTACTAGTGGAGAAGGGAGAAAAAGTGAGCAGATGGAAAGAACACTTTAAAGAATTGTTGAACATGGAGGATGGAAGTAATGCGAGTATAAGTGGCTGGGGAATGGCTGGGAGAAAGAGGGAGGTGAGAAGACAGGAAGAAATCAGTATGAATAGAAGTTGTGGAAGCAATGAAGAAAGTTAAATCGGGGAAAGCCCCAGGAATTGATGGAGTGTGTGGTGAAATGCTGAAGCATGGGGGAGAGATAGTAGTAGAATGGATGTGGAAGATGTGCAGATTGGCCTGGGAGGAAGGTAGAGTCCCAGAGGATTGGAAGTCAGGTATAATAATTCCCTTGTACAAAGGAAAAGGGGAAAAAGAAGTGTGTGGTAATCATAGGGGCATTTGTCTTCTTAGTATAATAGGAAAAGTGTATGGTAGGATACTTATTGACAGAGTTAGAGAAAGAACAGAGAAATTAGTTGGAGAAGAACAGGGAGGCTTTAGGAAGGGAAGAGGTTGTGTAGATCAGATATTCATTCTTAGATCTTTAGTGGAAAAGTTTCTAGAGAAGGGAAAGAAGTTGTATAAGGCTTTCATGGATTTGGAGAAAGCATATGACAGGGTGGATAGACAAGGATTGTGGAAAGTGTTAAGAATATATGGAGTAGATAGGAAGTTGTTGAATGCTGTGTACGATGGTGCGAAGGCTGCAGTGCATGTGGATGGTGAACTAAGTGAATTTTTCTCTTTGAAAGTTGGGTTGAAACAGGGATGTGTCATGTCTCCATGGTTGTTCAATCTGTACATGGATGGGGTAATAAAAGAGGTACAAGGTAGGGTAGTGGATGTTGGAGTGGCCCTGGTGAGAGAGGATAGTGTTTGGAAACTCCCTGTACTGTTGTTTGCTGATGATACTGTGTTGTTGAGTGAAGACGAAGGGGAGCTGCAAGGCTTGGTGGATGAGTTTGGGAGAGTGTGTAAGAAACGGAATCTAAAGGTGAATGTAGGGAAGAGTAAAGTGATGGTCTTTGAGAGAGGTGAAGTCAGTGAATGTACAGCGAGGTTGGATGGTGAGGAATTTGAAAATGTAAGTACTTGGGTAGTGTGATGAGTAAGGCTGGAGGTTTGGAAAGTGAAGTGCTTGAAAGGGTCCAGCAGGGAAGAAAGGTTGCTGGTTCTTTGAAAGCAGTGATAAGAAACAGGGAAGTGAGCATGGAAGTGAAAAAGTTACTACATGACAGTATTGTGATACCAACTCTAACGTACGGAAGTGAAGCTCGGACGTTGTTGGAAGGACACAAGTCAAGAGTGAGAGCAGTGGAAATGAGTTATTTAAGAGGAGCCTGTGGAGTCACATGGAGAGACAGGCTGACGAATGAGGATATAAAGGAGAGTTGTGGTGTGAATGTGGATGTGATAGGAAGCGTTATGAGGAACACACTGAGGTGGTTTGGCCATGTGGAGAGGATGGAGGGTGAAAGACTGACAAAGAGAGTGTATGTGAGTGAGGTGGAGGGGGGAAGAGGGAGGGGGAGGCCGAGGATGAGATGGAGGGATGAGGTGGAGAAGTATATGAGAGATGGTGGTGTGAGTGGGTAGCAGGGCAGTGAAATGGAGGGGGACAGGGCTACTTGGAGGCGATTTGTTTGTGGCCACCCCAAACGGGATTGAGGCGTCTGGCAATATATATATATATATATATATATATATATATATATATATATATATATATATATATATATATATATATATATATATATATATATATATATATATATATATATACAGTAAGCCCCCTCGTTTGGCGAATTTCAACCTGGCGAAACTCACTTTTGGCGGTAGGGTGGCCACGGACCACCGAATGCGCGCTTGGCGATTTGAATTCAAACTTGGCGGTCCCCTGGCGGCTGCACGTTGAACAATATCAAGAAAAATTGAAAATGTCAAAGCAGGCAAAAATAACAAAGTTTTTCTTAGAGAATCTGGACAGACAACGCAATATCCAAGACGTCATTGCCACCATTCCCGTAGACGATGATAACTGTGAAATCATTGATAACCCCCCCCCCACTCGATGTGCCACAAGAACAGCCCCAAAAGCAGCCACAAGAACAGCCGCAACCTCCCCAGCCATCCCAACCTCCCCAGCCACCCCAACCTCCCCAACCTCCCCAGCCAAGCTTCGCTGCCCTCTTTAAGCTGGATGCTGACTTTTCTGGCTTCGATGAAGTGGATGATCAAGCGAGACAAATGGTTGCTAAGGGGGTTATGGGGGAGGAGGGGGAGAGTGATGAGGAAAGTGGTGGTAGCAACTAAGCTGCCCCCACTGCCACTCCGACGTCCCCAGCCAAGCAAGCCTATCTTCACTCTATTTACGGTTAGTTACAACCTTTATATCATGTCTTATTAGCTTTATTTATTGTTTATTGGTCTGTTTTCTACATGTGTAGTAATATGTGAAGGCAAAAGATTTTATTTCAGCTCGAAAGATGGTGTTTTAGGGGTCAAAAGGGGGACTTTGGCAATAACCAAAGACTGATTGAGGCACTTTATAGGCAATTTATATGGTAAAAAGAACTCGTGTTTGGCGAAATTCGAATTTGGCGGTAGTTTTGCCAGACTAATTGGATCGCCAAACGCGGGGGCTAAAGCTGAGGGAGGAGGCGGCCCTACCTGGGTTCGTATCTATCAAGACTCTTAACCAGTCTTCAGGGTAAAAGAAATTTCCATAGCAACTGAGGAATATAAGAAAACACGTTGCATTTCGTATTCGGAGTAGACTGTAGCACCAGTCGAGCAGGGCAGTACTCCCGAGGTGGATGGAAAGCTGATGACAGGGAGTGCTGGAGCTCCCATTTCATCAGCCCTCAGGACTAGTTCCTGACCATCCCCCTTTGCTGAACTTTTTCAGTGTCTCAGTTACACAGAGAGTAGGCCAGCATGCTCTCCAGTACAAATTTCTCTAACTATCTTCACCAAACTACATGCACAGTACACACTACACTTCCTATTCAAAATTCACCAAAAATGGCGTCAATTCACCCAGCCTCGGAGTCCCCAGGGGGGGGGGACCATAAATGCCCCCGCTATCTGCCCCTCTCCCGGTGACGACTCGAGGTGCCTGGAACCACTGTCTGACTCTCTTCTTCTACATTTCTGCAACATTCGCGGCCTTTCATCTAACTTTCGCTCTGTTGAGCATCACCTCTCCTCCTCTAAGCCTCACCTTCTTTTTCTAACGGAGACTCAGCTGTCTGAGGCAACTGACAGCAAACCCTTTTCTGTATCCTCCTACTTTCTCTATACTCATTTCAAAGCCAAAGGTGGCTGTTGTGTATACATACGCAACGACTTATCTTGCTCTCGTGTTCCTGAACTTGATTCTTCTGAATTCTCCACACTCTGGCTTCGGCTTTCCTGTCATTCTCTGACTAAATATATCTGTGCTGTTTACTTATCCCCTAATTCTACTGACTATCAAAAATTCTTCGACTATCTTACTTCTACGATGGAACACATTCTGTCCATTTCTCCTTTCTCTGAAATCTCCATTCTTGGAGATTTCAATGTTCACCACCACCTTTGGCTCTCCTCTCCTTTCACGGATCCACCTGGTGAACAAGCCTACATCTTTTCTATCCTTAATGACCTAGAGCAGCTTGTACAGCACCCTACCCGTATCCCTGACCGCCTTGGAGAGAGCTCCAACATACTTGACCTCTTCCTCACAACTAATCCTTCTGCTTACTCTATTAATCTTTTCTCTCCGTTGGGCTCCTACGATCACAACCTTATTACCTTAACCTGTCCTATCACTCCGGTACGGCCTGTGGACCCTCCAGGGAAACGTCGTCTGTGGCATTTTGGAGCCGCGGACTGGGAGGCCCTCAGGCAGTACTTCTTTGATTTTCCCTGGAATGATTATTGCTTCCATGGCCGTGAGCCATCTGAGTGTGCCTTGCGCATTACGGAGGTTATTCTCTCGGGCATGGAAGCATACACTCCTTTCTCATATCCTTTGACTAACGCAAGAAAGCCTTGGTTTAATCACGCTTGTTCTAATGCTGTCCGCAACAAGGAGAAGGCCTACAAAAGGTACCGGAGCCAACCCACCCCTGAATCACATAATCTTTATGTTTCTGCCCGGAATCGTGCTAAGTCTGTCCCTCGCTCTACTAAAAATAATTTCATCCATACTAAATGCTCTCAACTCTCCAACTCGAATTCTTCCCGCTCCTTCTGGCACCTTGCCAAAAATCTTTCTAACAACTTTACCTCATCATCCTTCCCTCCTCTTTTCTACTCTGATGGTTCTGTAGCTATTTCTTCTACTGATAAAGCAGATCTCTTTGCACAGACTTTCTCCTCCAATTCCACCTTAGACGATTCCGGTGCTGTTCCTCCATCACTTCCCCCCTCTGACTTCCTCATGGCTGACATTAAAATTTCTTCAGTTGATGTATTTTCTGCCATCACTGGCCTCAGTACTAACAAGGCATATGGGCCTGATGGAGTCCCTCCTGTTGTTCTCAAGAACTGTGCTTCTGTGCTTACACCCTGCCTAGGCAAACTATTTCGCCTTTGTCTGTCAACTTGTACCTTTCCTTCTTGCTGGAAGTTTGCTCTCATTCAGCCAGTCCCAAAGAAGGGTGACCACTCCCAACCCTCCAACTATCGTCCAATTGCTTTAACGTCCTGTATTTCAAAAGTTTTCAAGTCAATTCTTAATAGAAAAATTTTAAGGCATCTTTCCTATCACAACCTTCTTTCCGATCGTCAGTATGGGTTCCGTCAGGGACGCTCCACTGGCGATCTTCTCACCTACCTTTCAGACTCCTGGTCATCCTCCTTTCGGGACTTTGGCGAAAGCTTTGCCATTGCACTTGACATCTCAAAGGCTTTCGATCGAGTCTGGCATAAATCTTTAATTTCCAAACTGCCCTCCTACGGTTTCTATCCTTCTATCTGTGCCTTCATCGCTAGCTTCCTTTCTGGTCGTTCTATAGCCGCTGTTGTAGACGGCCATCGTTCTTCTCCTAGATCTATCAACAGTGGTGTTCCTCAGGGCTCTGTCCTATCACCAACTCTCTTCCTTTTATTCATCAATGATCTTCTAAGCTGTACATCTAACCCTATCCACTCATACGCTGATGACTCCACCCTTCACCTTTCCATTCGGTTCCCGCAACGCCCATCTCAACAGTTACTTCAACAAACAAGGGATGAGGCTATGGCACACCTAATGTCTGACTTGGCTCATATCTCTGACTGGGGTAAAAATAATATGGTTGTCTTTAATGCATCTAAGACTCAGTTCTTACACCTATCAACCCGACAAAATCTTCCACAGGTATACCCACTAATCTTTAATAATATTCAGCTTAATCCTGCATCATCCTTGAACATGCTTGGGGTTTCATTTACTCGGGACTTATCTTGGAAAGATCATATTGCATCTCTTGTAAAATCTGCTTCCAAGAGATTGGGTGTGCTAAGCCGACTCCGCTCTTTCTTTACCCCTGCACAATTGTTGACTCTATACAGGGGTTTTATCCGCCCCTGTGTGGAGTACAACTCTCATGTGTGGGGAGGCTCCCCACACACAGCTCTTCTCAATAGGGTGGAGTCAAAGGCTTTTCGTCTCATTAACTCTCCTCCTCTTACTGACTCCCTTCAACCTCTGTCTCTTCGCTGCACTGTTGCATCTTTATCTCTTTTCTATTGCTGCTTTAATGGTCACTGCTCCTCTGAACTGTCTGCTTGCATTCCTCCACCTCTACGACGGGCGCGTAGCACCCGTCTGGCAGCAAACTCTCATCCCTTTTCTGTCCAACTCTCTAATGCAAGAGTTAACCGTTACTCCCAGTCTTTCATTTATGCAACAGGTCAGCTCTGGAACTGTCTCCCTCTGTCTGTATTTCCTGCTGCCTATGATCTCCAGTCTTTCAAACGTAGTGTGTCCAGGCATCTCAAAATGATCGGATCTTGAATTTGGCTCTCTATTGTATTTTGTTTTTCTCTTGGAGGGAACTGTTACTGCGGGCTCATGGCCTTTGGTTCCTTCTTCCTCGCATAAAAAAAAATATATATATATACACTGCATACAATCATCACCATCATCCAGACATGCTTTCTCACCTTAGGGCAGGATTAGGAGTAGCAATGTCCAGTCAGCCTAAATCTGCCCAATCCAGTTGGCCACGCTTCTATTCGGTCACCATTCAACCCCCGGAATCCTGGCTCTATCTGATACGCCAAAAACATTCACCACGCTCTGTAACTTCACAGAAACGTATACGATAGAGTTAATCCGGATGCTGTCACGCTAAACTGGGGTGCCAAATCCCTAATCATGTGCTTCTCCGCACAATATTCATACAGCCAGCTCGATGTCTTCACAGTCCAATATCCTCACCGATTTCCAAACCTCTCTTCCTCACACACTCATCCATCATATCCCTCCACCTTCTCCTTGGCCTACCTCGACTCTTCCCTCCCTCAAATTCGATCAGATACACCTTTTTCATCACTCTCTTCTTGTCCATTCTCGCCACATGACCATATCCTTTCAGTACACTCTCTTCGATTCTGGTGTCCACAGACTTCCTCACTTCATATCATTCACGAACTACATTATTTCGTATCCTATCCACTCTCTGTACTCCATATACATTCCTCAGCAGTTCCATCTCCACTGCTCTCACTCCTGACTTCTCATTTTCATGCCACACCATAGTCTCACATCCATATGCTAAAGTTGGCACTAACACTCCTACATGCAAGCCTCGGGCAGCTGCAACACTCAAGCCTCTTTCTTATCAAGGCCTTCATTGCACCAGCTACTTTCCTTCCTTCTGTTACTCTACTTTTCACTTCATTTACACATTTTCCTCTCTTTTCTATCACTGTACCCACGTATTTGAACTCTCACCAATTCCAGTCTCCATTCAACGTAACATCGCACTGGGAGACACCTTCTCTCTCAATAACCATCACTTTTCTCTTTTTTACACTTACTATCAAGGACGACGCTCACAGAAATCATCAATACTCTGCACTAGTCTACCAAGTTCTTGTCCGCTGTTTGCGAGTAGTACTGCATAATCAGCATACAACAAATTTGAGATATTTCATACTGTACATCATTATTCATTACCAGTGCAATTCCCCTCTCGATTACTCGTGTTTTTACTTATCACCCCATATATATATATATATATATATATATATATATATATATATATATATATATATATATATATATATATATAAAACCTTGGGGATATCACACAACCTTGTCTCACGCCCGCACCTATCGGGAACCATTCACTTAGATGCCCATTAACCCTTACACATACTTCACTACCAGCATAAAAAGATTTGACGGCACCTTGCAGCTTACCATCTACACCGTACATGCACAAAACCTTCCACAATCCTTCTCTGTCTACGCTGTCGTATGTTCTTTCCAGATCCATGAATGCCATAAACACCTAGTCTTTCTCACAAACCTTCTCGATTGTCTCACTGCAAAATATCTGATCCACGCATCCTCTGCCATTCCTAAACTCACCCTGTTCATCACTCACTTGGACTTCTAATATCTCTCCTTCTCTCTAATAATTTTTCCATATACCTTCCCTACCACACTCAATAAACTTACACCACAATAATTCTTGCAATCACTTTATTCCCCTTTATTTCTGTACAGAGGTACAGTCACAGCCTTTTTCCCTCCTCTGCTGGCACAGTTTCACTCATTCATATATATATATTAGGGTTTTAGGGTTATAACTTTTTATTTTTTTTTTTCCAAAAGATAGCCTACAGTATATCATAAATTTATGACCTTTTGTTAAACGACAAAGAATAAAGCCCCTAATCCTCTCAGTTAAAAAAAAAAAAAAAGGTCATCCCCAAATCAAAATATGGATTACCTTATATTTAACGTTACCATACGCAAGTTTTATCACCTTCTTAATATTTGTATATATTTTTTTATACCTTTATAGATTTGCACAGAAGATTTTAGAACCGTTTATAACGTTTTATAACAGTTTGTAACGTTCTAGTGAGGTTTAACATTGTTTACAATATTTTAGAATAATCTAAATATCATAATGTCATTCTCGTTTCTTGTAGTAGGAATTAAAGATGAATACAGTGAGTTGATCTTAATTTATTATCTTCAGAGAAAATCTAAGTTGAGCAGGGTATGTCTTACAGAGACTTAATATAATAAGTAAGTCTAGTTGGGCCCCTCTTCTTGTTCACTCTCTCCATTACCTGTCGGTTCAAATGCTAGCCTCCTTCAGAGCTCAGCTTCCTAAATTCTGGTGTAGCAGGGGTCGTGTCACGTGTGTTACACTGTGGTTGGAAAGTTCTAGAAACCTGTGTGTGAGTATGTGTGTATGGTCACTAAGCTTTGTTCGTATGCTATCTCGCTGACACACTACCTATATCATCCCCTGACTTGCTACTTCCTGTGTATTGTCAACATTTCCTCAGTTAATTTGCAAGATCATTTCCCATTCCCAGGCTTGCCTGGAGCTCTGTCTATCTATCTATTTATCTTTCTATCTATTATGATTTGTAATTATAATATGGAGTCCTAACATTGCTCGGCCATGCCACTGAAGGTCCTCCGAGAGCAATTATCATTGACATATGCTAATCTATTAGTACATAATATTGATTATAATATTGTATATATATAATATTCATAGTAAATTCCAATGATCCAGTAATATTACATTTTAAACAAGTTGTATACATATTTGAATAAATTCACCAAAGGTAAACTATTTAACTGTAATACAGTATGTACATGGGTTATTGTAGTGAAATGCATACATGCAAGAAAAAAAAAAATAGTTTAAAATTAAGATTATGGTAAGAGTTATTAATATTTCATTTAAAGATAATGCTACTGGTATGCCATACTTCTATATCATGGGTCATTCTTCTTTGCATATATATATATATATATATATGTACATATATATATATATATATATATATATATATATATATATATATATAATTAATACTATATACAAAATATGTACACTTCATTCAGGGGGGTTAACTTGGATGTTAACTCTCCCTCCACTAAATACTGACTCCAAATTTGCAATTCTTGCATGCATTCTGTGCATTGCGAACAGCAGTACTGCAAATACAATGCAGAAGATTTTAAAGACAGTAGGTGCTGGGCTATACACATAATATGGGTTGAACATACTCAAACTCAGATCTTCCCAGGGCTTCATTGTTTCATTGATCAGTTGTATAGTTTCAAACTTAGGTGAAGTCAACTTAATACTTGTGCTCATGTTTAAGTCCATATCAGGCAGTGGGTGGAAATGTTTGTGTGTATGATTGAGGATGGCGTATTGATTGATGGTGGATAAAGTGGACATGGATGGTGTAAATACCGCACAGTAGTCTGGTACTATGTATAATCCTGAGCCTGAAGTATGAGATGGTGGTATATCTGGACAGACTATGTAAACTGATGTGTTATGAGTGAAATAAAAAAAAAACTGTGAGTGTCCGATGCGTTGATGGTGTACAAGCTTATCTGGAGCAAAAGTGAAGTTCCAGTGATTATGAGTATTGTTATTTCTGATGATGGCCATTTCACAAGGGACTGTATCAGTAGGCTGAAACGTGAAAATGTACGCAGGACAAAGATGAACACCATGTAAGGATGTGCGGCACTTTCATTCAATCGTTGATTCACTTGCGAAAGTGACAGTGTTCCGTCTCTTGGAGACCATGATGAGTTCGGTGTCTGTGTTGATGTTGATGATGACCAAAGTGTTGTTATTTTTAGAGGGGAAGGGGTGTTTTTGGTATACTGTGAACAGGTCTTCAGTTATGAATGGTACATGAACTACTACTGATGTTGGTGTTAGTGTTGCTCCTAAATATGGATAATATTGCATGAATTCCCTACTTCGGAACAAAGGCTTCAATTTATGTTTATGTATGCCTTGACTAATTATCTGACGTAGCTCATGAACTGGGAGTAAGTCAATTGTGATCTTGCCCTCACCAGCATTCGAAATTCCTTGCATAAGTGCCCTTTAACGAACTCTAGTGTTGTTTAATTGTAGTAGAATTGTGTCAATATGTTCTGTGATGATGGAGAAGTGTTGGAAAAGTGTTATGTTACCTTCCATTTCATTTATTTTATCTACACTTTCGAGAGCTATGTTTTCTGCCTTTTTTCAGATTTTCCACAATTGTCTTCATTGCTGAGTTATGTCCTGTGATGAATTTATCTTAGTATGTTAGTACCTGAGCTATTTTATTAAATTCGTTGTTTATTTCTTTAAGGTCATCCTCTGTAGCCAATCCAAAGATGTTCCCAAGAACTGCACCACCCAGGTCGAACAAACCGCGCTTTTGGCGAGTACGTGTGATGTTGTTCCTGTCGCTCAGTACCTCCGTTCCATAAGATGGGAGATCTTGGATCATGATGAGCATAGTTGACTTTGCCTGTTCTATTTTCCATTTCGCTAACTTCACTATTTCATTCACTTCCTTTGTGTTACGTGCTTGTGAAACATAGCTTCCTATCATGAAGTCCAGGGTTCGCATAGGTTTCCCGAGATTTTCTAGATAAGAAGGTAATTCATATAAGTAATCCAGACTTATTTCAGTATTCATGACATCTTTTACGATTCAGTCGTGGCCGTTGGAGCTATGAGGCATCCTTGTCGTACTATGTGTTGGGGGTCTAAGTGCGCATATCCTCTTGCTATGTAGAGGAGAATCCATAGCATAAGTCCCTTCATCACTACCTACCGAAAAAAAAAAAAAATCTATTAATCTATTAATTTCCTAATATGGTCATGCTGTGGTCGATGGTAGTGATGATGTGCATTACGGTTGATTGTTATTTCATTTATAGAAGGAGTTTAAATCGATATTTAATTCTCGTAAATGATGTATTGTAGATTTTATTGGAACAGTTGCACCTATGTTTGATTGTTTGGTATATGACCTTAATTTCTTTTTGTAATCATTGTTGTTTTCTTGCTTGGTTTCTTGAGGTACGTTCGCCTGTACGGTTGTATCCGATGCTGAATAATTATTGGATAATTCCCTTGAAACTCGTTTTAAATGGTCAATATGAACTTGTTTCTCTTCGGCAGTTGACAGTGACCTAATTAAAACTTTGTTCGCTTTTATGTTAATTACTCTGTATGGGCCCTCAAATTTCGTGGATAATTTATTGTCTCTCGTTTGAATGATACCATAAACAATGTCTCCTAAGCTGATAGGTGAATCTCTTGCCTTCTTGTTAAATGACTCCGTCATTTCTTACTTGGACATCGTTGTTTTTTTACTCTTTTGTGTATGTCCTGGAATTCACGTAAACGGAGTTTAGAATAATCGTCGTAATTGTATATGGGCAGACTGTCACCTTCTAGGAGCTCATATGATAGTTTTTTGTCTGTCCCATATATAATGAAATGTGGTGTGTCACCTATGGATTTATATATAGATCCATTAATTGAGGCTTCTACTATGAGAATCCAATCATCCCATCTTGCATAATTTTCACTGAGAATTTGTCATAGCACATCTAATACTTTTTTGTTTTGTCTCTCTACTAACCCATTCGATGCTGGGTGATAGGCTAAAACGTTAACCTTGTTGATGTTGTATTGTTTACATATTTCCTGTAAGATCTCAGAATTAAATTCTCCTCCATTATCACTTATTAGTACCTTTGGGGTAGTAAAGCGACATATTACATTATCTGTTATTGCCTTTGCTACTGTCTCTGCTGTCTTATCTTTATTTGGAGCTAAAATGACATAACGGGAAAAATGATCCGTTGCTACGAATAGGTATAGGCTATTATTGTATGATAATGGGATCTTGAGTAAATCAACAGCGACAACGTCCCATGGTTGATGTGGTACAGGGTAATTACCCATCGGTGCAGGTGTGATTGGGTATCTTTTGTGTTTTGCACATGATTCGCATCTGTCTATATGATTGTTTATATCTTTTCGTAATGAAGGCCAGTAATATAACAGCTGGGCTTGTTTGAATGTCTTATCCTTTCCAGGATGTCCTGCATGTGGGCTATCGTGTATCGTTCATAATACTTGGGGTATCATGTCATTAGGTACTACCAACTGGTTAGTATTTCTTTGGCGTTTTGGTTGTTTAGAGTTAATCTTGTATAATGCATTATTGACCATTGTGAATTGTTCGAGTGGTACATGCAGTTTGGGTAATTGTATGTCATCTCCACTTTCTAACTTGTATATAACTTTAGACCATATTGGGTCAAGTCTTGGTGCTTTTGCGATATCATCGTGGTTTGGGATATTTCCTTTGAGATCTAATGCCGCTACCTGAATTGTGTTTGGGTTCCTAGATAATGTGTCAGCTACTATGTTCATTTTACCTTGTATATAATGAATTTGTACATTGTACTTTTCAACTGTATATTTCCATCTTGCTCTCCTCCCACAAAGGAGTTTTTCTTTAAACATACCCACTAGTGGTTTATGGTCAGTGACTAAGTGGATTTCGTAACCATATACCAAATCTCGAAATTTTTGTAATCCAAAAACCACTGCAAGTGCCTCTAAGTCTGTAGTGCAATAATTTTTCTCTGCACCCTTTGTTTATCTGCTGGCAAATGCAATTGGTTGATTCTTTCCTCTTTTATCTTCCTGCATCAGTACAGCCCCTAATCCTTTAACTGATGCATCTGTACAAATAAGAAATGATTTTGTGTAATCCGGATATGCTAAACAAGGTGCATTTGTTAGTTTAATTTGTAGATTGTTAAATGCCCTTTTTTTGTTCTTCTTCCCATTGGAATATAGCATCTTTTTTAAGTAGTTGGAATAGAGGAAAGGCTATATGAAAGAACTGTAGTACGAATGACCTATAGTACCCAGTTAGACCTAAAAATTTTCTAACTTCGTCAGTCGTAGTGGGTTCAGGAAAATCTCTCACTGCCTGTATTTTGTCATCAGTGGTGTGAATACCATTAGAACTTAATTTGTGGCCTAAGAAATTTATTTCCTTAAAGCAAAATTTGCATTTAGAAAGTTTAATTTTTAAACCAGCATCACTAAGCTTTTGTAAGAGTAAGTATAATTTCTTGAGATGATCCGTAATATTCTTCGTTGCGATTATAATATCAAGATAAACAAATATTCCTTGTCCTAAAATTCCGGACAATACGTAATTCATAAGACGCTGGAATGTGCTTGGGGCTGTCCTCAGTCCCATCGGCATCCTTGTATATTGATAGTGGCCTCTGTTTGTGGAAAAGGCAGTGTATTTACGTGACTCCTCTGCAACGGGTATTTGATAATAGCCATTTAGTAGATCGATGGTTGAAAATATGTTATTCTCCTGTCCAATATTCTGTAGAACGTCGCTTATCAATGGCATGGGAAATCAGTCTGGGATTGTGTGATTGTTTAGTTTACGGTAATCTACTACCGCACGCATTTCTCCATTTCGTTTGGGCACGAAGAATAATGGGGCATTCCACGGGGAGACTGAAGGTTCAATAATTCCAAGTTTTAACATTTCATCGACATACTGATTTGCAAGTGTATGTTGGGAGTGTGGGATGCGGTAGGCTGGTATGAAAATTGGTGGTGTTTCTGGGTGCACATTAATCTTGTGATTAATCAGGTTAGTACACCCTAATTGTTCTCCGGGTAATGCTACGGTGTCCCTGTGTGTTTCCAGCAGGGTTAACAAATCATTTTCTTCATCAAATTCACCTGAGTGAATTAAATTCTCTTTTATGCTTTCTCTATCCGTAGATTTTATCTCACTTGTCACTCCAGCTATATCTATTTCCTTCACAGGGGCAGGACATTTTTCAATATTAACTATGCAAGTCCCCTTTTTCAGCTGAACTTCCTCATTCATGTGATTAATTATGAATATCTGAATTTGCCCTTCGTCGTTCATCTGACATAATGCGTTTTCTACTGACAATCCCTTTACTTTACATAATTCTTCTAAGACAAGAACAGTACTATTCCGTAATTTGCTCTTTATGGTAACTTTCATATAGGAATTAGGTGGTATAACAAAATCATTGGTGAGATGGGCTGGACAAACTGTTAAATCAGTACCGTTATCTGGGTCACTAATTCTGGAGGCTGGGGTTGGTGGTGGGAGTGGATCTATACACTCATCTGTTTGTGTATGCTTGTTTAAGCTTTTAACATTACCAATTCTTTTTGGTTCTCTTTTACTAATCGGTGAGGGCTCTGATGGTATTTCCTCTATGAATTCATTGTCAAAGTCTATTCCATTCATTTGTGGGAGTATAGTTATGTTCTCTGTTCTCATGGATCTTAAGCCCAGTAACATATGAGCTTTAATTGCTAAGTGTTCAACGATATAGAAAAATGCAGAGATTGGTCTTGTAGTCTCTGTAAAACTGTTATTTAACCTTATCATACCTTTTACTGTAATTTTTTTTCCATCTACCGTATATAAATCTAAATCAGCTTCTTCCAGAAAAGTTACTTTCTTCTTATTTTTAAGAATTCTATTTTTTTCTTCTTGTGTTATTAAGTTCACTGGAGAGCCTGTGTCCAAAAATAAGGAAACGTTTTGATCCTCACATACAGCTGGTATCAAGATACACTCATTTCCCAACATGCCTCCTATGTGAATTTTAGACTTGCTTTTCTTTACGTTTGTTCATTTTTTGTCATGACTTGGTCTTCCCCCGATTTGAACATAGACACAATTTTTTCTACTGTTTTGCAGTCACTGGTCCAGTGCCCTTGGTATCTGTGATGCTTACAGTAAGGACCAAATCCTTGTGTCTTTTGTCTATCCTCTTTTGTTTTGATAAAGCATTCATACCTTGTGTGTCCTGGATTTGCACAATAATGACATAGAATGGACCTATCTCTTGACCGTGACCTACGAGGTGACTTCCCATATGTAGTGTTGTTCATGGCGCGAGACCTGCTCGGGCTCCGCGAAAACTTATGAAACTGCCTGTAGCCTGATGTTTGTGATCGATCCCTTGTCACATTTAGTTGTTTGCTCTGCCTGCTTTCGGGTCGCGATTGATTTTGTTCTCTGTTTGGGGTTGGTGTAGATGTTTTCACAGCTGATACTGTCTCAGGTACTCTCATTCTACTAGAATGTGCTGGTGTTGTCGACCATACCTGCTTTACTGCACTGCATCTCTACCTCGTTCATTAAGTCTAGTAAGCACATGCCTGGGGTGTACGCTATCGTCTTGGCGATCTTAAAGGTCCTATCAGGTAATTTACACAAGGCAGCTACATAACCAATGATGTCAACGAAGTGGTCTGGGGACATCTTTCCATCATCTGTTATCCAATTTGAGCTTTCCAAAGTAACTAACAATGTTCTTTTGATTGTGGAGACATCAGCAGTTATTTCACTGAGCACATGGTTTGTAGTGTGCTCCCTTACAAGATCTACAATCTTATGTAATTCTGGAATTATACCTGGCAAGAAGTTCATACCTCCAGAAAATTTCTTCAAAAATTCAGTTTTAACCCGCGCCGTCCCGAGGACGTACTTCCACGTCCTCACGTTTTGTCACAGCTAATCCCGAGGACGTACTTCAACGTCCTGCAATTGCAAGGTTCATAATTTCCACAATTTTCAATTTTCGCGAGTGATTTTTGGCACGTATACACGGGACACCTTCCTCAACAAGATGCCAGGCAGAGACAATGCCTTACCCAGCATGACCTCCTCCCCCCCCTGCATGCCCTTTTCTCAGCAATTCACCTGTTATCAGTGACCTGGCCAGTATAGCCATGTCATGCCACGGTATGAAATTCAGGGCCAGAGTGATTCCCCAATCAATGACAATGTGGAGGACAAACTTTACATAGCATTAGAGGAAGAAACAGAAATGAGGATCAGGTAATGTGGCAAAAAAAGGTCAGGTATTAGTGAGTGAAACAATGCTTATAATGCCTATAGTACTGCTTGAAAACCAATATACTCTTGTACTACATATAAATTCGTAACAGTAAATAAATAAATACCGTTTATGAGTGGTGTGAAATAGTTATCCTCCCATAGAACTCGTTTTCTTTGGTGCCAGCCTGATAGAAAACCCAGTAAGGTAAGGAGGCTCTCCTACCTGTAATCATGGAGGTAGGATTAAGGGGAGGAGGCGCACGGTCCAGAAAGTGAAGTCAGATCCGCCATCTTGGGATTGGCAAGAAGCAGCAGGTGTCCGCCGCACCCAGCCACAGTGAATTTGGTGGTTGTGAAGCCAAGATTGATTTCATTATGGTTTTCAACACATTATTTGATATAATGAATTCTAGAAATCTAAATGCAACTGGATACAAGTGCCCTATGCAACATAAAAATGCAGATAAAATCAAGGATTTTCTAATATCAGCAGAAACATATATTAGAACGCTAGTGCTCCCCGATGGGCAGCTCGTCATATCTTCAAATAGAAAGACAGGCTTCCTTGGTTTTCTTTTTTGCATAAGAAGCCTACAGTACCTCTATGAAACCTTAATTGCAACTCCAGTACCCACCCTTAAGTTTCTGATGACATACAAATTAAGTCAGGACCATATTGAGTTGCTGTTTGGGCTAGTAAGAGGTATGGGAGGTTGGAACAACAATCCAACAGTAAGGCAGTTTTCTGCTGCATATAAGAAATTGCTTGTGCACAATGACCTACAAGATATTGTTCGAGGCAACTGCTTACCACTAGAGTCTGTGCCAATATTAAATGTATCCAGCAGGTGTGTAAGAAACACTGAAAGTAATTCTTTTCTTCAATTAATTAATAATTCAGTCCTTAAAAGAAGAATACTAGATGATGCAGATAATCAAGAAGCAGGTGACTATATATATATTCCAAGTCATTCCCACCTCTCAAAGTGTGTGAATAAAATTATGGCATATATTGCCGGTTTTGTTGCATATAAACTGATGAGGTCATTACACTGTGAACCATGCATTTCCTCCCTAAGCTTAGATAAGGATGATGCAAGCAACCTTCACTCACTAGCTAAAGTAAAGGACAGAGGAAACTTGGTGTATCCTTCTGATAGTGTCATTGACATTTGTGTAACTGCAGAAAAACTGTTCAGAGAAAAAGTGTCATGTAACAGTGCAGGGCAGGGGGCTATTACTAAGTTAGTTACTTCAGTGTTGGCTTATTGTAACCAAAAGGACATATTCCCCACCTTAACTAGTCATATGTATGACACAGACCCTCAGGTAAACCACCTGCATCTGTTAGTTAAGGCAGTTGCCGAGACATATTTGCGGGTACGGTTTAAGTATGAAGGTACACAGATAACTAATAAGTTAGCAAGTAATGTTAAGGTAAGGAGCCGTCAGTTGTACACCAAACTTATTCATTTTAGTGGCCAATAAATACAAACTATATTTAGGATTAATGATTGTATAATAATGTACTTATAACTATGTACTTTACAGTAGACTAATAAATCAGGTATTATTAGGTGTACAATGAATATTTATTATCCACAACATACATGAAAAAAAAAAATCAGGGCTCTCCTTATTTCAAAATCGATTACTAAAACATTTCTATTTCTATTATGTAGATCATTACACTGAAAATACGTTTTTTTTTTTTTTGCGTGGGTACTTGTTTTCTATATTATAATTGAATATCAATATGCAAGGTACTTGAAATAAAAAAAATGTTAGTATAAAAGGAAAAAAATGGTTGTAGTACGTTAACATATAACGAAACAATTGATACTACAGGTTGGCGCGGCGCGGCCTTTCTGCCAGTCCTGGGCGTTGGCCAGAGCGGAGCAGACTGGCTTCACTTTTCCTAGACTCCTCACCCCGCGCGCGCCGCCTCCCCTTTATCCTACCTCCATGCCTGTAATGAGTATTTTAAACCTCAGGTGAGCGATTTCTCTATGAATTTTCGATGTTTCTCACCAAAAGCGAAAGTTTTAGCAAAAAAAAAAAAGGGTCGAAAAATGGTCGGGATTGGGGGGTGCCAGTGGTCAAAAAGTGGTTGGGACGGGGCGGGTTAAATTCATCATATGTCCTAGCCTTGAGGAGCTTGTCTGATCTCAACAAATTGCTTGCTGGACATCTTTCCTGGCTTATGCAAGATGAAAAAATGGCAATTTTCTCTTGTTCATCGAGTATGTGGCGCTTGATGAACGTTTGTTCGCACTGACTGACCAATGAAATGACGTCAATACGATCTTTTTCTGGGCCAGAGAATTTTGGGGCAGTTTTATCTTCATGGTAAACATAAACATGAGGTGGGGAAGTTTGATCCGCGGTATTTGTTTTGATATTCATTTTTACTGTTTGCTCTGTTAATTTTACTTGGACTTGTTTATCGTTGTGTGGGGTAATGGTGGAATAGGATTCGCCTGCACGTTGCACTATATCAAGTATATTCTGATAGGTATGCAAGGCAGAAACTAAGTCCTCACTTGCTACGCCAGGGGGGGTTTCCCACTCATCATCTTGAACTGACGTATTTGTTTCTTGATCTTTAGTTTGTGTTGAGTTTTGTACAATGGGTGTGTTGCCTTGGTGCTCTCCTAATTATGAATCTATTGTTGGAGCTAATTGATTTTCATCAGGTATTAACGTGGGTGGTGGCGAAAATATCCCTGTCATTAATGTATGGTGTTATGAAATATGCTTTTTTTTATATATGTCCTAACTCAATAGATGAGTAAATGAGTTGTAATAAATGATAGATAGTGAGTGTATAAGTGTATATATAGAAATAAGTAAAGGAGTTGAATATACCTAATTTTAGCACTGAGAAGAAATGAGTAAGTATAATTTCACCCACTTAATACAGATCGGAGAGGAGTGTCGATGCAACTGTCGATCTCGGAAGAAAAATGCAGGGTTGATTGAAGATCTCTTGATAATTCTAGTGCTGTGTTGATGGACAATCTTACTCAGGAAATTCCATGGTCTGGTGCTTGTGGTGGGTAACAGCTGTCACAGGCAAACCTCAGCATAGAACGTCGAATTTCCAACTCAATACTGTGGAAATAAATGAGTATGAGTAGGAGCTATGTGAATAATGAGTAATGAGTAGTGGGTGAGAAGTGCCTGGTGTCAGTCACACGTTGTTTGGCGTGGCCTTATGTCAGCAAACTCGAGTGGTGATGTCTCGGCAGATACACATGGTGACGTCGGCTTCCCACACTGGTAGCTGTGGTGAGTAAATGAGTAGTGATGCGTAACCTGGGTGAAGAAAGATGAGTAAGATGTGTTATAAATGTGGCTCTGATGTTTTGCTGTGTGTCTTGACCTCTGCGTCAGCGATGGAGGTAGGCAGGAGAGAGTGGTGGGGGTTTGTGTGCTTGTTGCTTTGGTCTTTCCTCTTCTTTACTTGCTTTGTTTTTTTATTCTTCTTGCTGCTGCTTGAAGTTATATGAAGATTATAGAGTTGTTTTGTAGACTTGCAGGCTCATTGGCTTGTAGGCTGTATTTTGTAGGAATTCACTGTAGAACTGAAGCTAATCTTGTAGAGTCTCGCCTGCTTTTGTAGAAATTCACTGTTGATTCAGAGACGATTTTGCGGACGTTTGCTGGCCACCAAATGTCACTCTCGTTTCATGTAGTAGGAATTAAAGATGAATACAGTGAGTTGATCCTAATGTATTATCTTCAGAGAAAATCTAAGTTGAGCAGGGTATATCTTACAGAGACTTAATATAATAAGTAAGTCTAGTTGGGCCCCTCTTCTTGTTCACTCTCTCCACTACCTGTTGGTTCTAGTGCTAGCCTCCTTCTGAGCTCTGCTTCCTAAATTCTGGTGTAGCAGGGGTCATGTCACGTGTGTTACACTGTGGTTGGAAAGTTCTAGAAACCTGTGTGTGAGTATGTGTGTATGTGTGTGAATGGTCACTAGGCTTTGTTCGTATGCTATCTCGCTGACACACTACCTCTATCATCCCCTGACTTGCTACTTCCTGTGTATTGTCAACATTTCCTCAGTTAATTTGCAAGATCATTTCCCTTTCCCAGGCTTGCCTGGAGCTCTGTCTGTCTATCTATTTATCTATCTATCTATCTATTATGATTTGTAATTACAATATGGAGTCCTAACAATAATACGGGATGCAGTTTTCAGCATCTAACAGTTATCTTCACAGTTTGCAGGTTAACAGTCAGCAAAATTATTGCTTGGTGTTTTTTTATCTATTATTATTATTATTATTATTTTCAGATAAGTACAATGTCGCACAAAAGAAGTGATACAACCGAACAGAAGAACAAGGATGTCTGAACCAATGTTTTAGTGCAGTTCCAGCAGTCACATAGAAGAAGAGGAATTGTGCCTTTAGAAGAATCTTGATTAGAAGAAATATGCAGAATGCCAAACCAAATGCAAGTTTTTGGACGTTACCAGTTTCTTCAAGCAAAAATCAAATTAAGGAAGGAACGAATAGTCGAAATTTTCAAAGAAGTTACAAAATTATGGGAGAATAAATTGAACTTTCCACATGTGACAGATGAAGCAATACAAACAAAGCTTGACAAGGTGCTAAAATCTTACGATGAATGTGTCAAGAGGGGAAAATATGATGCCCTAAATAAATTTTTTTCATATCACAAAAGTAAATGGGCAATTGATATTCACTGAAGATAAACAACTCTACCACCTACAAGTGCAAACCAAAGAAGTGGGGTACTCAACAGGTCAAGTTGCAAGTAAGGAAACCATTCACCCTTCAAAAAGACGAAAACTACATATTGAATTTATATTATCATCAGCATCTAACTAATAAAGAATTATAAAAAACTAAAATCACAGTTTGTTAATGGAACAGAAGAGATCCTCAATAAGTCAGGCTGGAAAGATGACACGAATTTTTTGTACCATTTAACACGAGTGTTTAGATTCTTTGAACAAAAAGGGCATTTTCCTTTCATTAACTTTCACAATATTTCAAATATCAGTAATGCGAGGTGGAATTCAAGAGCAATTCTCGCTATCCTTGCATTCATTCTTATACCTACAACAAGGAAGATTTTGGAGAAGATATGCAGATTCATTTCATACGAATGGGCAGAGTACTGGCTTACTGAGCAGATGTACAATGAAAATGACTTCTAGAACTTGTCAGAAATATTGAAAAATTACAAAAAAACACTAAGCTCATTGCAGAAATCACTGGAAGCAGGAGCCATCCTTACTCAAGATACCAAGAAGTAATCAGTGTGCAGAACGTGCAACCAAAGTGATGCAGGAACTTTATGCTGCTTGCAGAAACAAAGCCAAACTGCGACTTAGATTTATTCTAGCTAATAACCAGTGATTTTAAGTATTAATGCATTTGTATAAGCGCTTTAGTTTTTTTATTATACATGTAAATATGCACTTGCAAAAATGGAATATTTTATCTCGGGGTGACCTTTTTTTTTTTTTTTAACTGTGAGGATTAAGGGTGTTTTTTTCTTTTCAGGGGAGGGGGGTTAAGCAAAACTTCATCGAATTGAGGTACAGGAACATAAGGTTGTAAACAAGATATAACCCTAATATATATATATATATATATATATATATATATATATATATATATATATATTGTATATATACATACATATATATATATATATATATATATATATATATATATATATATATATATGTAATATACTGGGAGCCTCTGTTATACAGTGGTAGAGTGTGCGTTCTGTACACGGGTGGACCAGGTTTCGCGCCCCGCCAGGGTACGACCACGTACTGCATTGGTGGACACCAGGGGTGCTGTGGTTGAACCAGTGTCGCTTACTGTAAAGTATGCTTGCACCCAGTCGGCTTGCGCGGGCCGATTACACTTGGTTCACAGACTACACACACATCCAAAGCCACTCCAACACTACATATACACTAACAAGCACTTCTCATCCAACACACAATCTCTACCAGACACCCTAAGCCACTTGGTAGAGATACATTGGCTGTATCGTCCCGACTTCAGTTGGGATAGGCCGGTCCTGCAGTGGATACTCAAATGGATGATGATGATGATGATGATAGTATACTGTATATATATATTTATATATATATATATATATATATATATATATATATATATATATATATATATATATATATATATATATATATATATATATATATATATATATATATATAGATATAGATATAGATAGATAGATATAGATATATAGATATAGATATATATATATATATAGATAGATAGATAGATAGATAGATATCGATATATATATATATATATTGTACATAGCCTAGGATTTCATCATCCTTTGTGTAATTTTAACGCACAGTATGCTGCATGTTTGATCACGAGCGTGTTCTGCCTCAGTCCCCCCTTCTACTGTTATAGTAGAGTAAGTCGTCCTTTCTGTTGTTCAGAGTAGCATTGTCAGCTCTTTGTCCCCTATGGCTTCATTTGCGCGTCCTTCTTACAAGTTGTATCAAGCTCTGCTGGCCCCTATATAATGAGCTCAGTCTCTGCATTATTGCCACTTAGATCTGCTCCTCATTTTGTTCACATCTCTGTCCTCCCCTGTACAGTTGTTATTATTGTGAGTGCTCAGGAAGTCTCCAGCCATCTAGCAGCTGTGTGTAATTTGAGTATAACTGTTGTTGCATTTCTTCTTGTACTGTGTAGCATAAGGTTAGTTCTTAGGCCTAGTAAGGTTTTTGTAATTTATGTAAGGTTCTTATTGTCAGCCATCATTAATAATATTTTGTATCTGTAATAATATATCTGGCATTCACTGAGTATTATCTGGTATCTCATTTTAACAGGGCTGACTTAGATAAATTTACTCTTGCTAATTTCGTGTTAATAGAGGCTATTGCAGTTAACCATATATTTAACCTGTTTTTTGCCATTACATTATCCTTATGAGTCCTAAATGTTTTGTTGTTAGTTTGAGCATTAAACTTTAACTTGTAATTTTACCTAACTCTTTTGTTTTGAACCTGGAACTTTACGGGACAGTAGTGACTCTTAGTATTCTTACTTAAAGTGTACATTATCTTTCTCTGTTCCGTAACATAAATTTGGCGACCTCATATCAGGATATTCAGGATATTATCATAAGGATATTGCTTGATATTTTGTGACTGTGATTTATTCATGATGTCTACTATTACTACACTTGATGAAGCCAAAGATTTTTTGTCAAATGTGCAAACAATGTGTGATGTAGAAAACAGAACAAAGAATGAACTTAAGCTTGTTGCTCAACAATTGGGAATTGCAGTTCACTCTCATCATTCTAAAGATCAAATTGTTGGCATGATTAATAAGAGCTTGTTTACTGTAACTCCTCCAGATGAGCAAACGCAGATTGAAATAGCTAAGTTACAGCTAGCCCTGCAGGAGGCTCGTGTTAAGGAGGCTGAATTTCAAGCAAATGCTAAGGAGGCTGAATCTCAGGCTCGGATTCAGGAGGCACAGATACAGGCTCAGGCACAAATTGCACTAGCTAGGATTCAGGCAGACCATGAGTATCGCATGAAACAAGGTGGAACTGGATCATCTAGCTCTGATGATTTTGATGTGGCTAAAAATGTTAAACTTGTCCCTCCTTTTAATGAATCTGATTTAACAAAGTATTTTCAGTTGTTTGAGAGGGTAGCTGCAGGTTTTAAATGGCCCAAGGAGTATTGGCCAGTACTCCTTCAAACTGTTCTCACCGGTAAAGCTCAAGTAACTTATGCATCTTTGCCTCAGGATCAATGTGATAATTATGATGTAGTTAAGAGCTTGATTCTTAAGGCCTATGAGCTTGCTCCTGAAGCTTATAGAGTAAAATTAGGACAACTTATAAGCAAGATAAGCAATCCCATGTTGAGTATGCAAAAATCAAAGAAGATCTGTTAGAGCAGTGGTTAAATTCTAAGAATGTGGATTCTGATTTTGGTAAATTTAAGCAGATGATTTTGCTGGAGGACTTCAAGAGGTGTGTTAATAAAGATGTAAGCCTATATCTTGATGAGAAAGAATAGATAATTTGTCTGATGCTGCAGTTTTAGCTGATGAATATGTTCTCACTCACAAGAGATATTCTAAAGAAATAGGGAAAGCTGAGAGTAAGTACGTTGCCTCTACTCAGAGTACAGGTAACAGGAAAGAGAATAAAGATGATGTTTCTCAGGAAGTAAATACCAGCTTCACCTCTAGATTTCAGAAAAGTAAATGTACTTATTGTAGTAAGCTTGGTCATACTACGGAGAAATGTTTCAAGAGACAGCGTGATGTGAACAAAAAGGAGTCTTTAAATATTCAGTCAATTGGTCCAGTGTCCACCCTTGAGAGTTCCCAGAATTCTTTAACTGAGTTAACTGAACCTGCTTTGAGGGGTAACTTAAATTCTCATGATGGAGCTCCTCTTTTGAGCAGTAACGTGGGTGACACTCTCAAGAGTTCATGTGCTAATTTCCTGTCTGATGGTTTTGTCAGTCCTCTGGACAGTAATGACAGGAAATCAGTTCAAATATATCTTGATACAGGTGCTTGCCAATCCCTTATGCTGACCAGTGTTCTAGGCTCTAATGTTAATTCCTCTGATGAAATTGTAATCTTACAAGGTGTAGGGAATAATTACTTCTCTGTCCCTCTGTGCAGAGTGATTTTAGAGTCTGGTTTTGCTAATGGTTCCGTTATGGTTGGGTTGGTTGAGACACTCCCAATGTCAGGTGTAACTTTCTTACTTGGAAATGATATTGGTGGAAGTCAAGTGTGTCCAGCTCCTCAGTTGTCTAGTGAGCCAGTGGCTGCGGCCCAGGATTGTGATGTCCCTGATGTGTTCCCTGCATGTGCTGTCACTAGGGCTAAGTCTAAAGTTACTGGTGACGTGGAGGATAATGATGATGATGATGTTATCCTAGCTGACACTTTTCTTGCTAATTTGGACCACTCACCAGATGAAGCAGTACCCCGTAGTGTTGATAATTTGTCTCGTCAAGAGTTGGTTGAGTTGCAGGTTGCTGACCCTGAGTTGAAAGGTCTAGCTAACTCTGCTTGCAGTGAGGAAGAGTCAGCTGGTGCTTCTACATGTTATTATATAAAGTCAGGAGTACTTATGAGGAAGTGGAGACCCCCAACAGTATCAGCCGACTGTGAATGGGAGGTTGTACGAGTACATCAAATTGTCATCCCTCATGTTTGTAGGCAGGATATCATTAGAGTGGCTCATGATTCCAGTTTGGCAGGACACCTTGCAGTGAGGAAGACTGTGGCACGCATTTTGAAACACTTCTACTGGCCAGGTATCTTCAGGGATGTTTCCTGGTATTATAAGTCTTGTCACACCTGTCAAGTTGTGGGGAAGTGTAATCAGACCGAAAAGGTTGCACCTCTAGTTCCCATTCCTCCTTTTGAGGCGCCTTTCACCCGTGTGTTGGTGGATATTGTGGGCCCTCTTCCTAAGACTTCTTCAGGATTTTCTTATGTGTTGACCCTGATTGATATGGCTACTCGATATCCTGAAGCCATTCCACTTAGAAATATCTCAGCAAAGAACGTGGTTAAGGAAATACTAGGGTTCTTCACAAAGTTTGGTCTGCCCAAGGAGGTACAGTCAGACCGGGGAAGTAATTTCATGTGAAATGTTTTCAAGCAGTCTCTGAAAGAGTTGGGCATCACCCAGATCACGTCTTCAACTTACCATCCCCAGACCTAAGGAGCGTTGGAGAGATATCATCAAACTCTGAAATCGATGCTCAAGAAATACTGTTTGGAACATCAGAAAGACTGGGACAAAGGTCTTCCATTCGTTGTATTTGCCGCAAGAGAATCTCCAAATGAATCACTGGGCTTCTCACCTTTTGAACTACTGTTTCGCCATGAAGTAAGAGGACCCCTTAAGCTACTCAAGGAATGCTGGCTGTCGGAGGAAGATGACGTCAACCTGCTGGAGTATGTGATGAAGTTCAAAGAACGGCTGTCCACTGCTTTACAGCTGGCGAGAGAGAATTTAGGAGCTGCTCAGGAGAAGATGAAGACTTGGTATGATAAGAAGTCCATGTTACGCCACTTTCAGCCAGGAGATCAGGATTTGATTCTGCTACCGGTGCATGGGCAACCTCTTCAAGCCAAGTTTAGTGGTCCTTATTTTGTGGAGAAGAAACTCAGTGATGTCAACTATGTCATCGCCACACCAGATCGCAGAAAGAACAAGCAACTTTGTCACATCAACATGCTAAAGTTATATCACAGGCGGGACGAAAATAACCCAGTCTGCACTGTAGCTGCTCCACCCGAGTCTGCAAGTGAAGTTCTCCCATGCAGTATGAGCCTGAGTGATAGTTTGGGGAAGAATCCTGATATCATGAATGATCTCCAGACTAAGCTTTCTCAACTACCTCCCGAGGAAAGGCAGGAGTTTTCGGCATTACTTCAGGAGTACCCGCAAGTGTTCCGTGCCACTCCAGGAAGAAGCACTGTGTTGATGCATGATATCGATGTTGGAGACGCAAAGCCAATTAAACTGCCTCCTTACCGTGTGAACCCAGTGAAAGTTCCTCTCATCCAGAAGGAGCTTGGCTACCTGTTGGACCACAAGATGATTGAGCCCTGTCAGAGCGAGTGGAGTTCTCCTGTCACTCTAGTCCCTAAGCCAGGTGGGTCACAGCAGCTTTGCATTGACTACAGACCTGTTAATCAGATAACCAAAACAGACACTGACCCTCTCCCTCGCGTGGAAGATTGCATAGGCAAGATCGGAAAGGCTAGGTACATAAGTAAGTTTGATTTGTTAAAGAGATACTGGCAAGTACGTATGACTGAACGTGCTAGGGAGATCTCATGTTTTGTAACACTAGGAAAGACTTTTGCATGTTCTGTAATGCCATGTGGTATGAAGAATGCACCAGCCACATTTCAGAAGCTCATGAATGTTGTAACAGAGGGTTTGGCAGAGTGTGTTGTTTATATTGATGATGTTTTAATCTTCAGTGACAACTGGAAAGATCACATATGCCATGTCAGTAAATTTCTTGAGCGTTTGGTTCAGGCTAATCTTGTAGCTAATTTATCAAAGTGTGAGTTTGGTCAAACTAAAGTTCAGTACCTTAGGTACGTAATTGGTGATGGACATGTTGCACCACCAGGAGCTAAGGTTCAGGTTATAAGTGATCTTCCCAGACCTAAAAGTAGGAAAGAGCTACAAAGATTTTTGGGAATGGTAGGTTATTACCGGAGATTTGTTCTTAACTTTTCAATTCTTGTATCACCACTTACAGACCTACTGAAAAAGGGAGTTAAATTTGTCTGGACCGATAACTGTGAATCCTCTTTCAACAAACTTAAAGCTATCCTATTAAGTCAGCCAGTGCTCGCTACTCCAAATTTTGCTAAGCCTTTTAAGATGGCTGTTGACGCAAGTGATACAGGAGCTGGGGCTGTTTTGCTGCAAGAGGATGATCAGGGTATTGAACACCCTGTATCTTATTACAGTAAGAAGTTCACTCCACCTCAAAGGAACTACTCAACTATTGAGAAAGAGCTTTTTGCCTTGATTTTGGGTTTACAGCATTTTTCATTTTATTTGTGTTCTGGTTTTGACCCCATAGTCATTTATACCGATCATAACCCACTGATATTCCTTAGTAAATTTAAAGATAAAAATCAGAGATTGACAAGATGGAGTCTACTTCTTCAGGAGTATTCATTAGACATACAACATGTCAAGGGGAAAGAAAATGTTATTGCAGATTGCTTATCTAGACTTTAGACAGATTGTTTTAGAGTAATAAGAAATTTCCTTTGTAAATTTCTTTTTCTTTGTGGGGAGGTGTTACATAGCCTATGATTTCATCATCCTTTGTGTAATTTTAATGCACAGTATGCTGCATGTTTGATGACGAGCGTGTTCTGCCTCAGTCTCCCCTTCTACCATTATAGTAGAGTAAGTCGTCCTTTCTGTTGTTCAGAGTAGGATTGTCAGCTCTTTGTCCCCTATGGCTTCATTTGCGCGTCCTTCTTACAAGTTGTATCAAGCTCTGCTGGCCCCTATATAATGAGCTCAGTCTCTGCATTATTGCCACTTAGATCTGCTCCTCATTTTGTTCACATCTCTGTCCTCCCCTGTACAGTTGTTATTACTGTGAGTGCTCAGGAAGTCTCCAGCCATCTAGCAGCTGTGTGTAATTTGAGTATAACTGTTGTTGCATTTTTTCTTGTACTGTGTAGCATAAGGTTAGTTCTTAGGCCTAGTAAGGTTTTTGTAATTTATGTAAGGTTCTTATTGTCAGCCATCATTAATAATATTTTGTATCTGTAATAATATATCTGGCATTTACTGAGTATTATCTGGTATCTCATTTTAACAGGGCTGACATAGATAAATTTACTCTTGCTAATTTCGTGTTAATAGAGGCTATTGCAGTTAACCATATATTTAACCTGTTTTTTGTCATTACATTATCCTTATGAGTCCTAAATGTTTTGTTGTTAGTTTGAGCATTAAACTTTAACTTGTAATTTTACCTAACTCTTTTGTTTTGAACCTGGAACTTTACGGGACAGTAGTGACTCTTAGTATTCTCACTTAAAGTGTACATTATCTTTCTCTGTTCCGTAACATAAATTTGGCGACCTCATATCAGGATATTCAGGATATTATCATAAGGATATTGCTTGATATTTTGTGACTGTGATTTATTCATGATGTCTACTATTACTACACTTGATGAAGCCAAAGATTTTTTGTCAAATGTGCAAACAGTGTGTGATGTAGAAAACAGAATAAAGAATGAACTTAAGCTTGTTGCTCAACAATTGGGAATTGCAGTTCACTCTCATCATTCTAAAGATCAAATTGTTGGCATGATTAATAAGAGCTTGTTTAATGTAACTCTTCCAGATGAGCAAACGCAGATTAAAATAGCTAAGTTACAGCTAGCCCTGCAGGAGGCTCGTGTTAAGGAGGCTGAATTTCAAGCAAATGCTAAGGAGGCTGAATCTCAGGCTCGGATTCAGGAGGCACAGATACAGGCTCAGGCACAAATTGCACTAGCTAGGATTCAGGCAGACCATGAGTATCGCATGAAACAAGGTGGAACTGGATCATCTAGCTCTGATGATTTTGATGTGGCTAAAAATGTTAAACTTGTCCCTCCTTTTAATGAATCTGATTTAACAAAGTATTTTCAGTTGTTTGAGAGGGTAGCTGCAGGTTTTAAATGGCCCAAGGAGTATTGGCCAGTACTCCTTCAAACTGTTCTCACCGGTAAAGCTCAAGTAACTTATGCATCTTTGCCTCAGGATCAATGTGATAATTATGATGTAGTTAAGAGCTTGATTCTTAAGGCCTATGAGCTTGCTCCTGAAGCTTATAGAGTAAAATTAGGACAACTTATAAGCAAGATAAGCAATCCCATGTTGAGTATGCAAAAATCAAAGAAGATCTGTTAGAGCAGTGGTTAAATTCTAAGAATGTGGATTCTGATTTTGGTAAATTTAAGCAGATGATTTTGCTGGAGGACTTCAAGAGGTGTGTTAATAATGATGTAAGCCTATATCTTGATGAGAAAGAGTAGATAATTTGTCTGATGCTGCAGTTTTAGCTGATGAATATGTTCTCACTCACAAGAGATATTCTAAAGAAATAGGGAAAGCTGAGAGTAAGTACGTTGCCTCTACTCAGAGTACAGGTAACAGGAAAGAGAATAAAGATGATGTTTCTCAGGAAGTAAATACCAGCTTCACCTCTAGATTTCAGAAAAGTAAATGTACTTATTGTAGTAAGCTTGGTCATACTACGGAGAAATGTTTCAAGAGACAGCGTGATGTGAACAAAAAGGAGTCTTTAAATATTCAGTCAATTGATCTAGTGTCCACCCTTGAGAGTTCCCAGAATTCTTTAACTGAGTTAACTGAACCTGCTTTGAGGGGTAACTTAAATTCTCATGATGGAGCTCCTCTTTTGAGCAGTAACGTGGGTGACACTCTCAAGAGTTCATGTGCTAATTTCCTGTCTGATGGTTTTGTCAGTCCTCTGGACAGTAATGACAGGAAATCAGTTAAAATATATCTTGATACAGGTGCTTGCCAATCCCTTATGCTGACCAGTGTTCTAGGCTCTAATGTTAATTCCTCTGATGAAACTGTAATCTTACAAGGTGTAGGGAATAATTACTTCTCTGTCCCTCTGTGCAGAGTGATTTTAGAGTCTGGTTTTGCTAATGGTTCCGTTATGGTTGGGTTGGTTGAGACACTCCCAATGTCAGGTGTAACTTTCTTACTTGGAAATGATATTGGTGGAGGTCAAGTGTGTCCAGCTCCTCAGTTGTCTAGTGAGCCAGTGGCTGCGGCCCAGGATTGTGATGTCCCTGATGTGTTCCCTGCATGTGCTGTCACTAGGGCTAAGTCTAAAGTTACTGGTGACGTGGAGGATAATGATGATGATGATGTTATCCTAGCTGACACTTTTCTTGCTAATTTGGACCACTCACCAGATGAAGCAGTACCCCGTAGTGTTGATAATTTGTCTCGTCAAGAGTTGGTTGAGTTGCAGGTTGCTGACCCTGAGTTGAAAGGTCTAGCTAACTCTGCTTGCAGTGAGGAAGAGTCAGCTGTTGCTTCTACTTGTTATTATATAAAGTCAGGAGTACTTATGAGGAAGTGGAGACCCCCAACAGTATCAGCCGACTGTGAATGGGAGGTTGTACGAGTACATCAAATTGTCATCCCTCATGTTTGTAGGCAGGATATCATTAGAGTGGCTCATGATTCCAGTTTGGCAGGACACCTTGCAGTGAGGAAGACTGTGGCACGCATTTTGAAACACTTCTACTGGCCAGGTATCTTCAGGGATGTTTCCTGGTATTGTAAGTCTTGTCACACCTGTCAAGTTGTGGGGAAGTGTAATCAGACCGAAAAGGTTGCACCTCTAGTTCCCATTCCTCCTTTTGAGGCGCCTTTCACCCGTGTGTTGGTGGATATTGTGGGCCCTCTTCCTAAGACTTCTTCAGGATTTTCTTATGTGTTGACCCTGATTGATATGGCTACTCGATATCCTGAAGCCATTCCACTTAGAAATATCTCAGCAAAGAACGTGGTTAAGGAAATACTAGGGTTCTTCACAAAGTTTGGTCTGCCCAAGGAGGTACAGTCAGACCGGGGAAGTAATTTCATGTGAAATGTTTTCAAGCAGTCTCTGAAAGAGTTGGGCATCACCCAGATCACGTCTTCAGCTTACCATCCCCAGACCTAAGGAGCGTTGGAGAGATATCATCAAACTCTCAAATCGATGCTCAAGAAATACTGTTTGGAACATCAGAAAGACTGGGACAAAGGTCTTCCATTCGTTGTATTTGCCGCAAGAGAATCTCCAAATGAATCACTGGGCTTCTCACCTTTTGAACTACTGTTTCGCCATGAAGTAAGAGGACCCCTTAAGCTACTCAAGGAATGCTGGCTGTCGGAGGAAGATGACGTCAACCTGCTGGAGTATGTGATGAAGTTCAAAGAACGGCTGTCCACTGCTTTACAGCTGGTGAGAGAGAATTTAGGAGCTGCTCAGGAGAAGATTAAGACTTGGTATGATAAGAAGTCCATGTTATGCCACTTTCAGCCAGGAGATCAGGATTTGATTCTGCTACTGGTGCATGGGCAACCTCTTCAAGCCAAGTTTAGTGGTCCCTATTTCGTGGAGAAGAAACTCAGTGATGTCAACTATGTCATCGCCACACCAGATCGCAGAAAGAACAAGCAACTTTGTCACATCAACATGCTAAAGTTATATCACAGGCGGGACGAAAATAACCCAGTCTGCACTGTAGCTGCTCCACCCGAGTCTGCAAGTGAAGTTCTCCCATGCAGTATGAGCCTGAGTGATAGTTTGGGGAAGAATCCTGATATCATGAATGATCTCCAGACTAAGCTTTCTCAACTACCTCCCGAGGAAAGGCAGGAGTTTTCGGCATTACTTCAGGAGTACCCGCAAGTGTTCCGTGCCACTCCAGGAAGAAGCACTGTGTTGATGCATGATATCGATGTTGGAGACGCAAAGCCAATTAAACTGCCTCCTTACCGTGTGAACCCAGTGAAAGTTCCTCTCATCCAGAAGGAGCTTGGCTACCTGTTGGACCACAAGATGATTGAGCCCTGTCAGAGCGAGTGGAGTTCTCCTGTCACTCTAGTCCCTAAGCCAGGTGGGTCACAGCAGCTTTGCATTGACTACAGACCTGTTAATCAGATAACCAAAACAGACACTGACCCTCTCCCTCGCGTGGAAGATTGCATAGGCAAGATCGGAAAGGCTAGGTACATAAGTAAGTTTGATTTGTTAAAGAGATACTGGCAAGTACGTATGACTGAACGTGCTAGGGAGATCTCATGTTTTGTAACACTAGGAAAGACTTTTGCATGTTCTGTAATGCCATGTGGTATGAAGAATGCACCAGCCACATTTCAGAAGCTCATGAATGTTGTAACAGAGGGTTTGGCAGAGTGTGTTGTTTATATTGATGATGTTTTAATCTTCAGTGACAACTGGAAAGATCACATATGCCATGTCAGTAAATTTCTTGAGCGTTTGGTTCAGGCTAATCTTGTAGCTAATTTATCAAAGTGTGAGTTTGGTCAAACTAAAGTTCAGTACCTTAGGTACGTAATTGGTGATGGACATGTTGCACCACCAGGAGCTAAGGTTCAGGTTATAAGTGATCTTCCCAGACCTAAAAGTAGGAAAGAGCTACAAAGATTTTTGGGAATGGTAGGTTATTACCGGAGATTTGTTCTTAACTTTTCAATTCTTGTATCACCACTTACAGACCTACTGAAAAAGGGAGTTAAATTTGTCTGGACCGATAACTGTGAATCCTCTTTCAACAAACTTAAAGCTATCCTATTAAGTCAGCCAGTGCTCGCTACTCCAAATTTTGCTAAGCCTTTTAAGATGGCTGTTGACGCAAGTGATACAGGAGCTGGGGCTGTTTTGCTGCAAGAGGATGATCAGGGTATTGAACACCCTGTATCTTATTACAGTAAGAAGTTCACTCCACCTCAAAGGAACTACTCAACTATTGAGAAAGAGCTTTTTGCCTTGATTTTGGGTTTACAGCATTTTTCATTTTATTTGTGTTCTGGTTTTGACCCCATAGTCATTTATACCGATCATAACCCACTGATATTCCTTAGTAAATTTAAAGATAAAAATCAGAGATTGACAAGATGGAGTCTACTTCTTCAGGAGTATTCATTAGACATACAACATGTCAAGGGGAAAGAAAATGTTATTGCAGATTGCTTATCTAGACTTTAGACAGATTGTTTTAGAGTAATAAGAAATTTCCTTTGTAAATTTCTTTTTCTTTGTGGGGAGGTGTTACATAGCCTATGATTTCATCATCCTTTGTGTAATTTTAATGCACAGTATGCTGCATGTTTGATGACGAGCGTGTTCTGCCTCAGTCTCCCCTTCTACCATTATAGTAGAGTAAGTCGTCCTTTCTGTTGTTCAGAGTAGGATTGTCAGCTCTTTGTCCCCTATGGCTTCATTTGCGCGTCCTTCTTACAAGTTGTATCAAGCTCTGCTGGCCCCTATATAATGAGCTCAGTCTCTGCATTATTGCCACTTAGATCTGCTCCTCATTTTGTTCACATCTCTGTCCTCCCCTGTACAGTTATTATTATTGTGAGTGCTCAGGAAGTCTCCAGCCATCTAGCAGCTGTGTGTAATTTGAGTATAACTGTTGTTGCATTTTTTCTTGTACTGTGTAGCATAAGGTTAGTTCTTAGGCCTAGTAAGGTTTTGTAATTTATGTAAGGTTCTTATTGTCAGCCATCATTAATAAGATTTTGTATCTGTAATAATATATTTGGCATTTACTGAGTATTATCTGGTACCTCATTTTAACAGGGCTGACATAGATAAATTTACTCTTGCTAATTTCGTGTTAATAGAGGCTATTGCAGTTAACCATATATTTAACCTGTTTTTTGCCATTACATTATCCTTATGAGTCCTAAATGTTTTGTTATTAGTTTGAGCATTAAACTTTAACTTGTAATTTTACCTAACTCTTTTGTTTTGAACCTGGAACTTTACGGGACAGTAGTGACTCTTAGTATTCTCACTTAAAGTGTACATTATCTTTCTCTGTTCCGTAACATAAATTTGGCGACCTCATATCAGGATATTCAGGATATTATCATAAGGATATTGCTTGATATTTTGTGACTGTGATTTTTTCATGATGTCTACTATTACTACACTTGATGAAGCCAAAGATTTTTTGTCAAATGTGCAAACAGTGTGTGATGTAGAAAACAGAATAAAGAATGAACTTAAGCTTGTTGCTCAACAATTGGGAATTGCAGTTCACTCTCATCATTCTAAAGATCAAATTGTTGGCATGATTAATAAGAGCTTGTTTAATGTAACTCTTCCAGATGAGCAAACGCAGATTGAAATAGCTAAGTTACAGCTAGCCCTGCAGGAGGCTCGTGTTAAGGAGGCTGAATTACAAGCAAATGCTAAGGAGGCTGAATCTCAGGCTCGGATTCAGGAGGCACAGATACAGGCTCAGGCACAAATTGCACTAGCTAGGATTCAGGCAGACCATGAGTATCGCATGAAACAAGGTGGAACTGGATCATCTAGCTCTGATGATTTTGATGTGGCTAAAAATGTTAAACTTGTCCCTCCTTTTAATGAATCTGATTTAACAAAGTATTTTCAGTTGTTTGAGAGGGTAGCTGCAGGTTTTAAATGGCCCAAGGAGTATTGGCCAGTACTCCTTCAAACTGTTCTCACCGGTAAAGCTCAAGTAACTTATGCATCTTTGCCTCAGGATCAATGTGATAATTATGATGTAGTTAAGAGCTTGATTCTTAAGGCCTATGAGCTTGCTCCTGAAGCTTATAGAGTAAAATTAGGACAACTTATAAGCAAGATAAGCAATCCCATGTTGAGTATGCAAAAATCAAAGAAGATCTGTTAGAGCAGTGGTTAAATTCTAAGAATGTGGATTCTGATTTTGGTAAATTTAAGCAGATGATTTTGCTGGAGGACTTCAAGAGGTGTGTTAATAATGATGTAAGCCTATATCTTGATGAGAAAGAGTAGATAATTTGTCTGATGCTGCAGTTTTAGCTGATGAATATGTTCTCACTCACAAGAGATATTCTAAAGAAATAGGGAAAGCTGAGAGTAAGTACGTTGCCTCTACTCAGAGTACAGGTAACAGGAAAGAGAATAAAGATGATGTTTCTCAGGAAGTAAATACCAGCTTCACCTCTAGATTTCAGAAAAGTAAATGTACTTATTGTAGTAAGCTTGGTCATACTACGGAGAAATGTTTCAAGAGACAGCGTGATGTGAACAAAAAGGAGTCTTTAAATATTCAGTCAATTGATCTAGTGTCCACCCTTGAGAGTTCCCAGAATTCTTTAACTGAGTTAACTGAACCTGCTTTGAGGGGTAACTTAAATTCTCATGATGGAGCTCCTCTTTTGAGCAGTAACGTGGGTGACACTCTCAAGAGTTCATGTGCTAATTTCCTGTCTGATGGTTTTGTCAGTCCTCTGGACAGTAATGACAGGAAATCAGGTAAAATATATCTTGATACAGGTGCTTGCCAATCCCTTATGCTGACCAGTGTTCTAGGCTCTAATGTTAATTCCTCTGATGAAACTGTAATCTTACAAGGTGTAGGGAATAATTACTTCTCTGTCCCTCTGTGCAGAGTGATTTTAGAGTCTGGTTTTGCTAATGGTTCCGTTATGGTTTGGTTGGTTTAGACACTCTCAATGTCAGGTGTAACTTTCTTACTTGGAAATGATATTGGTGGAGGTCAAGTGTGTCCAGCTCCTCAGTTGTCTAGTGAGCCAGTGGCTGCGGCCCAGGATTGTGATGTCCCTGATGTGTTCCCTGCATGTGCTGTCACTAGGGCTAAGTCTACAGTTACTGGTGACGTGGAGGATAATGATGATGATGATGTTATCCTAGCTGACACTTTTCTTGCTTATTTGGACCACTCACCAGATGAAGCAGTACCCCGTAGTGTTGATAATTTGTCTCGTCAAGAGTTGGTTGAGTTGCAGGTTGCTGACCCTGAGTTGAAAGGTCTAGCTAACTCTGCTTGCAGTGAGGAAGAGTCAGCTGGTGCTTCTACTTGTTATTATATAAAGTCAGGAGTACTTATGAGGAAGTGGAGACCCCCCACAGTATCAGCCGACTGTGAATGGAAGGTTGTACGAGTACATCAAATTGTCATCCCTCATGTTTGTAGGCAGGATATCATTAGAGTGGCTCATGATTCCAGTTTGGCAGGACACCTTGCAGTGAGGAAGACTGTGGCATGCATTTTGAAACACTTCTACTGGCCAGGTATCTTCAGGGATGTTTCCTGGTATTGTAAGTCTTGTCACACCTGTCAAGTTGTGGGGAAGTGTAATCAGACCGAAAAGGTTGCACCTCTAGTTCCCATTCCTCCTTTTGAGGCGCCTTTCACCCGTGTGTTGGTGGATATTGTGGGCCCTCTTCCTAAGACTTCTTCAGGATTTTCTTATGTGTTGACCCTGATTGATATGGCTACTCGATATCCTGAAGCCATTCCACTTAGAAATATCTCAGCAAAGAACGTGGTTAAGGAAATACTAGGGTTCTTCACAAAGTTTGGTCTGCCCAAGGAGGTACAGTCAGACCGGGGAAGTAATTTCATGTGAAATGTTTTCAAGCAGTCTCTGAAAGAGTTGGGCATCACCCAGATCACGTCTTCAGCTTACCATCCCCAGACCTAAGGAGCGTTGGAGAGATATCATCAAACTCTCAAATCGATGCTCAAGAAATACTGTTTGGAACATCAGAAAGACTGGGACAAAGGTCTTCCATTCGTTGTATTTGCCGCAAGAGAATCTCCAAATGAATCACTGGGCTTCTCACCTTTTGAACTACTATTTCGCCATGAAGTAACAGGACCCCTTAAGCTACTCAAGGAATGCTGGCTGTCGGAGGAAGATGACGTCAACCTGCTGGAGTATGTGATGAAGTTCAAAGAACGGCTGTCCACTGCTTTACAGCTGGTGAGAGAGAATTTAGGAGCTGCTCAGGAGAAGATGAAGACTTGGTATGATAAGAAGTCCATGTTACGCCACTTTCAGCCAGGAGATCAGGATTTGATTCTGCTACCGGTGCATGGGCAACCTCTTCAAGCCAAGTTTAGTGGTCCTTATTTTGTGGAGAAGAAACTCAGTGATGTCAACTATGTTATCGCCACACCAGATCGCAGAAAGAACAAGCAACTTTGTCACATCAACATGCTAAAGTTATATCACAGGCGGGACGAAAATAACCCAGTCTGCACTGTAGCTGCTCCACCCGAGTCTGCAAGTGAAGTTCTCCCATGCAGTATGAGCCTGAGTGATAGTTTGGGGAAGAATCCTGATATCATGAATGATCTCCAGACTAAGCTTTCTCAACTACCTCCCGAGGAAAGGCAGGAGTTTTCGGCATTACTTCAGGAGTACCCGCAAGTGTTCCGTGCCACTCCAGGAAGAAGCACTGTGTTGATGCATGATATCGATGTTGGAGACGCAAAGCCAATTAAACTGCCTCCTTACCGTGTGAACCCAGTGAAAGTTCCTCTCATCCAGAAGGAGCTTGGCTACCTGTTGGACCACAAGATGATTGAGCCCTGTCAGAGCGAGTGGAGTTCTCCTGTCACTCTAGTCCCTAAGCCAGGTGGGTCACAGCAGCTTTGCATTGACTACAGACCTGTTAATCAGATAACCAAAACAGACACTGACCCTCTCCCTCGCGTGGAAGATTGCATAGGCAAGATCGGAAAGGCTAGGTACATAAGTAAGTTTGATTTGTTAAAGAGATACTGGCAAGTACGTATGACTGAACGTGCTAGGGAGATCTCATGTTTTGTAACACTAGGAAAGACTTTTGCATGTTCTGTAATGCCATGTGGTATGAAGAATGCACCAGCCACATTTCAGAAGCTCATGAATGTTGTAACAGAGGGTTTGGCAGAGTGTGTTGTTTATATTGATGATGTTTTAATCTTCAGTGACAACTGGAAAGATCACATATGCCATGTCAGTAAATTTCTTGAGCGTTTGGTTCAGGCTAATCTTGTAGCTAATTTATCAAAGTGTGAGTTTGGTCAAACTAAAGTTCAGTACCTTAGGTACGTAATTGGTGATGGACATGTTGCACCACCAGGAGCTAAGGTTCAGGTTATAAGTGATCTTCCCAGACCTAAAAGTAGGAAAGAGCTACAAAGATTTTTGGGAATGGTAGGTTATTACCGGAGATTTGTTCTTAACTTTTCAATTCTTGTATCACCACTTACAGACCTACTGAAAAAGGGAGTTAAATTTGTCTGGACCGATAACTGTGAATCCTCTTTCAACAAACTTAAAGCTATCCTATTAAGTCAGCCAGTGCTCGCTACTCCAAATTTTGCTAAGCCTTTTAAGATGGCTGTTGACGCAAGTGATACAGGAGCTGGGGCTGTTTTGCTGCAAGAGGATGATCAGGGTATTGAACACCCTGTATCTTATTACAGTAAGAAGTTCACTCCACCTCAAAGGAACTACTCAACTATTGAGAAAGAGCTTTTGCCTTGATTTTGGGTTTACAGCATTTTTCATTTTATTTGTGTTCTGGTTTTGACCCCATAGTCATTTATACCGATCATAACCCACTGATATTCCTTAGTAAATTTAAAGATAAAAATCAGAGATTGACAAGATGGAGTCTACTTCTTCAGGAGTATTCATTAGACATACAACATGTCAAGGGGAAAGAAAATGTTATTGCAGATTGCTTATCTAGACTTTAGACAGATTGTTTTAGAGTAATAAGAAATTTCCTTTGTAAATTTCTTTTTCTTTGTGGGGAGGTGTTACATAGCCTATGATTTCATCATCCTTTGTGTAATTTTAATGCACAGTATGCTGCATGTTTGATGACGAGCGTGTTCTGCCTCAGTCTCCCCTTCTACCATTATAGTAGAGTAAGTCGTCCTTTCTGTTGTTCAGAGTAGGATTGTCAGCTCTTTGTCCCCTATGGCTTCATTTGCGCGTCCTTCTTACAAGTTGTATCAAGCTCTGCTGGCCCCTATATAATGAGCTCAGTCTCTGCATTATTGCCACTTAGATCTGCTCCTCATTTTGTTCACATCTCTGTCCTCCCCTGTACAGTTATTATTATTGTGAGTGCTCAGGAAGTCTCCAGCCATCTAGCAGCTGTGTGTAATTTGAGTATAACTGTTGTTGCATTTTTTCTTGTACTGTGTAGCATAAGGTTAGTTCTTAGGCCTAGTAAGGTTTTGTAATTTATGTAAGGTTCTTATTGTCAGCCATCATTAATAATATTTTGTATCTATAATAACATATCTGGCATTCACTGAGTATTATCTGGTATCTCATTTTAACAGGGCTGACTTAGATAAATTTACTCTTGCTAATTTCGTGTTAATAGAGGCTATTGCAGTTAACCATATTTTAACCTGTTTTTTGCCATTACATTATCCTTATGAGTCCTGAATGTTTTGTTGTTAGTTTGAGCATTAAACTTTAACTTGTAATTTTACCTAACTCTTTTGTTTTGAACCTGGAACTTTACGGGACAGTAGTGACTCTTAGTATTCTCACTTAATGTGTACATTATCTTTCTCTGTTCCGTAACAATATACATATATATATATATATATATATATATATATATATATATATATATATATATATACTGTATATATATATATATATATATATATATATATATACTGAATATATATATAAATATATATATATATATATATATATATATATATATATATATATATATATATATATACAGTGTTCGTCAGAAGTATCGGGCGCCCTGCGTCCCTCCTACAAAACAAAGTTTTCAACATTGAAAAAACATAAAAATAATGCATTTTATTTACCTTTAGTGCTTTGTAGGGTATTCTTTATGTTTCTTCACGAACCTGAGACGTCTTGGAAGTGAAAGGGCAAGGTTCCTAAGGTGCTGGAGGGGTATTTTGTCCCAGGAGTCATGAATGCCTGCTTCCAGCTTAGGGAGAGAGCTCACGTCCTTCCCTTGGTGATTCTTCTTTATGAGGTACTAGAGGGTTTTCTATCAGGTTGAGGTCTGGGTTGCCTGGCCAGTCTTTCATGAATGATACCTGGCAGTCACGAAGCAAATTGGTGACCGATTTGGCTTTATGAGCAGGTGCACCGTCCTGCTGAAATACTCGTGCACCTGTGAGCTTGAAGGACTCAGGTAAATGATCACAAAGAAGCTCCACATAAATGTCCTGATTCACTCTGCAGTTCTTGGGAAGCACAACAAGCTTCCCCCAAACTTTTACCAGAGAAACAAGCCCAAACCATGAGTGAATCAGGGTGTTTAACCGTGCTTTCCACGTAACGGGGGTCAAGCGGGTCACTACCTTTGCACTGGTATACCCGTGCTCCTCGATTACAGGTAACATTAAATGTTGCCTCATCAGACCACAACACTGACAACCATTGCTCCTCACCCCAGTTAAGGTATTTGTTAGCAAAAGCAAGTCGACGAATCGTTGGTAACGTGTAAGAAGAGGCTTTCTCACAGGCCTGTGACTTGTTTAACCAAGTTCATGGACTCTTCGAGACACTGTGCGCACAGAAGCCTCACCAAACATTTCCGGGTTGCTCTCCTTTATTTTCCTTGCACTCACACGAGGATTAGACTCCAATGCACGTTTTAACCCCTTAACCACGGGGCATCACTTTCGTGACGCTTGGAAGCAAAGGATTATACCACGGGGCGTCACTTTCGTGATGCTTGGAAGCAAAGGATCATACCGCGGGGCGTCACTTTTGTGATTCTGTGTTATTTTGAATTCGCCTGGGTTTTCAAGTGGTGGCTTGTATCCTCTTTCAGTACTGCCAATGTCCAACACTAGTCAGCACTCTTAATCTCATCTGTACTCCCATCCATTATTGACAATTTAGCCATTTCTTCCCATTCTTGACTCCCCTACCTACCTCCCCTCCATTACCCTCTCCTCTCGCTTGCCCAGCTGTGCTATGCTAAGTAAATCTTCCCTGGAATTTTCCACTGATTTCATCCATTGAAATAAGCCCTATGCCCTATTCTTATACCAAATAATATATACAAGAAAGAAATAAGGTAAGTGATAGTGCCATATACCTGGAATTGGTTAATTATCACCTGACAACACCTCACGTGCACTCGTTCACTAATTTTTGCTGTTTATATCCCCTTGAAATATGCTGTATAATCTATTCTTGTGATAAAAACATGTATAAGAAAGGAAGGGAGAAGCCTAAGTGATATTTACATTCACCTGGAACTACCTAATTCATTATGTATTATCTAGATTTCCTGCCAATCATTTCATAGCATATATATTAGCAGCTGTCACCAAACTGACATTGGCAGCATTGCACTCCCCCTAGGCGGCTAGGCCACCACACTGTATTCAGTTTACTGTCATCTTTCAAGGTGAAACCACGTCGGATTCGCGCCTATCGAATTCCACCGCTTTTTAGCCCCATGCAAAGGGCCCTGTGACTCTGCCCCCTATTAAACCTCGTGTGGAAAGAGGTAAAGGGCTAAGTGACTGCTGTGGAATGTCAACTGGCTAATTTGTCAATGAAAATGATAGACAGTGACTACGATCTTTCTGGTGAGTAAAACAGTGCAAGTGGAAATGTAAATAATGTGTAAACAGCAAGTGAAAGCAATGAATGTAAATATAAGTGAACAGTGGAAAATAGTTTTATAAGTTACTGCAAGTGACAGTGCATAACACAGTGCAAATAAAATAGAAATGTAAATAATGTAAATAAAATAGAGAATGTAAATAGAAATGTAAATGAGTATTAATATAAGAATACGAGTATATATACTAGGAATAATGAAAGTGAAAGTTTCATTCTAGCATGTATGAATACTATGAGTTATGAAATATAAAGTGTGAGTGTTTTTATGAATAATTAAATGACAGAACACAAACGGTGAACGAGTGCAAGTGGGAAGGTCATACGCGCTCGTAATTTTCATTGCTTTCACAGTGTTTTTTTTTTTTGGAGTATGGATTCCAAACTATTTGAGAATCATTGAATAGTATTTCTAGTGATAATATCATGCTGTGGTAATCATATTACGGGTGGTCGGGAAGTGTAAAGTGGAGACTTCGTTACCCAACTTCAGAGGTCTCCACAAGTCCTACAGTACTTGACGAAGGCTCAACAAACATCCCAGGAGAAAGCTGAAGCTATGTACCATAGGCATATATAATTTTAATATTCTAGGACTTATAACTGATTTTTGGCAAATATTTTTAGAGAATCCGTCGGAGCTCGAATATGACCGCGAGACACGCAAGTCAAGCAAAAACAACCCGACGGTTTAGGGGTTAAAACATTAACAGACCTCGGGGAAGTTTTCCTGGGCCTACCAGACTGCAGTTTCTTTGTGGGAACGTTACCACTGTTGTCCACTCAAAAACAGGCGCACCACCTACACACTGTCGATTGAGCCACACCAACCAATTCACTAATTTCCTTCGTGGGGTGGCCTGCCTCCTTTAGAGCAATGATCTTGGATATGATCTCACTCGATAGTTCACGGGTAGGTGCCATAACAAAGTGGCGAAAGCCAAAACACTGCGGGACACAAGGTAAAAAAATGGCGTAATAAGAGAGGGAGACGTGGGGGAGTTCCTCTCTCTCACACAGCCCGTAGGCAACTGAGATGGGAACCAACCAGCACACAGTAAGGCCTCAAGCTCCCGTGACGTCATGCTAGCGCCTCAAACATGTTGCTCAATTTTTAGTACCAAAAGCGGTTGATTCTTTTTTGGCCAAAAGTATTGCGCGCCCCATCATATATATATATATATATATATATATATATATATATACCTAGGCTGCTTACCCCAAGGAAAGGGAGGTAGCTGAGACAGGACGATACACTCCCTATTTACTCATCCATTCAAACACATTCATTAGCATCTTAGCCCAAAAGGGGAGAACGGACAGATCCTCACCGCACCACACTGCACAAGGGTCAACTGCGCAATGCAATCACTGACATCCGCAGCAGGGCCCGACAGCAGAACTGGTTTACCCCTGCCACATCATAAGAGATCCATCCCCTTACCCACACCTGACCTGACTAGCTGATCACCTACCACTATATATATATATATATATATATATATATATATATATAGTGGTAGGTGAGGGCTCTCACCATCCACTCACTCAATGTAGTGCTGCTCTCATGTGTCTGCCCTTTCGTCTCCTCCATCCATCTTTCCTTCCATCCTATTCTGTCTTTCTTTCCTTCATTCTTTCATCTTCCTTCTGCCTATGGGTGACTCTAGGCTGAGTGACAAGCCAAATGGTTCCGTGTACACCAGGAAACCATTTACTACACTGGGTAGGTAACCATATAACTAGATTTTGGCATCTGGTGGTTTAGTGGGTAATTACGGCACTCCAGTCGGATTGAGCCGGTGAAGGTTTATATGCAAGGGGTGGTTGGGGTTTATTGCTCACGTAATGCGACTCAGGGATAAGTGAGGCTGGTCACTCTCATCTTTAATGTTGGGACCAATTTTCCTAGCCCCGGGCTCCTACGTGGGATTGGATGATGGACGGATGGATGGATATATACATATATCTGTCTATCTATATCTATATATATATATATATATATATATATATATATATATATATATATATATATATATATATATCTATATCTATATATATATTTTTTACAGAGATAGATAGATAGATAGATATACTGTATATGTATATGTCATGTCATCAGCCGTTTGAGTGTCCACTGTAGGACCGGCCTATCCCTACTGAAGTGGGAATGATACAGCCAATGTATCTCTATTAAGTGGCTTAGGCTGTCTAGTAGAGATTGTATGTAGGGTGAGAAGTTCTTGTAGGTGTAATTGTTGTGTTGGAATGGCTATGGATGTGTGCGTAGTCTGTGAACCAAGTGGAATCAGCCTGCACAAGCCGACTGGGTGCAAGCATAGTTTACATTATTTTTATTTTTTTTATTAACAGAAGGAAGGAAGGAAGGAAGGAAAAACAACTTATAAAAAAAAATAATCCATACACCAGATGACTGGTGTCATCTGTTCATAAAATATCTGTAACAGTTAGACTTGAACAGCTGTGGGTTGAAATTTGGAGGGAAACAACTCTGGGGAAGTGAGTTCCAAAGAGTTGCAGTTCGGGGAATGAAAGAATTCTGATAGGCAGAAGTTCTACATTATGGCTGAGTGACATTCCAGTCATGAGCGCTACTAGATGCCCAAGTAGCACGAGGGAAGGTATGGAGAGGTGGCACCATTGACACAACTTCGTCTGAGCATTTGCCAAAAAAAATATCTGTAAAATAATGCAAGAGAGGCAACATTCCTTCTTACTTGCAGGGGAGGTAGTTTATTTGTAATGGTAGGGTTGTTAATAATTCTAACAGCTTTATTCTGAATTTTGTCTACTTGTTTTAATACCTAAACCGTGGGGTTGTTTTGGCGCAACTTGCATGTCCCCCTAGGATGTTCTCACTCCTACAGACTTTCTAAAAATATTTGCCAAAAATCAGTTATTAGACCAAGAATAATAGAATTAAATATGCATATGGCACATACCTTCAGCTTTCTCCTGGGATGTTTGTTGAGCCTTCGTCAAGTACCGTAGGACTTGTGGAGACCTCTGAAGTTGAGTAACGAAATCTCCACTTTACATTTCCCGACACCCCGAAATATGATTACGACAGCCTGATATTATCACTAGAAACACTATTGTATGAGTTTCAAATAGTTTGGAATCCATACTCAAAAAAAAAAAAAAAAAAAACTGTGAAAGCAAAGAAAATTACGAGAGCGTACGATCCTCCCACTTGCGCTCGTTCTTCGCTGGTATTCTGTCATTTATTATTCATAAAAAACACTCACACTTTATATTTCTATTACTATATAACACTTATATACCGTATATATGCAGTCTTTATCCATAAGTTTCCTTCAGTAATAGTAGTTTATTGTCACTGTAGGCATTCAATTTCTCTTTCAGTAAAATACGTAGAGAGCCAAGGTTTCACTTTCACTGTCATAACTTCAAGTAATTGTACTCATAATCTTATATTACTAATTATTTACATTTCTATTTACATTTTCTATTGTATTTTCAATATTTACACTTCTATTTTAGTTACACTATGTTATGCACTGTCACTTGCAGTAACTTATAAAACTATATGACACTGTTCCATCATATTTACATCCATTGCTTTCACTTGCTATTTACACATTATTGATCTACTACTACTATCTAACTACTGCCAGACACCATAATCCCGCAAGGGGTGGCCATTTGACTTTGAGTTATTTGTTTTACGGGAAGGGGCACTAACCCCTCCACCAACCCACTTGTCGACACGTAGGGAGCACGTATGGTTTGGTTATATGGTTACCACCCAGCGTTGTAAATGGTTTCTTGGCTTACAAGAAACCATTTGGCTTGTCACTCAATGTAAAGCCACCTGTAAAGCAAAGAAAAGTAATAAAGTGACAGGAAAGATGCTAGAAATAGGAAGAGAGGAGGGCAGGCATAGAAAAAGAATGATAAAAGCTAAGGAAGACGTAGGCAGCACTACATCAAGTGAGTGGATGATGGTCGCCACCACCTACCACAATCATTATTTATACGTTATTTTAATTTTCTACTTGCGCTTTTAAAACTGCTTCAGGCTGTGGTAATAATAAAAGCAGGTAATGCAGAGGGGAACCTGGCACTCAGCACACTGCCAAGAGGTGCGTTTGTGCTCAGGTGTGCGTTGGGTGGTATGTGCACACACTTGGCACCTGTGGATCGCAGCCTTCCTCTTGGTTGTGGCAGGCATTTGCACCAGTCTGTGCTGATCCATGTACGCCCTCTGCTCAAGTGGGTTGGGAAGTCTTACAGCATGGCGCCTTGGAGTTGCTGCTGTCACCCTACCATATTTTTCCAGCAGCTGCTGGACACAAGTCCTGGCGAACAACCTTAGGGAGATGGACTTGGGTGGCTTTACCTTCATCTTGTACAGGATGAAGTCGTTCAGCATCGTCATGTCAGTGAGATGCAGAAAAACTTTCCTGTACCACCTAGTATTCTTCCTGAGGCAGTCGATCTCTCCAATCATCATGTCACACTTGTCCACCAGCTGCATGTTGATATTATAGTCGATGACAGCATCAGGTTTCCTCACAGGTTCGCCTGTCCTACGGTCGATCTTCCCACTGTCTTTCATTTCCCCCTTGTGCACGGTTTTGAGCATGTGCACGATCCTCTTGACATGCCACCGTATTGCCAGCATCTTCTCAGACTTGCGTAGGTGCACGTCTCCTCGCTGCAAGTTTCCTGCCTCTGGGAATTTGGGGAAGTGGGCACGATTGCTCTTCACAGTGCCACAGGAGCCGATGCCGTGCTCTGAAAAATATTTAGCAAATTTCAGTGCTGTATAATAGTTGTCAGTATACAGCACATGATTCCCACCAAAATACCTTTTAACCCCTACACCGCGGGCATGTTTACCAATGTTTTGTATGTCCCACGGGGTTATTCGGGCTCCGACAGGCTCTCAAAAAATATTAGCCAAAAATCAATTATTAGTCCTAGAATATTAAAATTAAATATACTTATGGCACATACCTTCAGCTTTCTCCAGGAATGTTTGTTGAGCCTTCGTCTGTTACCGTAGGACTTGTGGAGACCTCTGAAGTTGGGTAATGAAGTCTCCACTTTACACTTCCCGACAACCCATAATATGATTACCACAGCCAGATATTAACACTATAAACACTACTCTATGATTTTCAAGTAGTTTGGGATCCATACTCCGAAAAAAAAAAAACACTGTGAAAGCAATGAAAATTACAAGCGCGTCTGACCGTCGCACTTGCGCTAGTTCGCTCTTGGTACTCTGTCATTTATTATTCATAAAACCCCTCACATTTTATATTTCTATTACTATATCATCTATCTATCTATCTATTGCCAGACGTCTCAATCCTGTTTGGGATGGCCACAAACAAATCGCCTCCAAGTCGCCCTGTCCCCCGCCATTTCACTCCCCTGCTCCCAACTCACACCCCCCTCTCTCATATACCTCTCCACCCCATCCCTACATCTCATCCTCGGCCTCCCCCTCCCTCTTCCCCCCTCCACCTCACTCACATACACTCTCTTCGTCAGTCTTTCAACCTCCATTCTCTCCACATGGCCAAACCACCTCAGTGTGTTCCTCATAACGCTTCCTATCACATCCACATCCACACCACAACGCTCCTTTATATCCTCATTCGTCAGCCTGTCTCTCCATGTGACTCCACAGGCTCCTCTTAAATAACTCATTTCCACTGCTATCACTCTTGACTTGTGTCCTTCCAACAACGTCCAAGCTTCACTTCCATACGTTAAGAGTTGGTATCACAATACTGTCATATAGTAACTTTTTCACTTCCATGCTCACTTCCCTGTTTCTTATCACTGCTTTCAAAGAACCAGCAACCTTCCTTCCCTGCTGTACCCTTTCAAGCACTTCACCCTCCAAACCTCCATCCTTACTCATCACACTACCCAAGTACTTAAACACACTCACATTTTCCAATTCCTCACCATCCAACCTCACTGTCCATTCACTGACTTCACCTCTCTCAAAGACCATCACTTTACTCTTCCGTACATTCACCTTTAGATTCCGTTTCTTACACACTCTCCCAAACTCATCCACCAAGCCTTGCAGCTCCCCTTTGTCTTCACTCAACAACACAGTATCATCTGCAAACAACAGTACAGGGAGTTTCCAAACACTATCCTCTCTCACCAGGGCCACTGCAACATCCACTACCCTACCTTATACCTCTTTTATTACCCCATCCATGTACAGATTGAACAGCCATGGAGACATGACACATCCCTGTTTCAACCCAACCTTCAAAGAGAAAAATTCACTTAGTTCACCATCCACACGCACTGCAGTTTGCACCATCGTACATACTCTTCACAGCATTCAACAACTTCCCATCTACTCCATATATTCTTAACACTTTCCAGAATCCTTGTCTATCCACCCTGTCATATGCTTTCTCCAAATCCCTGAAAGCCTTATACAACTTCTTTCCCTTCTCTAGAAACTTTTCCACCAAAGATCTAAGAATGAATATCTGATCTACACAACCTCTTCCCTTCCTAAAGCCTCCCTGTTCATCTCCAACTAATTTCTCTGTTCTTTCTCTAACTCTGTCAATAAGTATCCTACCATACACTTGTCCTATTATACTAAGAAGACAAATGCCCCTATGATTACAACACACTTCTTTTTCCCCTTTTCCTTTGTACAAGGGAATAATTATACCTGACTTCCAATCCTCTGGGACTCTACCTTCCTTCCAGACCAATCTGCACATCTTCCACATCCATTCTACTACTATCTCTCCCCCATGCTTCAGCATTTCACCACACACTCCATCAATTCCTGGGGCTTTCCCCGATTTAACTTTCTTCATTGCTTCCACAACTTCTATCCTACTGATTTCTTCCTGTCTTCTCACCTCCCTCCTTCTCTCAGCCATTCCCTAGCCACTTATACTCGCATTACTTCCATCCTCTATGTTCAACAATTCCTTAAAGTGTTCTCTCCATCTGCTCACTTTTTCTCCCTTCTCCACTAGTAATCTACCATTTTTATCTTTCACTCCCCTGCTAACTTCACTTCCACCCTGTCTTACTCTTTTCACCTCTTTCCAGAACATTTTCTTAGTCCCTCCACTTTACACTCAAATTCCTTCCAAATTCCTCATCCTGGCCACCACCAAGTAGTGGTCAGAAAGTCCACTCCCCCAACCTCTATAAACTCTTGCATCCATTACACATCTTTGCATCCTTTCATCCACACACACATAATCAATCATTGCCTTCCTTTCATTCAGTTCACCACCCACCCTTCTCATCACTCGCCATGTATACCTGTGGATCATTTTATGCCTGAAGAGGGTATTGGGTATCACCAACCCCCTCCCAGCACAAATGTCCACTAACGCACTCCCATTCTCATCTATATCAGCAGGCACACCCCACTCACCAACTATTCCATCCACATTCACATTCCCAATTTTACCATTCATATCATCGATCAAAAACACTCTTTCATTCCTTCCAAACTTTTCCATGCACACTTCTACATTTGTCCAGAAATCTTCTCTCACTCTTCTAGCACGATCTTGCGTTGGCGCATACACACACACAATCGCCCGCATTTGTATTCCAACTTTCAATGTTACCCACACAATCCTTGACCCAACTGATCCATACTGTCTTATGCTCTTCTTCCATCTTTTATTCACAACTATACATACATACTCCTTCCTTTCCCCTCTCATTCTCACCTACTCCTGCACATATACCCCATCCATACTCCCATTCTCTCACACTTTCTCCTCTCCATTTTGTTTCAGTTATTCCACATACATCCACTTTCGCACCCTCAAGCACTTGGACAATCTCTCTCTCTTTTACCTCATCATTCGCTCCCCTTACATTCCACGTAGCCATTATCAAATCCTTTGTCTGGTCCTGGGTCTTCATCGTTTGGTCAGTCCTTGTCCGAGGCTTATTGTTTGTTTTTTTAGTTAGTTGTTTTCTGGGGAGGGGCACTAACCCTCCGCCAACCCTTTTAGTCGCCTTTTACGACAAGCATGGATACTGGGGGAGTATTCTTGAAAAAAAAACCCTACCCCCAGGGGTCTTTCTCCATAAGTTTCCTTCAGTAGTATTAGTTTATTGTCACTGAAGTCATTCAATTCTTCATTCAGTAAAATACTTAGAGAGCCACGGATTCACTTTCACTGTTATAACATAAAGTATTTGTACTCATATTCTTATATTACTAATTACTTACATTACTATTTACATTTTCTATTGTATTTTCAATATTTACCCTTCTATTTCACTTACACTATGTTAGTCACTGCCACTTTCAGTAAGATAAAACTATAATACACTGTTCAGTCATATGTACTGAACATCCTTTGCTTTCACTTGCTATTTACACATTATTTACACATTACTCTCCTTTCCCACTTGCACTGTTAGAACTGCTTCTGGCTGTGGTAATCAAAGAAGCAGGTAACACAGAGGGGAACCTGGCACTCAGTGCACTGCCAAGAGTGCGTTTGTGCTCAGGTGTGCAGCGGGTGGTATGTGCACACACCTGATACCTGCAGATCGCAGCCTTCCTTTTACCTGTGGCAGGCATTAGCTCGAGTCTGTGCCGATCCATATATGCCTTCTGCTCAAGTCGGTCGGGAAGTGTTACTGGATGGTGCCTTGGAGTTGCTGCTGTCACCCTACCATATCTTTCCAGCAGCACACAAGTCCTGGCGAACAACCTCAGAGAGAATGACTTGGGTGGCTTGACCTTCATCTTGTACAGGATGAAGGCGTTCAGCATCGTCATATCTATGAGATGCAAAAAAACTTTCCTGTACCACCTAGTATTCTTCCTGAGGCAGTCGATCTCACCAATCATCATGTCAGACTTGTCCACCAGCCGCACGTTGATATTGTAGTCCAACACAGCATCAGGTTTCATCACAGGTTCGCCTGTCCTACGGTCGATCTTCCCACTGTCTGTCATTTCCCCCTTATGTACAGTGGTGAGCATGTGCGTGACCCTCTTGTTATGCCACCGTATTGCCAGCATCTTCTCAGACTTGCGTAGGTGCATGTCTCCTCGGTGCGAGGTTCCTGCCTCTGTGAATTTAGGGAAGTGGGCATGATTACTTTTGACAGTGCCAGAGGAGCCAATGCCGTGCTCTGAAAGGTATTTGGCAAGTTTCGGTGCTGTATAATAGTTGTCTGTATACAGCACATGATTCACACCAAAAAACTTTTCAAGGAGCACTTTCAGTACACAGCCTGAGAAGCCAAGGGGATGTTTTTTATTCAGATCGACAGTGCTGGCTGAATAAATGACGAAGTCAAGGATGTACCCCGTCTTACAGTCGCACAGTACAAAGAACTTAATACACAGCCTGAGAAGCCAAGGGGATGTTTTTTATTCAGATCGACAGTGCTGGCTGAATAAATGACGAAGTCAAGGATGTACCCCATCTTACAGTCGCACAGTACAAAGAACTTAATTCTAAAGCGATGGTGTTTGCTTGGAATGTACTGAACAAACTGAAGACGTCCTCTGAACAAAACCAAGGATTCGTCAATGACAACCTTCTGAAAGGGGTGGAAAAATGACATAAACTTATCCTTCATTCTGCTCAGAATTTCCCGGATCTTCCAGAGTGGGTCAGTTTGGGAAGGTACATTGTTGTACACAAATTGCAGGTTTCCCATGATGTTCCGGAAGCGATCTCTGGCCATGTACTTATTGAAGGTGGGTGAGGGTAGTAAGCGGTCCATGGACCAGTATTCTTCCAACTCATGCTTCTTTGAGTGTGGCATGAGAAGCATGAGGGCAAAGAACACATACAGCTCCTGCACTCCCAGCATGGACCACTGTTGCATCTTGGCTGCACCTGTACCACTTGCAGCACGTTATGATTCATACCTGTTGGTCTCATCACATATGTGCTGCATGGCTTCGTCATCTAGGAAGGCCAAAAGGTAGTCCACACACTCAGCATTATCGTCAATAGTTAAGGCAGGCTGAACTCCTGAGGAGCTCTCATCAAAAACTAAATGTTCAGGCACAAAATCGGACCCTTCTGTCCACGCGAAGGCGTCCAGGATTCCCTGTCGTGGCGGTGTAGGGTAGGTGGTGGTGGTGGGTGGCTGTGAGGCAGATTTACCCCGTTCAAGGTCACTCACACTGACCCTGGGTTGCCGTACAGCACTAACAGCCCTTACTCTACTACCAACTCTACTTTTACTAGTCCGGGATTTACCTCTTCCTCTACGGCCTGCCTTCATTGTTGATGCTGGTGGTAACTCCAATGACGAAGATTCCGGAGATAACTCAGCAGACGAAGAAGAAGAAATGAGTGAAGTGGAGCTTGGGGAACGGGGAGGTGAATCATCTCGGGACTTATGGCGGGCTGGGTCATGCGGGGCCATTGTTCTGGGGCTAACACGCCGCCTTTTCACTCCCTTCCCAAATTCCTTCCCTTGCTGCACTAACGGCTCCTTTCCATTGGAGCTAGGGATAACTTCCGACAATGAAGCACTCGTACTAGCACTTTCTGGCACGATTACCTCACCCGGCTCATCACACGGTTCACCTGAATTGTCAAAATCACTATCCATCATCACCATGGACAATTCTGCTAGTTCATGTGCCACTGCAGAGTCACTAATTCCTTTCCTGCTTCCCTCACGACTTTTTATGGGTGTAGAGGTCACGGGGCCCTTTGCAATGGGCGCAGAAGCGGCAGAAATGGCGGGGCGCAAGTGCGACATAGTTTGACCACAGCAGAGGACAAGGAACTAAATGCCGCAGCTTATCTAAGAAGGCAAGGGTTGACAATGACACTGAGGCTGACAGCTGCTAACTTACATGCTAATAAATTATTGGTAGAAAATCTCAGCAATACATAAAGAAATAGGTAGTTCCAGGTGAATATAAATGTCACTTAGGCTTCTCCCTTCCTTTCTGATATATATTTTTGCTACAAATATCGATTACAAGGCATAATTCAAAGGGGAAATTACCGTGGTAATGTAGCGAATGAATGCACGTGAGGTGTTGTCAGGTGATAATTACCTAATTCCTGGTGTATAACACTATCACTTACCTTTTTTTGGGGGGGAATATATTATTTTGTATAAGTATAGGGCATAGGGCTTATTTCAATGGATGAAATCTGTGGAAAAATCCGGGGGAAATTTGCTTAGCGCAGCGCGGCGTGGGAGGTAAGAGGACAGGGTAATGGAGGGCAGGTAGGAAGGGGATTCAGGAAGGGGGCAAAATCGCTAAAATGTCAGCAATTGATGGGAGTACAGATCAGATTTGGAGTGCTGACTAGTGTTGGACATTGGCAGTACTGATAGATGATACAAGCCACTACTTGAAAGCCCAGGATAATTCAAAATAACACAGAATCACAAAAGTGACACCCCGCGGTTTGATCCATTGTGCCCGAACATCACGAAAGTGACGCCCCGTGGTTAAGGGGTTAAGCAGCACTTTCACTACACAGCGTGAGAATCCAAAGGGATGTGTTTTGTCCAGATCGACAGTGCTGGCTGAATAGATGACGAAGTCAAGGATGTACCCCGTCTTACAGTCGCACAGTACAAAGAACTTGAATCCAAAGCGATGGCGTTTGCTTGGTAAGTACTGTACAAACCTAAGACGTCCTCTGAACAAAACCAAGGATTCGTCTATGACAACCTTCTGAAAGGGGTGGAAGAATGACATACAGTTATCCTTCATTTTCCTGAGAATATCCTGGATCTTCCAGAGTGGGTCGGTTTGGGAAGGTACATCGTTGTTGGTGAAGTGCAGGTTTCCCATGATGTTCTGGAAGCGATCTCTGGTCATGTACTTATTGAAAGTGGGTGAGGGTAGTAAGGGGTCCATTGACCAGTATTCTTCCAACTCATGCTTCTTTGAGTGTGGCATGAGAAGCATGAGGGCAAAGAACACATACAGCTCCCGCACTCCCAGCATGGACCACTGTTGTATCTTGGCTGCACCTGTACCACTTGCAGCACGTTGTGATTCATACCTGTTGGTCTCATCACATATGTGCTGCATGGCTTCGTCATCTAGGAAGGCCAAAAGGTAGTCCACACACTCAGCATTATCGTCAATAGTTAAGGCAGGCTGAACTCCTGAGGAGCTCTCATCAAAAACTAAATGTTCAGGCACAAAATCGGACCCTTCTGTCCACGCGAAGGCGTCCAGGATTCCCTGTCGTGGCGGTGTAGGGTAGGTGGTGGTGGTGGGTGGCTGTGAGGCAGATTTACCCCGTTCAAGGTCACACGCACTGACCCTGGGTTGCCGTACAGCACTAACAGCCCTTACTCTACTACCAACTCTACTTTTACTAGTCCGGGATTTACCTCTTCCTCTACGGCCTGCCTTCACTGTTGATGCTGGTGGTGACTCCAATGACGAAGATTCCGGAGATAACTCAGCAGACGAAGAAGAAGAAATGAGTGAAGTGGGGCTTGGGGAACGGGAGGTGAATCAACTCGAGACTCATGGGTCGGTTTGGGAAGGTACATCGTTGTTGGCGAAGTGCAGGTTTCCCATGATATTCTGGAAGCGATCTCTGGTTATGTACTTATTGAAGGTGGGTGAGGGTAGTAAGGGGTCCATTGACCAGCATTCTTCCAACTCATACTTCTTTGAGTGTGGCATGAGAAGCATGAGGGTGAAGAACACATGCAGCACCTGCACTCCCAGCACAGTCCACTGTTGCATCTTTGCTGCACCTGCACTACTTGCAGCACGTTGTGATTCGTACCTGTTAGTGTCATCACATATGTGCTGCATGACTTCGTCATCGAGGAAGGCCAAAAGGAAGTCCACACGCTCAACATCCTCATCAAAAGTGAAGGCAGGGTCTATCCCTGAGGAACTCTCATCGAAATGGAGATGTTCAGGGACAAAATCGGAACCTTCCATCCACATGAAGGCATCCAGGATTCCCTGTCGTGGCAGTGTAGGGTGGGTGAGGGTGGAGGGTGGCTGAGAGGCAGACTGGGCTGTTTCAAGGTCACTCTCACTGATCCTAGGTTGCCGTGTAGCACTAGCAGCCCTTACTCTAGTTGCTACTCTACTTTTACGAGTCAGGGATTTACCTCGTCCCCTACGGCCTGCCTTCACTGTAGGTGCTGGTGGAGACTCCGACGACGAAAACTCAGGAGAAAATTCCATTGAAGATGAGGAAGAAATTAATGAAGTGAGACTGGGTGAACGGGGAGGTGATTCAGCTTAGGATTCATGGTGGGCTGGGTCATGCAGGGCCATTGTTCTGGGGCTAACCTGGCGCCTTTTCAATCCCTTCCCAAATTCCTTCTGTTGCTGCACTAAGGGCTACTTTCCCTTGAAGCTAGGGATAACCTGGGACACTGAAGCACTCATACTAGGAGTTTCTCTCACAATTTCCTCCCCAGGCTCATCACACGATTCACCCGAAAGATCAAAGTCATTATCATTGACAATTATGCCAGGTCATGTTCCACTGCTGAGTCACTTAGTCCTTTACTGCTTCCCACACGAGTTTATCTAGGGGTTGAGGTCACAGGGCCCTTTGCAATAGGCACAGAAGTGGCAGAAATGGTGGGGCACGAATGCAACATGGTTTCACCTCAGAGGACGACAAGGAACTGATTCCCACGGCGCATATGCGAAGGCAAGGGTTGACAATGTCAATAGGGTGACAGCTGCTAATTTACATGCTATGAAATGATTGGTAGGAAATCTCAATACATAAAAAAATAGGTAGTTCCAGGTGAATGAAAATATCACTTAGGCTTCTCCCCTCCTTTCATATATATAATTTTATTACGAGAATAGATTATACTGCATATTTCAAGGGAAATTACTGGGGGAAATTAGCGAACGAGTGCACGTGAGGTGTTGTCAGGTGATAATTAGCCAATTCCAGGTGTATGGCATTATCAGTTACCTTATTTTTTTTATATATATTATTTTGTATAAGAATAGGGCATAGGGCTTATTTCAATGGATTAAATCAGTGGAAAATTCCAGGAAAGATTTGCTTGGCACAGCACGACCGGGCAGGCGAGAGAAGAGGGTAATGGAGGGGAGGTAGGGAGGGGAGTCAAGAATGGGGAAAAATGGCTAAATTGTCAACAATGGATAGGAGTACAGATGAGATTAGGAGTGGTGACTAGTGTTGGACATTGGCAGTACTGATAGTTGATACAAGCCACCACTTGTAAGCCCGGAAGAATTCAAAATAAAACAGAATCACAAAAGTGATGTCTGGCGGTATGATCCATTGTGCCACAGCGTCACGAAAGTGATGGCCGGCGGTTAAGGGCTTAATGCAACCTCTCCACATCCATTTCACAAGGATGAGCAATATTCAAGCTGAGGGTGCACATGACTCCTATAAATTATAGCAAACTGCTCATCAGAGAAGAAGTTACAGACTCAATACAATAATCCAAGTTTCTTTGAGGCGGTTTTAGCAACTGAACTGACATGAGAGGTCTAGCTGAGGGCATTGTTAAGTGAGACGCCAAGAACTTCAATACTTTTGGAGATGGGAATATTAGTAGGACTGAAGGTAATGTACGAATCTGGCAATATCTGTCTATTAGTAAATTGTATATATTTAGTTTTACTAGCATTAAAAGAACCAAGGTTGTTTTGTCCCCATTCACTGATCATAGATAGGTCTTGATTTATGGAGACGGCTGTACTGAGTTGAGAGGTAGAGATGTTTGACTTTGTAAATGGGTGTCAGAGTGTGAATGAACTATGAAGTGTTGCATCATCTGCGTATGAGTGGATGGGATTTTGATTGACAGATAAGAGATCATTAATATGAACCAGGAATAGGGTTGGCGCCAGAACTGATCCCTGTGGCACGCTGATGTTAACTGAGTATGCGACACTGGTTCAACCACAGCATCCCTTCTGTCCGACAATGCAGTACATGGCCAGGTGAACACTCACAAAGTTTATTACCCTGGCGGGGCGCGAACTCTCGTTCTTCAGTTTACAAAAACACACAATTTACCACCGTACCACAGATGCTCCTTATACTGTATGTATACACACACACACACATATATAAATATATATATATATATATATATATATATATATATATATATATATACATTATATATATATATATATATATATATATATATATATATATATATATAATATATATATATATATATATATATATATATATATATATATATATATATATATATATATATATATATATATATATATATATATATATATATATATATATATATATATATATATATATATATATATATATATATATATATATATATACCTAGGCTGTCTCCCCCAAGGAAAGTGAGGTAGCTGAGACAGGACGACACACTGCCCATTTACTCATCCATTCAAACACATTCATTCTCATCTTAGCCCCCAAAAGGAGAAAGGACAGATCCTCACTGCACCACACTTCACAAGGGTCAACTGCGCAGTGCATTCAGTGACATCCGCATCAGGGCCTGACAGCAGAGCTGGTTTACCCCTGCCATATCATAATAGACCCATCTTTTTACCCGCACCTGACCTACTAGCTGATCAGACAAAATGTGGGAGAATATCCCCTCAGGGCTGCGTCATCATTTATTCATTCACATTTTCTCTCCATTTATTTCTGTCACGCACAGCCACTCTTCCTTGCTAAACAGATATCCCTCTCACATCCAGCATTCTTTTCACACCGTCCACTCATCCTATTCGTGGTCTCCCTCTCAGCCTTAAATCTCTCACATCAGATCTAGTTATCTTTTTCACCAATCGCTCATTATCCATTCTCTCCTTATGCCCAAACAATTGCAACACCCTCTGCTCAACTCTACCAGCCATCTCCCGAACAACTCCAGTTTTCCTTCACACTTCATCATTTTGCACTCGATCCATACGTGTCACTCCACATATACTCCTCAGACACCTCATCTCCAGTACATTCAAACTTTTCCTCTCTGCTACACCCATATTCCATGTTTCAGCCCCATATAACGCACTCAGTACCATAACACTCTCATACAGCCTTCTCTTTACATCCATTCTAGGCGAACGACATCTAAACACTTTTTTCATTCCTCCCAGCACCTTTCCTACTTTATTCATTCTAAACTTCACTTCTGCATCTATTCTTCCATCCACAGCAACTTGTGACCCTAAATATTTAAAACACGCTACTATACACAAGCATTATATATATATATATATATATATATATATATATATATATCCATGGTTATTCAATCTGTATTTGGATGGGGTTATAAAAGGGATACAAGGTAGGGCAGTGGATGTTGGAGTGGCCCTAATGAGACAGGGCAATGTTTGGAAACCCCCTGTAGCCTACTGTTATCTGCAGATGATATTGTGTTGTTAAGTGAAGACGAAGGAGAGCTGGAAGGCTTGGTGGATAACTCTGGGAAAGTGTGTAAGTAACGGAATCTAAAGGTGAATGTAGGGAGGAGTAAAGTTATGGTCCTCGAGAGAGGTGAAGTAAGTGAATGTACAGTGAGGTAGGATGATGAGGAAATGGAAAATGTGAATACGTTTAAGTGCTTCGGGAGTGTGATGAGTACGTATGGAAGTTTGGAGGGTGAAGTGCTTGAAAGGTTACAGCAAGGAAGGAAGGTTGCTGGTTCCTTGAAGGCAATGATAAGAAACAGGGAAGTGAGCATGGAAGTGAAAAAGTTGTTACATGACAGTATTATGATACCAGCTCTAACGTATGGAAGTGAAGCTTGGACGTTGTTCGAGGGACAGAAGTCAAGAGTGAGAAGTGGAAATGAATTATTTGAGAGGAGCCTGCGGAGTCACATGGAGAGACAGACTGACAAATGAGGATGTGTAGGAGCGTTGTGGTGTGGATGTGGCTGTGATAGGAAGCGTTAGGAGCAACACATTGAGGTGATTTGGCCAGGTTGAGGATGGAAAGTGAGAGACTGACAAAGAGAGTGTATGTGAGTGAGGTGGAGGGGGAGAGAGGGATGGGAAGGCCAAGGATGAGATGGAGGGATGGAATTGAGAGGTATATGAGAGAGGGGGGCAGTGGCAGAACGGAGGAAGGTAAAACAAATGAGTAAACAAAAATAATCCATACACCAGATTACTGGTGTCCTCTGTTCACAAAATATCTGTAACAGTTAGACTTGAACAGTTGTGGGTTGAAATTTGGAGGAAAACAACTCTTGGGTAGCGAGTTCCAGAGAGATGCAGTTTGGGGAATGAAAGAATTCTGATAGGCAGAAGTTCTGCAATATGGCTGAGTGACATTCCAGTCATGAGCGCTACCAGATGCCCGTGTAGCACGAGGGAAGGCATGGAGAGGTGGCACCATGGACGCAACTTCCTCTGAGGATTTGCCAAAAAAATATCTGTAAATTAATGCAAGGGAGGCAACATTCCTTCTTACTTGCAGGGGAGGTAGTTTATATGTAATGGCAGGGTTGTTAATGATTCTAACAGCTTTATTCTGAATTTTGTCTAGTTGTCTTAATGCAACCTCTCTACAACCATTCCACAAGGGTGAGCAATAGTCAAGCTGAGAGCGCACATGACTCTTATAAATTATAGCCAACTGCTCATCAGCGAAGAAGTTACGGACTCTGTACAATAATTCAAGTTTTTTTGAAGCGGTTTTAGCAAGTGATCTGACATGAGAGGTCCAACTGAGGGCACTGTTAAGTAAGACACCAAGAATTTCAATACTTTTGGAGATGGGAATATTAGTAGCACTGAAGGTAATGTACGAATCTGGCAATATCTGTCTATTAGTAAACTGTATATATTTAGTTTTACTAGCATGAAAAGAGACAAGGTTGTTTTGTCCCCATTCACTGATTGTACATAGATCATGATTTATGGAGATGACTGTACTGAGTTGAGAGGTAGAGATATTAGACTTTGTAAATCGATGTCTGAGTGTGAATGAACTATGTAGTGTTGAGTCATCTGCATATGAGTGAATGGGATTATGGATGACAGATAAGAGATCATTAATATGAACCAGAAATAGGGTTGGCGCCAGAATTGATCCCTGCGGCACGCCGGCGTTAATTGAGTGGAAATTGGAATATACATCATCTATTTTTACTCTTATATTCCTGTCAGTAAGATATGAAGAAATCAAAGGAACAAAAGACGTTAGTCCATAGCAAGGGAGTTTGGACAGCAGGGAACGGTGCCATACTCTGTCGAAAGCTTTAGAGATATCATGAGCTACTGCATGAGTTTCTCCAAAAAGATCAATTGATTGATGGATGCTATGAGTTAAGAGATTGAGAATGTCAATGGTGGATCTTTCGTGGCGAAAACCGTATTGTCTATCACTAATTAAGTTGTTGGATTCAAGATGTTTAACAATGTGCTTATTAATTAAAGTTTCAAATACCTTACCAAGAGAAGATGTGACAGCTATTGGTCTGTAATTGGAGGGGTCAGACGAACTTCCTTTCTTTGGAACTGGGTGGATATTGGCTTCTTTCCATGAACTTGGGAATAAAGAAGTGCGTATGCATAGTCTGAATAATTTAGCTAGGACAGAGGCAAGTTCAGGGGAACACTTTTTCAAAACAATTGGCGGAATTCCATCTGGGCCTGGAGCTTTGTTGGTAGGTAAATTGTGTAAGATGGATTTTACGTATCTTATCTGTATTTTAAGTGGGGCAATTTCGGGAGAATCAAGTTCCAGTACTGAGACATTCTGGCTGGTATCGTCTATGGTAGAGTTTCTGGCAAAGGTACTGGCAAAGATATCTGCTTTCCCACGTGGGTCATTTGTAATGTTGCCATCTAAAGATTTTAGTGGGGGAATGGAAGATGACTCGTTAAAGTTATTATTGAAAGAATTACGAGTTGACCAGAATATTCTATTGTCATTAGCGTTGTTAAGTAATTTTGATGCTTGCTTTTGAAGAAAGTTTGATTTAGATAGATTTAATACAGCTTTTGCATGATTTCTAGCAATTTTAAATTGGGAGAGTGATTCAGATGTTTTTGATTTTAAGTAAGAGTTATATGCTAATGACTTTTTGGGCTGTTGCTCTGGCACAATGGCCATCAAACCATTTTGGAGAGTTTGATCTTTTAGTGAACTGTTGACTTGGTATGAATAAATCCATACAAGCTAGTATTAAGTCGCAAATGTGGGATTGGGTAGAATTGGGATCACTAGAGAAGTAAGACTGCCATGGAACATCAGCAAGATAATTTCTAAATCCATCCCAGTCTGCCCTGTCAAAGTGCCATTGGGTCACCTTGACAGGTTCAGAACGGGGAGGTGTGGGGGGGTTAACTAATGAGACTTTGATGAGATTGTGGTCAGAGGATCCAAGTGGTGACAGTACCTCTATCCTGTATTGATCTGGATTATTTGTCAAGAATAAATCCAAGAGATGGGCATTATGGTCAGGATTATCAGGTATTCTGGTTGGTTGCTTTACCAACTGGGTGAGATTAAACAATTCTGAAAACAGCTCGCACTCTAGACCAGCGTCGTCAGTCCGGGCAGAACGAAATAACTATTCAACATTGTGTATGTTAAAATCACCCAAAATGGTAATTTCGGTGCCAAGGGCAAGGTCAAGGTTACTCAACTGACTGGATATGGAATAAAATACACTGGGTTCCAAAGAAGCACTAGGTGAACGATAAACTACACAAATATATTTGGTAATGTTTTGACAATTTAATTTATTTAATGAGTAATCAAAACTGGATGAAGTGAAGTTTAAAATAGTGTCAACTGCATACTGGGATTTGATGTAACAACAGGTGCCGCCCTTGTTATGGAAGTTTGTAAGGAGATGGTAACTGGGAAAACAAAATGGGGATATATCGGTAGAGGGTGAGATATGTGGTTCTGTGAGGAAAAGAGCCAAAGGGGATATGGACTGAAGGAAAAAATGAACTGATTTTAAATTTGTGGTAAGGCTGCGGATGTTGGTAAAGAATAAGGCCGCACTGTCACCTCTACGCTGACGAGCATTCCCGGAAATAGCAACAGTCGCTGCCGGCACAGTCACTTGATGGCAACCGGGAGGACCCTGTGCCGCCAGCCCTACCCTGCCGGTGGTCGCAATCTGAGGTACCACCTCATTTGATAGTAAGATTGCAGTGGCCATTACTAAAGATGTGAACAGAAGGTGTGATATGTTATGCGCATGTAGTGTGGTGTAGACAGTTGAAGGTTGAGGTATTATGAGAGCATGCTGGCCTACTCTCTGTGTAAATGAATGCACTGAAAATGTTCAGCAAAGGAAGACGGTCAGGATCAAGTCCTGAGGGTTGGTGAAACGGGAGCTCCAGCTCTCTTTATCACCAGCTTGCCATCAATCTCGGGAGTACTGCCCTGTTCGACTGGTGCTACAGTCTTCTTCCTAAAAAGAGACAGGCCAGCAAAAGGGATGGGGGATTGAGTTATCCCCATACCCTGAAGACTGGGTCTATGAATGTGCGTGGATGTAGTACGATTGAGGCTAAAAGGGAGGAGATTGGGAGAATGTTTGTGAGAAGAAAGTTGGATGTGTTAGCTTTGAGTGAGACAAAGATGAAAGTGAAGGGCGAGTCTATGTTTGGAAGTGTGAATGGAAGATTGTCAGGTGTTGATAGAGGAAGGGCAAGAGAAGGTGTGGCCTTGTTAGTGAGTCCGGAAGTACAGCAGTGTGTGATTGAATGGAAGGAAGTGTCATCGAGACTGATGTGGGTGAAAGCGAAATTTGAAAGTGAATTGTGGGTGTTTGTGAGTGCATATGGGCCTGGTAGTGAAAGGGATGAAGAAGAGAGTGAGTCCTTCTGCAATGATGTTGATGAGTGTCTGCAGAGTTTTGGAGCGAATGCGAATGTTGTAATGATGGGAGATCTGAATACTAGAGTGGGAAATGTAGCATTTGAAGGTGTAGTTGGTATGCATGGTGACTCTGGAAAAAATGAAAATGGGGAACGAATGATATGGATGGTGCTGAGCGAGAGATGGTGATTGGAAATACGCTGTTCGAGAAAAAAGATATTTACAAGTATACATGGGTGAGACAGGAGGGTGGAATGGTTGTGGATAAAGCATTGATGGACTATGTGGTTGTGTCTAGGAATGTAATAGGAAGATTGTTGGATGTGGGAGTTCTGTGAGGGGAGGATGAATGTATGTCTAACCACTACCTGGTGGAGGGAAAGTTAAGTGTAGGTAAGAGATGGGTGAGAACTAGGAGGGTTAGGTGTGGCAGGGAGGTTTTGAAAGTGAGTTGGATAAAAGAGAGAAAAAGATAGAGTATCAGGAGAAACTGAAAGATGACTGGAACGCACTGAAAGATCAGGAAAATGGCAGTGTGGAGGAGGAATGGCAGTTGTTTAAGAGTACTATGGTGGGGCATGCAGAAGAGGTGTGTGGTGTGAGACGTGTGGGTGGTGGTGTAAGAAAAGGAAGTGAATGGTGGTGCGAGGAAGTATGGCTGTGGCTGAGAAGAGACGTGCATATGAAGTGTGGCTGCAGAGGAAGGAGTAGGTGTCATATGAGAGGTTTAAGGAAAAGAGGAATTGGGCGAGAAGGACTGTGCACGATGCTAAAGTGGCAGCAAATGAAAGGTGGGGTAGGCGACTGACTGAGAATTTTCAATAGAATAAGAAAATGTTCTGGAAGGAGGTGAAAAGGGTGTGAAAGGGAAAGTCTGGGAAGGAAGAGCGAGTAAAAGCAGAGGATGGAAGGATGTTTATTGAGATGGATGCAGTAAGGAAGAGATGGGCAGAGTATTTTGAAAGATTGTTAAATGTAGAGGAGGAAAGGGTGGCTCAGATTGGTGATGAGCAGTGTGGCTTTAGGAGAGGGAGGGGATGCGTGGATCAGGTGTTCGCTGTGAGACAAGTGTGTGAAAAGTATTTAGCAAAAGGCTAGGATGTGTTTTGGGTATTCATGGATTTAGAGAAAGCGTATGATAGAATTGATAGGGAGGCTATGTGGACTGTTTTAAGATTGTTGGACTTGATGGTAGGTTACTAAAAGGGCTGAAAAGTTTTTATATAAATAGTAGAGCGCGTGTAGGAGTGGGAAATGCTGTGAGTGATTGGGTCCCCGTGAGCGTGAGGTTGCGACAGGGATGTGTGATGTTGCCTTGGTTGTTTAATATTTATATGGATGGTGTTGTAAGGGAGGTGAATACAAGAGTGTTAGGTAGAGGTCTGAGTCTAGTGAATGTTGATGGTGGTGAGTGGAATCTGAAGCAGCTGCTGTTTGCAAATGATACTGCACTGGTGGCTGATTCAGAGGAGAGATTGAGACAGTTGGTAGAGGAGTTTGGAAGGGTGTGTGAAAGGAAGGAATTGAAAGTAAATAAGAATAAGAGTAAAGTGATGAAGTGCACGAGGTTAGTAGATGGCAGGGGGATGAATATAGTTTTGAATGGTGAGTTGCTTGAGGAGGTAGAGTGTTTTAAGTATTTATGGTCAGATGTTGCTGTGGATGGAAGAATAGATGCAGAAGTGAAGTTTAGAATGAATGAAGTAGGTAAAGTGCTGGGAGGAATGAAAAAAGTGTTTAGATGTCGTTCGCTTAGAATGGATGTAAAGAGGCTGTATGAGGGTGTTGTGGTACCGACTGCGTTATATGGGGCTGAAACATGGAATATGGGTGTAGCAGAGAGGAAAAGTTTGAATGTAATGGAGATGAGGTGTCTGAGAAGTATGTGTGGAGTGACACGTATGGATCGAGTGCGAAATGATGAAGTGCAAAGTAGAACTGGAGTTGTTCGGGAGATGGCTGGTAGAGTTGAGCAGAGAGTGTTGCAATTGTTTGAGCATAAGGAGAGAATGGATAATGAGCGATTGGTGAAAAAGATAACTAGATCTGATGTGAGAGGTGTAAGGCTGAGAGGGAGACCACGAATAGGATGGATGGACAGTGTGAAGAGAGCGCGGGATGCGAGAGGGATGTCTGTTGAACAAGGAAGAGTCGCTGTGCATGACAGAAATAAATGGAGAGAAATTGTGAATGAATAAATGATGACGCAGCCCAGAGGGGATATTTTCCTGCATTTGGTCTGATCAGCTAGTCACGTCAGGTGCGGGTAAGGGGATGGGTCTATTATGATGTGTCAGAGGTAAACCAGCTCTGCTGTCAGGCCCTGCTGCAGATATCACTGATTGCACTGGGCAGTTGACCCTTGTGCTGTGTGATGCGGTGAGGATCTGTCCCTTCTCCCCTTTGGGGCTAAGATGTGAATGAATGTGTTTGAATGGATGAGTAAATTGGGAGTGTGTCGTCTTGTCTCGGCTACCTCCATTTCCTTGGGGGAGCAGCCTAGGTATATATATATATATATATATATATATATATATATATATATATATATATTGGAATCTACTAATGAAAACACGCTACAGATCAATTTTCTCTCAAAGCTATTGATATTTAGGGTATGCACAAGTTAGCCGAAGTTCATGTCCTGGTGTAAGAGTTCGGTATTGTAAGACAATATTTGACCCTTTAAAAATTATCACAGTATATACAGAGGAAACACTTGATAAATCTGCTAAACTATCTTGCAACCTAGCATCCGTGTGACATAGTAATGGCTGTGCTTCTTGGCTCACTCTTCCGGCTCCCGTTAGGTGTGTTCAGTGATGCTTAGTTGTTACTCTGAACCTCGTCTATCATGCATACTTATTCACGTGAATCAGTGTCATTAATTAGTGCCTCACGCATCAGTTACGTACTGTATTGTTATAAGTTGTTTAATCAACATGTATACAGAGTGTATTTACTTTGCAGCATGGCATCATGTATTTGTCATCAAATTTTGTTTTCTCATGGACTGAAATAATGGCTACTATGTTATGTAAAACAACAGCCATCTCCATTATAGGAAGTAAGATTGAAGTCATCCCCAAGTCACGTCTACCTTCTATATGATAGGTTCTTCAACGTTTTTTCTACCATCTGAAGCTAAGGACACCAACCCCTGCAAAAAAAAAAAAAAAAAAAAGCACATCAGTATGGTAGTGAGGGAGAAAATGGATAACTGGAAAATGGCTCAAATCCCCAGGCAAGAGGAGCTGAGTATCAAGAGAACCAAATTTGGAAATCCAATCATATGGGAGAAGTTGAAGAAGGGATCTATCAGGAAGAATCAGCTACAGACGCAGAAAGAGGAGTTCACAAGAATCTTGATAATCTGCACATCGAGCATCATGATTCACAAAATCCGATTCGGGTGAAGGAAGACCTGATTTTCCTGAAGAATCGAGAAGGAAAATGTAAGTTTCACATGGGACAGTCTGCCAAAGCCGTAGGCAAGAGGGAAATGAAGCAGATGTAGGAAAAAGGGCATATGAAAACGCGATAGGAAAAAGCACGGAAGCGGATGCGGGAAGAGCTAGAAACCGTACGCTTGGAGTCAGCAAGCAGCTCTGATGATGAAGGCCACATTTCATGTCAAAAGAAGCCTCGGGTCGAAATAAATCCAAACTTTACAGTTCCTGCCAAGTCAACTGCTAATACCCATCTGTGACATGGGAACAAAGCTGGACTCTTACTTTCCAGTTGTCTTGCAGCTGACTTGACAGAACCAATGCAAGTGACCTATAGACCGTTCACACTGTGGCAACTAGTGAAGCAGATCTTGAAATAAACATATGGTAGCTGCTCACAAGCCAGTCCTCAGATAGGAGAGCCCACATAAGATATCGTGAAAAACATACTGGTTTTACAAAGCATGGGGGTTGAAACCTGTGGAGCTAAAACTGGAACTGTAGCCACTGCGATCGTAAGCATCATCTATCTTTGGCAGGAGAGGATTCAGTTGAACGGCTGTTAGTACTGATCTCAAGGAATGTATCTTCTTCAGGAGAAAAGTCCAACTGTTGGGCATTCCACAACTGGCATCTGGAATAAGACTGGCACAAGCTAATGCTGTAATGGACAATGGAACGTCATCAGCCGACTTGTTGCTATGTGCTTCGATACAATTGCCGACATCACCGGTCGTGCTTGTAAATTAATCGAAGAGTGGTTGGAAAGAAATCTCCCATCCTTTCGCTGTAGATGCCATATCTTGGAGGGTGTTCTCAAAAAGGTCGTCAAAACAGGTCATTGGTCATCAAGCAGTTCAGATGTTCTCTTATTCCAAAGGTTTAAGAAAAAGATGCATCAAATCAACCAGCTCGCTTTCCAGACAGAAAACGCAGGCAGTCATATCAGTGTAGTATTGACGGAAAATCCTACATGGATGCAAAACATTCTCGACGACTTCATGGAAGCTCTCAGGCAGACTCAGCCAAGGGCTGACTACCTTTGAGTAATGAAGCTCCTTGTGATTTTCCTGAGTGGGAATCCACTCCAAGGAGTTCGTATTGGACAGCCCGGCCATGCACACCATGCTCGCTGGATGTCTAAAGCATTATACTGCCTCCTCAACTTCATGTTTCAATACCACTTCCAGCTACTGGATTCTGAAATCGTTTCCAAAATTCCAAGCCAATGGAATGGCCATCCACACTTGCTACAGTTGAAGGAAATTCGACATGGATGTATTATGTACAATATATATATATATATATATATATATATATATATATATATATATATATATATATATATATATATATATATATATATATATATATATATATTCACGTACATGTACATGCATATATGTGTATATAAATATATAAAAATTTGTCTATCTATCGATCTATTGCCAGACGCGATAATTCCATAAAGGGTGACCACAAACAAACCGCCTCCATGTCGCCCAGTCTCCCTCCGTTTCATTGCCATGTTCCCAGATAACACCTCCCTCTCTCATATATTTCTCCACTCCATCCCTTCATCTCATATATATATATATATATATATATATATATATATATATATATATATATATATATATATATATAAAGTGAAAAAAAAGTAAGTTTTACGCCAGGTACCCCTTTTTTGGATAAGGGCTATGGCGTTGCCCCTGGGTAGAGGACTTTGGTTTGGAGCGTGTAGCATTTTATGACCGGATGCCCTTCCTGATGTCTACCAATGACCCTTGGGTGGATTCGATCATCCGACCCTTCACATATATTTATATATATATATATATATATATATATATATATATATATATATATATATATATATATATATATATATAAACTAGAGGGGCACTTAGTGGAGCACATTTCTCCGGCAAGAGCAACGTAATTTCCAAACCACTCTTCATAATAGGTTTTCTCATCATTGATTAGGGTTTTGCAAAAAGTGTTTTCTGAATCTAGAGTCTGTAATACGATCCGGATCAGTCCCAAAAGTTAATCGATTGTTTCCTGGGAATATCCATCCACAAAATTTGCTCCAAACCTGTCTTTTAGTTTTTGAGTAATCCTGCTAATAGACTAAATGACAAACAAACAGGGGTGAGAAAGTAATGAACACACACACACACACACACACACACATATATATATATATATATATATATATATATATATATATATATATATATATATATATATATATATATATATATATATATTGTTACGAAACAGAGAGAGATAATGAACACTTCAAGTGAGAATACTAAAATCACTACTGTCCCGCAAAGTTCCAAGTTCAAAACAAAAGAGTTAGGTAAAATTACAAGTTAAAGTTTAATGCTCAAACTAAAAACCGAATAATGCTCAGTTAACGCAAGATATAATATTATTACGGATACAAAGTATTACTAACTCTGGCTGACAATATGAATCACAAAAACTTTACCAGGCCTACGAATCAACGCCCCATGCTATACAGTACAAGAAAAATGGTAATAACATTTATACTCAAATTATACAGCAGCTAGATGGCTGAAGACTTCCTGAACACTCACAAAAATACACTATAAAGGGGAACACAGAGATGTGAACAAAATGAGGAGTAGATCTAAGTGGCAATAATGCAGAGACTGAGCTCATTATATAGAGGCCGGCAGAGCTTGTTTCAAATTGCAAGAGGGACGCGGAAATGAAGGCACAGGGGAGGAAGAGTTGACAGTCCTGCTCTGAACAACAGAAAGAACGACTTAATCTATTATAAGGGGAGAAGGGGGGAGTGAGGTAGAACACGCAAGCCTGGTCACTATGGAAGCCACGAGGCGAATCGTTTTCAAACATGCAGCATACTGTACGTTAGAATTATACAAAGGATGATGAAATCATAGGCTATGTAACACCTCCCCACAAAGAAAAAGAAATTTACAAAGGAAATTTCTTATTACTCTAAAACAATCTGTCTAAAGTCTAGATAAGCAATCTGCAATAACATTTTCTTTCCCCTTGACATGTTGTATGTCTAATGAGTACTCCTGAAGAAGTAGACTCCATCTTGTCAATCTCTGAGTTTTATCTTTAAACTTACTAAAGAATTTCAGTGCGTTATGATCGGTATAAATGACTATGGGGTCAAACCCAGAACACAAATAAAATGAAAAATGCTGTAAACCCAAAATCAAGGCTAAAAGCTCTTTCTCAATAGTTGAGTAGTTCTTTTGAGGTGGAGTGAACTTCTTACTGTAATAAGATACAGGGTGTTCAATACCCTGATCATCCTCTTGCAGCAAGACAGCCCCAGCTCCTGTATCACTTGCATCAACAGCCATCTTAAAAGGCTTAGCAAAATTTGGAGTAGCGAGCACTGGCTGACTTAATAGGATAGCTTTAAGTTTACTGAAAGAGGATTCACAGTTATCGGTCCAGACAATTTTAACTCCCTTTTTCAGTAGGTCTGTAAGTGGTGATACAAGAATTGAAAAGTTAAGAACAAATCTCCTGTAATAACCTACCATTCCCAAAAATCTTTGTAGCTCTTTCCTACTTTTAGGTCTGGGAAGATCACTTATAACCTGAACCTTAGCTCCTGGTGGTGCAACGTGTCCATCACCAATTACGTACCCAAGGTACTGAACTTTAGCTTGACCAGACTCACACTTTGATAAATTAGCTACATGATTAGCCTGAACCAACCGCTCAAGAAATTTACTGACATGCCATAGGTGATCTTTCCAGTTGTCACTGAAGATTAATACATCATCAATATAAACAACACACCCTGCCAAACCCTCTGTTACAACATTCATGAGCTTCTGAAAAGTGGCTGGTGCATTCTTCATACAATATGGCATTACAGAACATGCAAAAGTCTTTCCTAGTGTTACAAAACATGAGATCTCCCTAGAACGTTCAGTCATAGGTACTTGCCAGTATCCCTTTAACAAATCAAACTTATTTATGCACCTAGCCTTTCCAATCTTGTCTATGCAATCTTCCACGCGAGGGAGAGGGGAAGTGTCTCTTTTGGTTATCTGATTAACAGGTCTGTAGTCGATGCAAAGCCGCTGTGACCCCCCTGGCTTAGGGACTAGAGTGACAGGAGAACTCCACTCGCTCTGACAGGGCTCAATCATCTTGTGGTCCAACAGGTAGCCAAGTTCCTTCTGGATGAGAGGAACTTTCACTGGGTTCACACGGTAAGGAGGCAGTTTAATTGGCTTTGCGTCTCCAACATCGACATCATGCATGAACACAGTGCTTCTTCCTGGAGTGGCACGGAACACTTGCGGGTACTCCTGCAGTAATGACGAAAACTCCTGCCTCTCCTCGGGAGCTAGATGAGAAAGCTTAGTCTGGAGATCATTCATGATATCAGGATTCTTCCGCAAACTATCACTCAGGCTCATACTGCATGGGAGAGCTTCACTTGCAGACTCGGGTGGAACAGCTACAGTGCAGACTGGGTTATTTTCGTCCCGCCTGTGATACAACTTTAGCATGTTGATGTGACAAAGTTGCTTGTTCTTTCTATGATCTGGTGTGGCGATGACATAGTTGACATCACTGAGTTTCTTCTCCACGAAATAAGGACCACTAAACTTGGCTTGAAGAGGTTTCCCATGCACCGGTAGCAGAATCAAAACCTGATCTCCTGGCTGAAAGTGGCATACCCTGGACTTCTTATCATACGAAGTCTTCATCTTTTCCTGAGCAGCTCCTAAATTCTCTCTCACCAGCTGTAAAGCAGTGGACAGCCGTTCTTTGAACTTCTTCACATACGTCATCTTCTTCCGACAGCCAGCATTCCTTGAGTAGCTTAAGGGGTCCTGTTACTTCATGGCCAAACAGTAGTTCAAAGGGTCAGAAGCCCAGTGATTCATTTGGAGATTCTCTTACGGCAAATACAACGAATGGAAGACCTTTATCCCAGTCTTTCTGATGCTCCAAACTGTATTTCCTGAGCATCGATTTGAGTGTTTGATGATATCTCTCCAACACTCCTTGTGTCTGGGGATGGTAAGCTGAAGACGTGATCTGGGTGATGCCCAACTCTTTCAGAGACTGCTTGAAAACATTTGACATGAAATTACTTCCTCGGTCTGACTGTACCTCCTTGGGCAGACCAAACTTGGTGAAGAACCCCAGCATTTCCTTAACCACGTTCTTTGCTGAGATATTTCTAAGTGGAATGGCTTCAGGATAACGAGTAGCCATATCAATCAGGGTCAACACATAAGAAAATCCTGAAGAAGTCTTAGGAAGAGGGCCCACAATATCCACCAACACACGGGTGAATGGCGCCTCAAAAGGAGGAATGGGAACTAGAGATGCAACCTTTTCGGTCTGATTACACTTCCCCACAACTTGACAGGTGTGTCAAGACTTACAATACCAGGAAACATCTCTGAAGATACTTGGCCAGTAGAAGTGTTTCAAAATGCGTGCCACAGTCCTCCTCACTCCAAGGTGTCCTGCCAAACTGGAATCATGAGCCACTCTAATGACATCCTGCCTACAAACACGAGGGATGACAACTTGATGTACAACCTCCCATTCACAGTCGGCTGATGCTGTTGGGGGTCTCCACTTTCTCATAAGTACTCCTGACTTTATATAATAACAAGTAGAAGCACCAGCTGACTCTTCGTCACTGCAAGCAGAGTTAGCTAGACCTTTCAACTCAGGGTCAACAACCTGCAACTCAACCAACTCTTGACGAGACAAATTATCAACAGTACGGGGTACTGCCTCATCTGGTGAGTGGTTCAAATTAGCAAGAAAAGTGTCAGCTAGGATAACATCATCATCATCATTATCCTCTAAGTCACCAGTAACTTTAGACTTAGCCCTAGTGACAAGCACATGCAGAGAACACATCAGGGATATCACAATCCTGGGTTGCAGTCACTGGTTCACTAGACAACTGAGGAGCTGGACACACTTGACTTCCACCAATATCATTTCCAAGTAAGAAAGTTACACCTGACATTGGGAGTGTCTCAACCAACCCAACCATAACGGAACCATTAACAAAACCAGACTCTAAATTCACTCTGCACAGAGGGACAGAGAAGTAATTATTCCCTACACCTTGTAAGATTACAGTTTCATCAGAGGAATTAACATTAGAATCAAGCTCTTAACTCCATCATAATTATCAGATTGATCCTGAGGCAAAGATGCATAAGTTACTTGAGCTTTACCGGTGAGAACACTCTGTAGGAGTACTGGCAAATACTTTTTGGGCCAATTAATACCTGTAGCTACCCTCTCAAACAACTGAAAATACTTTGTTAAATCAGATTTATTAAAAGTAGGGACAAGTTTAACATTTTTAGCCACATCAAAATCATCAGAGCTAGATGATCCAGTTCCACCTTGTTTCATGCGATACTCCTTGTCTGCCTGAATCCTAGCAAGTTCAATTTGTGCCTGAGCCTGTGCCTGTGCCTCCTGAATACGAGCCTGAGACTCAGCCTCCTTAGCCTCAGCCTCCTTAGCACGAGCCTGAAACTCAGCCTCCTTAGCACGAGCCTCCTGCAGGGCTAGCTGTAACTTACCTATTTCAATCTGCGTTTGCTCATGTGGAGGAGTTACATTAAACAAGCTTTTATTAATGTCAACAATTTGATCTTTAGAATGATGAGAGCGAACAGCAATTCCCAATTGTTGAGCAACAAGCTTAAGTTCATTCTTTGTTCTGTTTTCTACATCATGCACTGTTTGCACATTTAACAAAAAATCTTTGGCTTCATCAAAAGTAGTAATAGTAGACATCATGAATAAATCACAGTTGCAAAATATCAAGCAATATCCTTATGATAATATCCTGAATATCCTGATAAGAGGTGGCCAAATTTATGTTACGGAACAGAGAGAGATAATGAACACTTCAAGTGAGAATACTAAAATCACTACTGTCCCGCAACGTTCCAGGTTCAAAACAAAAGAGTTAGGTAAAATTACAAGTTAAAGTTTAATGCTCAAACTAACAACTAAACAATCAGGACTCATAAGGATAATGTAATGGCAAAACAGGTTAAATATATGGTTAACTGTAATAGCCTCTATTAACACGAATTTAGCAAGAACAAATTTATCTAAGTTAGCCCTGATAAAATGAGAAAACCGAATATTGCTCAGTTAACGTAAGATATAACATTATTACGGATACAAAGTATTACTAACTCTGGCTAACAATATGAATCACAAAAACTTTTCCAGGCCTACTAATCAACGCCCCATGCTATACAGTACAAGAGAACTGGTAATAACACTTATACTCAAATTATACAGCAGCTAGATGTCTGGAGACTTCCTGAGCACTCACAAAAATACACTATACAGGGGAGGACAGAGATGTGAACAAAATGAGGAGTAGATCTAAGTGGCAATAATGCAGAGACTGAGCTCATTATATAGGGGCCGGCAGAGCTTGATTCAACTTGCAAGAAGGATGCGGAAATGAAGGCACAGGGGAGGAAGAGTTGACAGTCCTGCTCTGAACAACAGAAAGAACGACTTACTCTACTATAAGGGGAGAAGGGGTGAGTGAGGTAGAACACGCAAGCCTGGTCACTATGGAAGCCACGAGGCGAATCGTGATCAAACATGCAGCATACTGTACATTAGAATTATACAAAGGATGATGAAATCATAGGCTATGTAACAATATATATATATATATATATATATATATATATATATATATATATATATATATATATATATATATATATATATATATATATATATATATATGCAAGTATAAAGGAACCAAAGGCCAGAAACCAGCAAAAAAAATTCCATACAAGAAAAGGCAAAAACAAGGTAACAGAGGGTGAAATTTAAGATCAGTTCTTTCAGAAGCCTGGACACAATGTGTACCCCCTCCACAATATGTCTACTCCCAATGTATATATGTCCCCCCCCCAATGCATACATGCCCCCACTAAACTTGCTAGGTCAGCACGCTTTCCCAGGGCCCAAGCCTGGGCAGACGGCTTTACTGCGTCAGTTCATAGCAGGCAGCCGAGACGGGCAGACTATTTTACTGTGAGCTTGTAATAAACTCCTTATCTAGCTGTTTGTACACGGAGTTTCTATCACCAAAGTATTGCAAGTTACATTTGGTAGCAGCGATGTTTCGAACCATCAGATTCTGACAGCCTCCACTGATTTAATGACATCACAAGATACACGACGTCTCGCATCTGCCAGCCTCACCCCTCCTCAGTGCCTCTAGTGGTGTAATACCTGGCTGTGCTTTCCGAGTGTACAATTTTTCTCACCAGTGCTCACCTCTCAAACAACCCCACCCACACGCCTTGTTCCTGACCGCACGTGTCACCGTCGCCGACCTACGCCCCTGTTGCACCTGTTCCCAGCACCTGTTCCGAACTCATCATAACTCCTGCCCCCATGGTGCCACTTATCACTGTCTGCCCACTGACTGCCCACCACCATTCTCTGCATTTGCAACTCAACAGCTCTACACCTGCCTTGCACCAACATCTGCCCTCACCACCCACCACCGGCCTCCGCCGCCGCCACATCTGGTCTGCATTACGGAGCCTCCTAAGACCGCCACTCCCTGCCGGTGATTCATCGCGGCGTCTCTTCTCCTCTCCGCCCAGCTGTCTCTCCACCGCCGCCCTGCCTCGCCCCGCCCCGCCCCAGCCCAGCTACGCCCAGCCACCCCTGCACGTCATACATCTCGACACTCCCGTTTCTACTGTGTAACTATAGTATATCTTTCCTTTCTATAGAGATTATCCTCGATTTTCTCTACAGATTGGTATTGTAAATATTCCATCTCATTTCCATTACCCCGTTTTCATCTTCACCTACGTTATTTATACTCCATCTCATCCTTCGCATTTTATTTAAACCATCCATCCCCGCACCTTCATTCATTTTCACACCTCGTGTATTCCATTCTCTCATTGTTATATTATACATTTTCACCTACGTATCCATCTTCATCCTTTCATCTTCCATTGCCGCATTAAATGCCATACTTTCCACGTCAACCACTGAACACCAGCCCTCTCGACCCAGAAACATCACCTGCTCATACCCCGTCTGCCGACTCTAACACAATCACTCATTTACGAAGTGGCAAAGAGTACCACCGCCCTGTACCTGAGACTCCCGTTTCACTTCCCGCAGAATCACTTACTCCCCATCCTACACTCATAAATCCAGATACCTCCTCCTCTACTCCTGCCTCTACTCTCCCTTCTTCTTCCTCTACTCCTGCCTCTACTCTCCCTTCTTCTTCCTCTACTCCTGCCTCTACTCTCCCCTCTTCTTCCTCTACTCCTTCCCCTGTCGTTCCCTCTCCTGCCTCCCTTCATACCCCGTCTTGCTCGCCCTTAACTGCCACTACCTTCTCTCTCTCTCACATCTCTCCTGCCGCCACTTCTACACTTCCAGCCATGGCCAACCCTCCACAGTCTATCTATCTCGACGATGCCAATTGTCCCAAATTTACCGGCCAGGACCCAACTTGGTCTGTCTATGATTTCCTCAGAGAAGTCAAAACAGAAATACACAATAGACAAATAACCGACGAATCGCTCAAAGTAGCCTACCTCCTAGGTCGCTTGCACCACGGCAAATCGTACATCGGATCCGTGATCCGTGCAGGACATTTCGATAGCATTCGTACCTTTGCTGATTTTCGTACAGAACTCATCAGCCTTTGTTGCCAGCATTCAAATACCGCGTCTCTCATGGGATTCATTAATCTCCTAAACCAACTAGATGAGGACTTGCACGTCCCAGCGCAATATGCCAAGCTCCACGAAGCTGCTGCCACCATGAAAGCAACTAGTAGCGAGATGCTCCAATTACTGGTAGGCACGAAATGGTTAGAAGACAAGAATGGCATTCCAATGCTTTCACTTACCAACTTTGCTGACTTAATTGGTTACCTCAGATTCCTTGACTGGCTTACTCCTAAACAGCAAGAGCTAGCCTTGGAAATCGGTTTCAATCCAGGAGATAAAATTATTCAGGTCACTAAAGCCATTCATGAAAGAACAGGTTCGAACTACATGCGTCAGGGCACCACCCAACCCTTGGCCTCCTCAGTCTGTCACACCTCCACTACCCCAGACCAATCTCGCTCCCGTCCCACCACATGCAGCAGACCTGCCACACATCGCTCTCCTACCGCAGGTCGTGATCAATCTAGCGCCCAACGGAACAGACAATCTTTGATTCTTTGCTGGTACTGTGGTCATCCTGGACATCGAGCATCCAGTTGCGACCGTACATACAGACGTCCTCACTCCCAAACCAGACAGCATACACCTTCCCACTCACGTTGTCCACACTGCAAATACCAGAAATCAAGCACGACTCACACCACTGAGGAATGTCGTTATTTCAACCGCCAACAGTCGGGGGAAGCGCCGCGCCCGTATCGGACCAATATCACGTAGAACCAGAAACCCAACTCCCCATCCGCCATGTAGGTCCCATAACATCCTCGGGTTTAGTAATTCTCGGAAGCAGTCATGACATACCAACGTCATTCTTCTTGGACACAGGATCTATAGTAAATCTCATCTCCGAAAATTCCTTACATCTTCTTCAACTACATCACAACCACGTCAGTTTCCTAGAACCACCAGACATTCGCCTATGTGGTGTTGACGGCTCAGAGTTTAAGGTTAAGGGAAGAGTCACCCTTGAAGTCAAACTACACGGAGATTTGCCCCCTATCCCCATTGAATTTCATGTCACTAATGACTTGCAGTATCCCACAGATGCCCTTATTGGTTTCTCCACCATGGCATAACACTCCATTGCATTATTACCTGCTTGTGGTAGTATAGACATTTCTGGATTCCCGGTTTACACTATGGAATGTCCCCGTCCTGTTCTTATGATCAAATCAGTCCTTCAATTACCTCTGTCCCTATCACTACCAAAAAGTCCAACCTAGCCCAAACCACCACTATCATCATCTGAGAATACAGAGATCATTCCTTTACTAACTGCGAGCAAGGACATAAATTCCTCAATGTCTCCTGATACATCATCTCAGCCTTCGAACATGGCTCTTACCTCCTCTCCCGACAACACTATCGCTGACTCAGACATGTCTCAGTTACCTACCTCACACAGTCTGAATGATCTTCTTCAACACGCAGAGATGAAACGTGCAGTAACGAATACGTGCACAATTTTGTTACCGCATGGGTTCACCAAAGTCTCTGTTTGTGTTGCCGGTGCGAAAGAAGGAGTAGATGTACTAACCCTACCTGAGACGTGTTGTGTGAATGGCTTGACTTATGAGTCAGCGTGGTGTACAGTCTTAGAGGACAGTTTATGCTACCTGTACTTGCTCAATGTCACAAATGCTCCACTAAAACTTAAAAGTGGTGTAAAGATTGGAGACTTCCTAGTATACCCAGCGGCCATAAAGGTGTGCCAGGATTCCTCAATTCCTACTATTCAGACTGATGATACGCCAATCGGTGTACTGTATGTACTATTAACTCTACGGGATCTGCGCCGATATATTCACCTGATATGTTCTCACATCTCACTTGCACAGATTTCCCAGAAAATACGCCTCAACTCCTCGACCTTCTGATCTCGTACAGAAATGTGGTTGCCTTACCCGGTGAACCAATGGGTAGAACAGACCTTGTCAAACATACGATTGAACTACTACCAGGAACTCAGCCAATTTACATCCAGCATATCGATTTCCTCACAGCCAGAGAAAGCAGACAGATCAAATGGTACAGAACATGTTAGACCAGAACATTATTGAACCCTCCGTCAGTCCATGGAATAGCCCACTTTTCTTAGTACCAAAGAAGGACGGCAACTTTAGACCAGTAGTCGACTATCGTAAGGTCAATTCTGTCACCATTCCAGACCGTTTCCCGTTACCCATCCTCACTGATTTGCTAGAATCCTTTGGTGACAATAACATAGTCTTTTCATCTTTAGACCTCCTCAGCGGGTACTGGCAGGTCGAAATGGAAGAGTCCTCTCGCCCAGTTACAGCCTTTAGCACCCCTTCCGGACATTTTCAGGTTAAGAGACTCCCTTTTGGTCTGAGAAATGCTCCTTCCGTGTTCATGCGACTTATCCATTCGGTCTTTAGCGGTATAATGGGACGCTCTCTTTTTGCTTACCTAGATGATATCATTGTTGTGAGTAAATCCATCCCTGATCATTTTACCAAACTCCAGCAAGTCTTTGAACGCCTCCAGCTCGCAGGCCTGAAAATCAATCTTAGTAAATGTGACTTCCTGCGAAAGAAAATCAAATTCCTAGGCCATGTCGTAGATGCACAAGGCATTCATACTAATGAGGATAAAACTAAGGCGATTATTAACTTCCCAGAACCTACCACTACCGAAGCTGTACGAAGTTCCCTAGGCCTCAGTAGCTGTTTTCTTCGCTTCATACGGGATTATGCAAAGATCGCCGCTCCTCTGACCCACTTACTCAAGCAGAATGTGCCCTTTGTTTGGACTAACGACCAGTCACAGGCTTTCCAAAAGCTAAAGACAGCTCTTGTAAATGCCCCTGTTCTAGCGTTCCCTGATTATACCACACCCTTCCTTCTCTGCACAGACGCCTCAGGCACTGGACTTGGTGCCGTTTTGATGTAACTCGATGAAGCATCAAGGAAGCGTGTAATAGTGTATGCTAGTCGCACCGTTACAACCGCTGAAAGTAACTACAGTGTCACAGATCTCGAAGCGCTAGCGGTAGTCTGGTTCTTGAAACATTTCAGAGATATAGTCTATGGTTATCCAGTGCATATCCAAACAGACCACCTTCCACTATGTGATTTGTTCAAGAACCGCAACCTAACAGGTAGGTTAGCTAGATGGTCTGTCATCATCCAGGACCTTAATCTCACTTTTCAATATGTACCAGGCAAGTTGAATGTAGTCGCAGACGCACTCTCCCGTCACGTAGCAGCAGCTATAACATCACTGCAGCCTGAAGTAACTGAAAACACTACACTAACGTCAGAAGTTGTTCGAAACTTTCAGCGCCAAGACCCCATGTGGTCCAAAGTCATTTATTTCCTAGAATCTGGCGATGCCTCAACCTTACCTACTCTGCCAGTATCACTAGATGAGTTCATGCTAGATGATGATCTCTTGTAAAGGAAAACACTGGTAACAGGCAAAGATATGTCCAATTCCGAAGTACGCCAATTTGTTGTCCCCACTGCCCTGATACTAAAGGTTCTTCATATTGTTCATAATACTCCTCAAGCTTCCCATCCAGGTAAAGACCAATGCTTGCGCCAAGCACGTCTCAAATACTATTGGCCAACCATGCGCCGTGATATCAATGCCCACTGTGACTCTTGCCTCTCCTGCCACCGCCACAAAGGATCAACCGGCTTACCAGCACCTCTCTTACAATACCCAATCCCATCACGACCATGGGAAACTGTCTCAATCGATCTCTTAAAACTACCTCTCACAGAATCTGGCGCTGAGTACTTGTTCGTAGCGGTCGACCACTTCTCCTGCTACTGTGTCCTTGTACCCCTCTCCGACAAGACCGCGAAGAGTGTTGCACGTGCCTTTGTAGATCACATAATTTGCCCGTTCAGTACCCCTCATACCATTCTTACTGACAACGGTACAGAGTTCAACAATAGCCTTCTCGATGAGATCTGTTGCCACTTTCATATCAGTAAGTGCAATGTCGTGCCTAACCATCCGGCTTCCAATGGCCTTGTAGAACGCCACAACCGAAAAATCTTAGAGTGCCTCAGACATCTAGGCTCCCATAGTTCGTCCTGGGATGACTGGATTCCCCAGGTGGCATCCTCCATCAATAGTTCCATCAATGCATCCATTGCTGAATCTCCCTTCTTCGTCCTCTTTGGCTTTGACAAGGACCTCCCATACTCGCTCTTATCCTCAAAGCCAGAACCCATCTACAACATGGATGATTATGTTAAACTAAAATTGGCCAACTTCCAGACAATCCACCAGTATGTCCAATCCACTTTGGCTTCCTCTCAGGAGGACATGCTGCAGCGCCAACATAAGTCCGCCTCTCTTATCACTATCAATGTAGGCGATCTTGTCTTTGCTCATTCCCATACGCGTTCCTCTAAGTTGGATGACAAATTTACAGGGCCCCACCGCGTCCTCACTCAACAAGGCAACAACTTTCACCTCCAGGACCTGTCCACTAGGGACACCAGATGGGTCCACGTCGATGACTTAAAGCGAGCACCCCGTGGCCTCATGTTGGAAGAGTCACTTACACAACCTCCTGCCCCCTCTTCCCCTCCTCCCATCCCTCAGTCTACCTTGTCTCCACCTATCCCTCAGTCTCCTTCCTCTCCACCTCCACCTGCTCATTCATCAATCAATCAATATCGGTCCAAACTGCGCTCTGCCCATCAACCTCTTCACGACCTCCCCCATTAACTCTACCCTGATTTTCTAGGTACGATGTTAGCGATCTCCCTGCTGGCAGTGCTGACCCTCCTGGGGTCTGGGTCAGGTCAGGACGATGGTGGAGTACGTCCCGGGGCCTTGGTCGGCTCAGGAGGCGAGGTCTCCTTGCGCTATGATCTTGCGCCCCTGGCCGATGTAGCCATTGCCCTACCTGCCTAAGCGCACCAGCTCCATGGAATCAGGAACCATCTCACGGCCCTCATGGGGACACACAACCCGAATGAGTATCTCTATAACGTTTTCCTACCACTCTCCTGGCAATTGCAATACATAAGTAACAGATTCTCTGCGCTCAATGACACATTTTCCATTCAGACACCCGTGGGTCATTCTCGTATGAAACGAGGTCTCTTCGACTTCGGCGGTGAGATTCTGAGTGGCTTGTTTGGCGTTGCTACAGCCCGTGACATTTCTGGTTTCAAATCTGATCTCACTCATTTAGCTTCAGCCCGAGAATCACAACGCCGAGTCATTAAAATCCAACACACTATGTTACAGAAGCTCATGACCCAACTCAATGAAGTCACGTCCACTCTAAACAATTTCACCGATATCTTACAACGCCGCCTTTCAGATCTCAACGTTATCTCTCAGTTTTTCTACCTCAAACTCAACATGGATAATCTCCAACTGGCCTTTGACTCTCTCCTGTCTCAAGCCTCTACCTTGGTTCGTATCCTGGTCGATGCTATCAATGGACGTGTCACTGCCGACTTAATCCCTGTCTCAGCTCTCCGTTCTGTCATGGAATGGGCTCACTCCACCTTCGGTCTCTCCCCAGTCCTCCCCTACTCCTCCCTTGAATATTATTATCCTGTTCTCGAAGCCACTCTTCTCACCACAGACGTCGTCGTCCATATTCCTCTCCGTTCTGCCATAACTTTTAACCTTTTCCACATCATTCCTTTCACTTTCCGCCTCAACAACTCCTTGTTACAAGTATCTGTTCCTTCAGAATATTTCCTTCTCTCCCATGATCATCTTTCCATTGCCTTCCTTTCTTTCACAGACCTCCAGAAATGTTCCTCCCTTACTCCGACCTCTCGTCTCTGTGCTGCCCACCTTTTTGCTATCTTCTCTAGCAGTGCTGCACCCTGTGAGTCTGCTCTAGTTCGCAACCATTCCATCTACTCGGCCTGTTCTTTTGTCCCAGCTCCTGACCTCCCGGTCCACCATGCTCACCTCAACCATGTCCAGTACTTCTTCTTTGCTGTTTCCATCTCTGTCACAATCATGTGTCCTGGTTCTTCAGTTCGATCCGTCCCCGCTAGTGGTCTCTACAAAGCACCTGACTATTGTACCATCAAATCAGAGTCCATCATCACTTACGCCACTCACTATCACCAAGCTGTTCGTAAACACTCCTATGACATCATTCAACCAATCAGCATGCCTTCAACCCTACCATCTGCCAACATTACCATCACCTCCCCTAACTTGCGCATGCTAACCTTCCTCAATGACAGTGATTTCATTATGGATCAATTTTCTCTGGCCTTCAGCTGTTCATGGGTTCATCCAACAGTTGTGTTTCCCCCTGTGGTTATCGCTTTCATGGGTTTTCTACTCATCATATGTGCAGTGCATTGTTGTGTCAGAAAAATGGAACGTCGACTCCAGGAACTCAGAGTCGCTACAGGCATAGTACGCCCTACACATGACGTAGAAACTCCCCGTATTTAGTGCCCTCACATTCAGTGACTACCAATGCCATCTGACAATGAACCAAACTGTGAACAGAACTCTGCCTACTAGAAAATGATGGTATTTCTTTAATGCATTACTGAGTGACAGTGTATCCTACAGAAAATACAAAAGAAAAAAAAAATGAATGAAGAACATTGGAACTCTCATATCTACTCCTTGTTTATCATGTATCACACTATTATTGTGTAATTCCCATTATGTCTATGTATACCTTCGACCCTTACTGGACTCTTACCTATTAATCCTTGTATATCTTATATGTCTATATCCTTCTAATTCCCACCTCTCAACATGGCCATGTCTCCCCTACTGCCCCTGTATCATACTTATCCCTTGTACACACCTCCCGGTCATGCCTTACTACTAAAATCAAACACGATTTAACTCCTGGTGTCAGGAGACACCATCTCAGCTACCCAGGGGAGTAGTGTACCCCCTCCACAATATGTCTACCCCCAATGTATATATGTCCCCCCCCCCAATGCATACATGCCCCCACTAAACTTGCTAGGTCAGCACGCTTTCCCAGGGCCCAAGCCTGGGCAGACGGCGTTACTGCATCAGTTCATAGCAGGCAGCCGAGACGGGCAGACTATTTTACTGTGAGCTTGTAATAAACTCCTTATCTAGCTGTTTGTACACAGAGTTTCTATCACCAAAGTATTGCAAGTTACAATGCATTTGATAAACTCGAGCTCGTAAACAGTAGGAAATACAGAGTAAGACAGCAGCACAGCTGTCCTGTTGCATATATGAAGGATAGGAGCAACGGTTATCTTATGCATTAGTGCTCGACAGAAAGGGGATAAATGTTTTAATGTTAGACAGGTTCTATGTGCCCACTGTAGTGGTGGAGGGTTGCAAGCACATGTTATGAGTCCATATTATATTTACAAATCATAATAGATAGATAGATAAATAGACAGATAGACAGCTCTATGCAAGCCTGGGAAAGGGAAATGATCTTGCAAGTTAACTGAGGAAAAGCTGACGACAGATTAGGAAGTAGCAATGTCAGGAGATGATGCAGGTAGTTTGTCAGCGAGATAGCAGGGGAACAAAGCCTAGTGACACACACACATACTCACACACAGGTTTCTGGAACTTTCCAACCACAGTGTAACACACGTGACACGACCCCTGTTTCACCAGAATTTAGGAAAGAGAGCTCAGAAGGAAAGAGGCCATAGAATTGGCAGGTATTAGGGAGAAAGGCTTAGCAACTTGGAACAGAGAGAGAGAGAGCGAGACAGGGAGGCAGCTAGCGGGACTCTACTTATACTTCACTCGTGTGTGAGAGACTTTGTTAATATTCCAAGACAAATAAAAATAGTCCCATACTATTCTTTACCTCTCCTGTCATTGAATGACAAAAGGGAACCAAGATTTTCTACTTAAAAAACTACTCAAGTATAACAACCGCTCGTACACAAGTTCAATATATATATATATATATATATATATATATATATATATATATAACTTCTCTACAAGTAACTACAAAGTCCTCTTTGTGACATTTGGTAGCAGCAAAAGTACTCACCTCGTCTTCGAATCAACAGTGAATTTCCTACAAAAGCAGGCGACACTCTACAAGATTAGCTTCAGATCTACAGTGAATTCCATCAAAATACAGCCTACAATGCAAATAGCCTACAAGTCTACAAAACAACTCTATAATCTTCACGTAACTTCAAGCAGCAGCAAGAAGAATAAAAAACAAGGCAAGTAAAGAAGAGGAAACATTAAAGCAACAAGCTAACATACCCCTACCACTCTCTCCCGCCTACCTCCATCGCTGATGCAGAGGTCAAGACACGCAGCAAAACACCAGAGCCACATTTATAACGCGACTTACTCACCTTTCTTCACCCAGCTTAAGCATCGCTACTCAGTATTCACCACAGCTACCAGTGTGGGAAGCCGACGTCACCATGTGCTGAGATGACATCACAACGCGAGTTTGCCACGCCAAGCAACGTGTGACTGACACCAGGCACTTCTCACCCACTACTCATTACTCATTATTCACATAGCTCCTACTCATACTCATTTATTTCCACAGTATTGAGTTGGAAATTCGACGTTCTATGCTGAAGTTTGCCTGTGACAGCTGTTAACCACCACAAGCACCACGCCATGGAATTTCCTAAGTAATATCGTCCATCAACACAGCACTAGAATTATCAAGAGATCTTCAATCAACCCTGCATTTTTCTTCCGAGATCGACTTTTGTATCGACACACCTCTACGATCTGTATCAAGTGGGTAAAATTATACTTACTCATTTCTTCTCAGTGCTAAAATTAGCTAAATTCAACTTTTTTTTACTTATTTCCATATATACACTTATACACTCACTATCTATCATTTATTTCAACTTATTTACTCATCCATTTTGTTAGGACATAAATAAACAAAAGGCGTATTTCATAACACCATATCTTAATGACATGAATATTTTCGCCACCACCCACGTTAATACCAAATGACACACAATTAGCCACAACAACAGACTCACAATTAGGAGAGCACCAGGGCAACACACCCCTTGTACAAACCTCACCACAAACTAAAGACCAAGAAATAGATACGTCACTCCCAGATGATGAATGGGAAACCTCCTCTGACGTAGCAAGTGAGGACTTTGTCGCTGACTTGCACACGTATGCCAATACACTTAACAGGGTTCACCGGTCCGGTCGAATGTATTCCATCATTCCCTCACACAACGATAAACAAGTCCAAGTTAAATTAACAGAGGAAACAGTGAAAATGAATCAAGAAACAAATACCGAGGATCTAACAACCACACCCCATGTGTTCGTGTACCATGAGGATAAAACTGCCCCAAAATTCTCTGGCACAGAAAATGATCGCACTGATGTCATCTCATTAGTCAGTCAATGCGAACAAATGTTCATCAAGCGCCACATACTAGATGAACAAGAGATAATTGCTATTTTTTCATCTTGCATAAGCCAGTTCACAGAAGCAGTGATTGTCGAAGTAGCGATAGAACAGAGATGAAGATGCAACATAGCGGTGATGAGACAGGGGCTGAAAAGAGCTAGTAAGAGGGGTAAAGTTAATAAGATGAAAAGTCATTAACTAAAACTTGTTGAGGTGAGCTCAATATGGGGAACTGCCCGGCGCATGTGACTTGTACTCTACACAGGGGCGAATAAAACCGTGTATAAAGTCAACAACTGTGCAGGGGTTAAGAAAGCACTGGGTCAGCTTAGCACATCTAATGTTTTGAAGCAGATTTTACAAGAGAGGTAATATGATCTATCCAAGATAAATCCCAAGAGAATGAAAGCCCAATTATGTTTACAGATGATGCAGGACTGAGTTGGATATTGCTAATAACTGCAGGATACTACGGAAGATTTTGATGGGTTCAGAGATGTAAGAACTAAGGTTCTGATATATTAAAAACAACAAGATTATTTTTACTACAATCAGAGATACTCATATGAGCCAAGTCAGACTTTAGGTGTGCCATAACCTCATCTCTTGTTTGTTACAGTGATTGTTTAGATGGATGTTGCAAGAAGCAAATCGAAAGCTGAAGGATTGAGTCGTCAGTGTATGAGAGGATAGGGCCAGGTGCAGAGATTAGGTCACTGTTGAATAGAAGAGGGTGGTGATAGGACAGAGCCCTGAGGAACACCACTAATGACAGATCTAGGAGAAGAATGGTGGCTGTCTACAACAGCGGCTATTGAACGACCAGAAAGTAATCTAGAAATGAAGTCACAGATAGAAAAATAGAACTGTAAGAAGGCATTTTGGAAATTAGAGATTTATGCCAGACTTGATCAAAAGCCTTTGAGATGTCAAGTGCACTGGCAAAGTTTTCACCAAAATATGAAAATGAGGATGACCAGGATTCTGAAAGGTAGGTGAGAATATCGACAGTGGAGCGACCCATGCTGATGATTGAAAAGAAGATTGTGGTAGAAAAGGTGCCTTATTTATTTATTTTTTGTTAGAATAGATTCAAAACCTTTTGAAATACTGGATGTTAAAACAATTGGCCGATATTAGGGCTTGAAATGGTCACCCCTTATGGGGACAGGCTGAAAGAGAGCACACTTCCAGCAAGAAGGAAAGGTACAAGTTGACAGACAGAGGTGAAATAGTTTACCAGGCAGGGAGTAAGCACAGAAGCACAGTTCTTAAAGTCAACTGGAGGCACTCCATGAGATCCACATGTCTTGTTATTATTGACGCCAATGTTGATGGGACAAAAGTCAAAAATAAGACCAGTGGAACTGAGTTATTTAACCCTTTAACCGCGGGAGTCATTCCAGAATGACATTGCAAAAACTGGACCAAACCGCGGGTGTCATTCTCGAATGTTTGTGAATATTTTGAATACCCCGCGTTTTATCCGTGCGCCAATTGTTTCAAGGGAGAGTAGCTATTAAGTTCTTTCACTCCAGCCGACCCCCACCTCCCTCCTCCCCCCCCTGGGGCCCCACCTCCCACCCCCTGGGCCCTCCACCCCACCCCGGACCAAACACGCATCAGTATCTGTCCAGCTGTGTGAGTGACAACACTGCTGATGTGATAGTGAAGTGCAGGCAATTCCAGTGCCTTTTACCTGCCTCAGTGAACACAGAGTGGGTGTTTATCGTATGTGCAGTGTTCATATATGTTTATAGTATTATTATCAGAATGAGGTTGGCATTTGGTAATGGTGTGTGAGCGAAAAATAGTGATTACAACACCGCTGATATGGCAGTGAAGTGCGGGCAATTACAGTGCTTTTTACCTGCCTCAGTGAACACAGAGTGGGTGTTTATCGTATGTGCAGTGTTCATATATGTTTATAGTATTATTATGAGAATGAGGTTGGCATTTGGTAATGGTGTGTGAGCGAAAAATAGTGATAACAACACCGCTGATGTGGCAGTGAAGTGCAGGTAATTACAGTGCCTTTTACCTGCCTCAGTGAACACAGAGTGGGTGTTTATCGTATGTGCAGTGTTCATATATGTTTATAGTATTATTATCAGAATGAGGTTGGCATTTGGTAATGGTGTATGAGCGAAGGTAATGGTGTGTGACCGAAAAATAGTGATTTTAGGTCGCTCACTTCTAATGGCACTGCCCATCCAGTGATAGTCAACGAAATCATGAAACCTACATCATTGCAAAGCCGAAGGTTAGTACTTTCTAATGGTACCTTATTTTTCGCTCTAGATTTATTCTGTGCAGAGTTATAAAGGTTTAAAGTTTGTTTACATTTTGGTCGAAACCCCCGCGGGAGAGGACAGTCCGGGCAAAACAATGCCCGCAGTTAAAGGGTTAAGGGGAGCATGTGCAGCCACTTGAGACAGACTGGCTAATGAGGAAGTGAAGGAGCGTTGTGTTGTGGATGTAGAAGTGATAGAATGTGTTAAGAGAAACACACTGAGGTGGTTTGGCCATGTGGAGAGGATGGAGAGCGAGAGACTGACAAGGACAGTGTATGTGAGTGAGATGCAGGGGGAAAGAGGGAAGGGTAGACCAAGGATGAAATGGGGGGATGGAGTGGGAAGGTATATGAGAGAGGGGGATGTGAGCTAGAAGCAGGGCAGTGAAATGGCGAGGGACAGGGCGACATGGAGCCGATTTGTTAGTGGCCACCCCTTACGGGATTAAGGAGTCTGGCAATAGATTGAAAGATAGATGATGGCAGAAAATACATCAATTGAAGAAATTTTAATGTCAGCCATGAGGAAGTCAGAGGGGTCAAGTGATGGATGCACAGCCTGGAATCGTCTAGGTGGAATTTTAGAAGAAAGCCTGAGCGAAGATTCCTTCCTTATCAGTAGAAGAAACAGCTACAGAGCTATAATAGTCAAAAAGAGGGAGAAGAGATGAGATAAATTTGTTCAAAACATTTCAAACGAATGAAATCATTTTTTGCAGAGCGGAGAAAAGTCTTGGCACCTTTCTGGGCAAAAATATAAGAGATGAGATTCTGGTGTACTGGCCATCATTATGTACTGACGGAAAAATAGCCATCAAAAACCACTTACAAATAATAATAAGTGACCAGTACATTAAAAAAAAGTTTAATACATGAAATATTTGAGGAATAATTATGAGTAATACACTCTAAAATAAAATAATAAATGGACCTAACTTAAATGGGTGTCCACACTATCACCTGAAGAAGGGTATATAATATACTTGGTAGCGCTGACCCTTCAGGATTTCTGGGAAGGAGGATAGGGTGATGCAGGAGGATGATGAAACACCCTGACCATAGAGATTGGTCCTTTATTTACATGCTGCTTCTCCATACATGCTAGATGACAAGAGGGAGATTGGACCTGTTCCAGGCCTGGGCAATACTTGGATACTGCATAAGAAAATAGACACTGGCCATGCTGGATCCAGTGTCAGAAGTAAAATACTGTCAGAACTTGAATAAAGTCCACTCCCAGACTTATATCCAAAACTTGCTCCAAGACTGCTTCAATACTCATTCCAAAACTTGTTCCAAAACTTGTTCCCCTGAAAATGTCAGAACTTTCAGATAGTTTGAAGCAAAATAATCAGATAAAAGTATTATACTTTTGTGAAAGAACAAACTTTACATAAGAATATTCCAAGGAATTAGATCATGCAGCCGCCTTTGATCACCCTAACCTCTAGGTGCTAGGATGATACTGCATAGGATTCGTCATCTTATTCTATAATTATAACACACATTTTAGTATCACGGTGGCGTACGTGACTACTTAGCCTTACCCCAGGGCGTCGGAAATGCTGACACAAGCAGATTTCTCTCTCTCCTCAGCCACACAGAGAGAGCTGCTCAGTACTCTTCTCATATCTAACAGTTTCTAGAGCAGATTTCACTTCCAAAACATTACTAGCATAGGCACCATACAATCAAAATACCTTTTAGGGGAACAGAAGTCGGTACACTAATTCATCATGGGGGTAGGAGGAAGAAAATCTCCAGGCAGGATGCTGTACTGCTGCCCGCTCAGAAAGCGAAACACAGAGTCTTGAATCTTCCCTTTTAGGGATCCCTCCTATAAATGAACTTTTAAACTGCCTATGATATTTTCTTCTAAAAGTGTGGGTAAATATCACAAAATATATAGGAACTCACTGGTAAAATATTAGCCTCAAGTGTTGTCGTTCAACTGAAAAAAAATGAATACTGAATCGATGTGGATAATACACAACATTAGCTTAAAAATGTGTAAAAACATGTGATATTACAGTGCAAGGTGTAAAAATATTACTGGCATTAATTTTCATCCTCTCAAAAATTTATTTATTTTTTGGTTGTGCGATGACACTAGAATGTAATAATTGAAAATGTAAAGAGAATCATTACTGAGGTATTCAAATACAGCAAAATGACATTGGGTCAAAAGATACTTAAACAAAGGAGAATGTTCTCACAAAACATGGGTGCTCTTACTAAAAATAACATGGAGGGAATAAAGTACCAGATACAATCAGTGCACAAATAAAATCCTCCTAAACTGGCTTTTTTTATACCACAGTACATAGTGTCCCTTAGAGACACATCACAGGGATGTCATAGTCTGGTTTTTCCAGGGTGCCTGTATCCTTTCCCAAAGTAAACTGCCAGACGAGGCAATTAGTGCACGCTCAGAAGACTGAACTGAGCCTCAACTAGGAAACCTTATACAATTTCACTCACTATTCATACTCTCCATCAACATACTACCATTTATACAAAAGTTTTCGAGTGGAACTAGACAATTCCTTTAATGAGGATTTCTCAAAGTCAGTCAGCGTCCCAAAGGGCCAGAAGGAAAAAGGCTGGCAGCCTGTAAGTGTAACCTGTCTCCTACAGATTATCAATTAAGAAAACAGACTTATGAAAATCACAAGTGAATAAGCCATCACCCAAATACAATACAAACTTGAAAACAATTCTCACTAATAATCGAAGGTACATCATTACCTGTAAAATCACATGGCACCAAACAAAATAGCACCTTCACAATGACATTAAGGTCCAAAGTATTCATTACAGCCAATGGTTCCTGAGAAAAATTAAGTACTTAAGTCTAATGAGTATAGAAATGAGTATATATTTTGTTTAACTATTACTATCCCAAGTCAGCTTGCCTCATGCAAGAAAACTATTTTACACCTTAGGACAATGATCTTCCTTAACAAATACTTTCAATACAGTCATACATCCAAAGGTCATGCTAATCCTACACTTCTTCAATCAGTCTGGATGGAGGTTTAAGGGTTTCATCTGTTGAGAAAAGGGCTCGCTCGATTTTATCAAACCTGTCTGTACTTGGGGGCCTTGCTTCGGGTGGATTTGATGGGGTCACAGAAACCATATCTTTCCTTGCACTCACCCATTTAATGTTTCTGTTAGTTAGCAGCACAAGTCTCCTCTCATCCTCAACCCGTTGAAGAAACTCAGTAAGGGAGACTGTCAAAGAAGTCACCAAGCTTACGCTAGGAAACTTCAGGAAGTCCCTGGAATAATTTTCTCTTTGTTAATTTCTCCGCATCAGGGATAGACTCTCTGGGGAATTTGGTCTCTAGAGCCGCCACTTTACAATTTAATCTGTTCATAAAGGTTCTGGGACTTTCCTCTATATCATAGGTGATTTCCTCAATAATTTGCCAAGCTTCTGTAATATTAGGAGTACCACAAAACTTAGCACTCAAAACTCCCTTGAAATCATGCCATGTAGAGATTTTTCCCTGCTTAATGAGACTATAAATCATGGCATGTAATGGCTTGTCAACTCGAGTTTGAGTAACCTGCAACTTTCCTCATTAGATGTCACACATGACGCAACTGGTCCATACAGTTCTGCCAGGGTACTTTCGGTTTCGATCCCATCTAAATCAGTTATAAATACTTCTGGAATGTCACTAGGTCTAATAGCAGACCGTTTGGGCATGAAAGTACCTGGTTGTGCGGGCTGATGTGGTGGAACAGAGGGAGTTGATGTAATTGAGGGGAGGAATGGATTAGTATTAATTTGGTTAGGACCAGGGCTGAAGGTGCGGGGTTTTGTGATGCACTTATTAACTCTAACATTTCATCCCTCAGTGTTTCAATTAAGGTTTGTTGTTGGTTTAACATCTGCCATACATTTGTCATGAAATCATGTTCTGCGTCAGCCTCGATGTCCCGATGGTCATCTTCGGCTCCCCTAAACTGATTGTAATCAACCCCAGTTGTCATCTTGACTTAAATCAGCTAAAAATACTGGCACAGGTGAAACATATGAGAAACAAAAGTTTAACCCTATTCGATGCATCCCTTGGCAATTTCCCACACTTACGACCCTAGTATCGTAAAAGAAAGTAATGTTACTGGTATGACGAAGTCAGACGAACGCATTCAAACCCGTCGGCGCACTAGCAAGCAAGCGAGGCCGAACATATCGTAAAACACACACACACACACACACACACACACACATATATATATATATATATATATATATATATATATATATATATATATATATATATATATATAAATATATATGTATCAATATACCGACTACCAGCACATGCAAGCACAAGAGGACACTTCTATGCTGTATATTACATGCACCCCACATTTTCCATTCATACCCCTTCCCCGACCGTCCTCAGCCTGGCTAAAACCTCCCTAAGTGAGGAGTCCAGTCCTGCAGTGGACTAAAAATGGACTTACATGATGATGATGATAATGCTACCATATATTTGGTGCTAATGAATGAATATATTTGGCTAAGCGAGTGTCAGCCATACTCAAAAAGTGTGTTACCAAGATACGGGACGTACGAAGACATGTGGGCTATCCCACCAACCACTTCCCTCAACCTCTGCTCTTTAGAAAGTGATTAAATTTATTTTTTTGATGTCATTATAATAATAATAATGATTTCTAGAAGGAAGAGGTTATGCTTATTAATTATACACTTGTGCGGTGTGAGGATTGTGTTGGTGTGTGAGGACTTGTTGGTGTGTGAGGACTGTGTTGGTGTGCGAAATATAATCTATTTGTGCGAACTTATCAGGTCCCACATTTTCATGGACCCACTTCAGGTGTAACTAAGGAGTGAGAAGCATGTAGACCTTTATTATGTAAATAGACAGCAAAAAAGAAAGAGGTGGGGAGGTAGATAAAGCACAAGGCGGTATGTGCAGTGTATAAAAATGCTTGAAGAGGCAGACGTATTGCATAATAGTTGCAATATTTTACATCTATAGCTTTGTGCCTTACCTACCTCCTGTTCTGCCCGTCCCTGAATTGTATATTAACGGTTTACCTGCTTCTCACTCCTTACATCTGAAGAGGGTCCTTGAGAAGGCCGAATCTGTTGTTCTCACAACTACATGATGCAGGTATTTCTAAATCTGAGTACTGTAAATTTAAATTGAAGACCACAGAGAAATGTTCAATTACATCGGATTACTCAGCCAGCACGGTAGTCCTATCTGCTCATGCTACGCCCCCAAGTGCTATCCAGAGCAATGAAATAAAAAATATTCAATTATGTATGGTTATATCCAAAATATAATCAATAAATTAATTGTTATTCAGTACAGCGGTCAACCTCTGAGCACCTACATTTGTCGGCAGACTGTCCATTCGATATCAGTTTCTTAGTCATTTCCCACTGGACAGTCACTGGCCTATTCCCACGACATTTATCGGCATTTTTGAAATTTGGAAAATAATTGGATTGAAAGACATAGCATCTCGTAGTGTTATTGGACAGTTTATGATCTTGGCTGTGCAACGTAGTGCGGCTTCCGTGGCCGTTCAGATAACATGTGAAAAACAGGCCTTTTTAGTATGATCTCCGGCAAAAGTTCTATACTGCCTTTCCATCACTGATCTCGAATGCCAAATACTTCTTGAAGGCGTAACAAAATAAACAGCTGGACTGAGATGTATATACAGGTTAGAAGAATAAGGATTGTGCTTGGCAGATCAATCCTGCATCACTGGTACTAAAAAATAAACTCCCGAATGTGATCACAGGCCATCAAAGCCCTCGAGGGACCAACAACCAGCACTAAAGATGATGTTACAGCAAGGATACCAGGCCCGATATCGATCAACAACAAACCCTGGAAGAAGTTTTTTTTTTTTTTATTACAAATAGTATGTCAATTCAAAGTCTATCTATCTATTTATCTATTGCCAGACGCCTCAATCCCGTTTGGGGTGGCCACAAACAAATCGCCTCCAAGTCGCCCTGTCCCCCGCCATTTCACTGCCCTGCTCCCAACTCACACCCCCCTCTCTCATATACCTCTCCACCCCATCCCTCCATCTCATCCTCGGCCTCCCCCTCCCTCTCCCCCCCTCCACCTCACTCACATACACTCTCTTCGTCAGTCTTTCACCCTCCATCCTCTCCACATGGCCAAACCACCTCAGTGTGTTCCTCATAACGCTTCCTATCACATCCACATCCACACCACAACGCTTCTTTATATCTTCATTCGTCAGCCTGTCTCTCCACGTGACTCCACAGGCTCCTCTTAAATAACTCATTTCCACTGCTCTCACTCTTGACTTGTGTCCTTCCAACAATGTCCAAGCTTCACTTCCATACGTTAGACAATACTGTCATGTAGTAACTTTTTCACTTCCATGCTCACTTCCCTGTTTCTTATCACTGCTTTCAAAGAACCAGCAACCTTTCTTCCCTGCTGTACCCTTTCAAGCACTTCACCCTCCAAACCTCCATCCTTACTCATCACACTACCCAAGTACTTAAACGTACTCACATTTTCCAATTCCTCACCATCCAACCTCGCTGTACATTCACTAACTTCACCTCTCTCAAAGACCATCACTTTACACTTCCCTACATTCTCCTTTAGATTCCGTTTCTTACACACTCTCCCAAACTCATCCACCAAGCCTTGCAGCTCCCCTTCGTCTTCACTCAACAACACAGTATCATATAGTGTAAATAAGTTGATATTATTGAAAAAGTAGACATCCGCAATAGGATAAACATATGCCCTACCATATGAATACTAACAACGAAAATATACATGTACTGTATATATTGCGTAAAATGTATCATTATGGGCTAACAGTAAAACAGTAGAATTTTCATTTATGCTTATAACTTGAGAATGATTCTGCTAATGCACTGGGAATAAAGAAAACATTATTTTTTATCCACAAGCTAAAACGATACCGGGATATGTATAGCCTATCTACATTAGTGCCCTTGTCAGCCGGCAGGCAGAGAGGGAGAGAGAGAAATATATATATATATATAGATATATATATATATATAGATATATATATATATATATATATATATATATATTGTTACATAGTCTATGATTTCATCATCCTTTGTGTAATTTTAACGCACAGTATGCTGCATGTTTGATCACGAGCATGTTCTGCCTCAGTCCCCCCCTTCTACCGTTATAGTAGAGTAAGTCGTTCTTTATGTTATTCAGTGCGGGATTGTCAACTGTTTGTCCCCATCGCTTCATTTGCGCGTCCTTATTACAAGTTGTATCAAGCTCTGCTGGCCCCTATATAATGAGCTCAGTCTCTGCATCATTGCCACTTAGATCTGCTCCTCATTTTGTTCACATCTCTGTCCTCCCCTGTACAGATATTATTATTGTGAGTGCTCAAGAAATCTCCAACCATCTAGCAGCTGTGTGTGTAATTTGAGTATAACTGTTGTTGCATTTTTTCTTGTACTGTATAGCATAAGTTTAATTTGTAGGCCTAGTGAAGTTTTTGTAATTCGTGTGGGGTTCTTTATGTCAATCATTTTTGATAATAGTTGGTATCTGTAATTATTTATCTGGCATTCACTGAGTATTATCTGGTATCTCATGTTATCAGGGCTGACTTAGATAAAATTTACTCTTGCTAATTTCGTGTTAATAGAGGCTATTGCAGTTAACCATATATTTAACCTGTTTATTTGCCATTACATTATCCTTATGAGTCCTGAATGTTTTGTTGTTAATTTGAGCATTAAACTTTAACTTGTAATTTTACCTAACTCTTTTGTTTTGAACCTGGAACTTTACGGGACAGTAGTGACTCTTCGTATTCTCACTTAAAGTGTACATTATCTTTCTCTGTTCCGTAACATAAATTTGGCGACCTCATATCAGGATATTCAGGATATTATCATAAGGATATTGTTTGATATTTTGTGACTGTGATATATTCATGATGGCTACTATTTCTACACTTGATGAAGCCAAAGATTTTTGTCAAATGTGCAAACAGTGTGTGATATAGAAAACAGAACAAAGAATGAACTTAAGCTTGTTGCTCAACAATTGGGAATTGCAGTTCACTCTCATCATTCTAAAGATCAAATTGTTGGCATGATTAATAAAAGCTTGTTTAATGTAACTCCTCCAAATGAGCAAACGCAGATTGAATTAGCTAAGTTACAGCTAGCTCTGCAGGAGGCTAAGGCTAAGGAGGCGGAGTCTCGTGTTAAGGAAGCAAATGCTCGTATTGAAGAGGCACAGGTACAGGCTCAGGCACAAATTGAACTTGCCAGGATTCAGGCAGACCATGAGTATCGCATGAAACAAGGTGGAACTGGATCATCTAGCTCTGATGATTTTGATGTGGCTAAAAATGTTAAACTTGTCCCTCCTTTTAATGAATCTGATTTAACAAAGTATTTTCAGTTGTTTGAGAGGGTAGCTACAGGTTTTAATTGGCCTAAGGAGTATTGGCCAGTACTCCTTCAAACTGTTCTCACCGGTAAAGCTCAAGTAACTTATGCATCTTTGCCTCAGGATCAGTCTGATAATTATGATGTAGTTAAGAGCTTGATTCTTAAGGCCTATGAGCTTGTTCCTGAAGCCTATAGAGTAAAATTTAGGACAACTTACAAGCAAGATAAGCAATCCCATGTTGAGTATGCAAAAATCAAAGAAGATTTGTTGGAGCAGTGGTTAAATTCTAAGAATGTGGATTCTGATTTTGACAAATTTAAGCAGATGATTTTGCTGGAGGACTTCAAAAGGTGTATTTATAGAGATGTAAGCCTATATCTTGATGAGAAAAGAATAGATAATTTGTCTGATGCTGCAGTTTTAGCTGATGAGTATGTTCTCACTCACAAGAGATATTCTAGAGGAAAAGGGAAAGCTGAGAGTAAGTACGTTGCCTCTACTCAGAGTACAGGTAACAGGAAAGAGAATAAAGATGATGTTTCTCAGGAAGTAAATACCAGCTTCACCTCTAGATTTCAGAAAAGTAAATGTACTTATTGTAGTAAGCTTGGTCATACTACGGAGAGATGTTTCAGGAGACAGCGTGATGTGAACAAAAAGGAGTCTTTAAATATTCAGTCAATTGGTCTAGTGTCCACTCTTGAGAGTTCCTAGAATTCTTTAACTGAGTTAACTGAACCTGCTTTGAGGGGTAACTTAAATTCTCATGATGGAGCTCCTCTTTTGAGCAGTAACGTGGGTGACACTCTCAAGAGTTCATGTGCTAATTTCCTGTCTGATGGTTTTGTCAGTCCTCTGGACAGTAATGACAGGAAATCAGTTCAAATATATCGTGATACAGGTGCTTGCCAATCCCTTATGCTGACCAGTGTTCTTGGCTCTAATTTTAATTCCTCTGATGAAACTGTAATCTTACAAGGTGTAGGAAATAATTACTTCTCTGTTCCTCTGTGCAGAGTGAATTTAGAGTCTGGTTTTGTTAATGGTTCTGTTATGGTTGGGTTGGTTGAGACACTCCCAATGTCAGGTGTAACTTTCTTACTTGGAAATGATATTGGTGGAAGTCAAGTGTGTCCAGCTCCTCAGTTGTCTAGTGAGCCAGTGGCTGTGTCCCAGGATTGTGGTGTCCCTGATGTGTTCCCTGCATGTGCTGTCACTAGGGCTAAGTCTAAAGTTACTGGTGATTTAGAGGATAATGATGATGATGATGTTATCCTAGCTGACACTTTTCTTGCTAATTTGGACCACTCACCAGATGAGGCAGTACCCCGTAGTGTTGATAATTTGTCTCGTCAAGAGTTGGTTGAGTTGCAGGTTGCTGACCCTGAGTTGAAAGGTCTAGCTAACTCTGCTTACAGTGAAGAAGAGTCAGCCGGTGCTTCTACTTGTTATTATGTAAAGTCAGGAGTACTTATGAGGAAGTGGAGACCCCCAACAGCATCAGCCGACTGTGAATGGGAGGTTGTACATCAAGTTGTCATCCCTCGTGTTTGTAGGCAGGATATCATTCGAGTGGCTCATGATTCCAGTTTGGCAGGACACCTTGGAGTGAGGAAGACTGTGGCACGCATTTTGAAACACTTCTACTGGCCAGGTATCTTCAGGGATGTTTCCTGGTATTGTAAGTCTTGTCACACCTGTCAAGTTGTGGGGAAAGTGTAATCAGACCGAAAAGGTTGCACCTCTAGTTCCCATTCCTCCTTTTGAGGCGCCTTTCACCCGTGTGTTGGTGGATATTGTGGGCCCTCTTCCTAAGACTTCTTCAGGATTTTCTTATGTGTTGACCCTGATTGATATGGCTACTCGTTATCCTGAAGCCATTCCACTTAGAAACATCTCAGCAAAGAACGTGGTTAAGGAAATGCTAGGGTTCTTCACAAAGTTTGGTCTGCCCAAGGAGGTACAGTCAGACCGAGGAAGTAATTTCATGTCAAATGTTTTCAAGCAGTCTCTGAAAGAGTTGGGCATCTCCCAGATCACGTCTTCAGCTTACCATCCCCAGACCCAAGGAGCGTTGGAGAGATATCATCAAACACTCAAATCGATGCTCAAGAAATACTGTTTGGAACATCAGAAAGACTGGGATAAAGGTCTTCCATTCGTTGTGTTTGCTGCAAGAGAATCTCCAAATGAATCACTGGGCTTCTCACCTTTTGAACTACTGTTTGGCCATGAAGTAAGAGGACCCCTTAAGCTACTCAAGGAATGCTGGCTGTCGGAGGAAGATGACGTCAACCTGCTGGAGTATGTGATGAATTTCAAAGAACGGCTGTCCACTGCTTTACAGCTGGCGAGAGAGAATTTAGGAGCTGCTCAGGAGAAGATGAAGACTTGGTATGATAAGAAGTCCAGGTTACGCCACTTTCAGCCAGGAGATCAGGTTTTGATTCTGCTACCAGTTAATGGGCAACCTCTTCAAGCCAAGTTTAGTGGCCCTTATTTCGTGGAGAAGAAACTCAGTGATGTCAACTATGTCATCGCCACACCAGATCGTAGAAAGAGCAAGCAACTATGTCACATCAACATGCTAAAGTTATATCACAGGCGGGACGAAAATAATCCAGTCTGCACTGTAGCTGTTCCACCCGAGTCTGCAAGTGAAGCTCTCCCATGCAGTATGAGCCTGAGTGATAGTTTGGGGAAGAATCCTGATATCATGAATGATCTCCAGACTAAGCTTTCTCATCTACCTCCTAAGGAAAGGCAGGAGTTTTCGGCATTACTGCAGGAGTACCCGCAAGTGTTCCGTGCTACTCCAGGAAGAACCACTGTGTTGATGCATGATGTCGATGTTGGAGACGCAAAGCCAATTAAATTGCCTCCTGACCGTGTGAACCCAGTGAAAGTTCCTCTCATCCAGAAGGAGCTTGGCTACCTGTTGGACCACAAGATGATTGAGCCCTGTCAGAGCGAGTGGAGTTCTCCTGTCACTCTGGTCCCTAAGCCAGGTGGGTCACAGAGGCTTTGCATCGACTACAGACGTGTTAATCAGATAACTAAAACAGACACTTACCCTCTCCCTCGTGTGGAAGATTGCATAGACAAGATCGGAAAGGCTAGGTACATAAGTAAGTTTGATTTGTTAAAGGGATACTGGCAAGTACCTATGACTGAACGTGCTAGGGAGATCTCATGTTATGTAACATTAGGAAAGTCATTTGCATGTTCTGTAATGCCATGTACAGATTGTTGTAGAGTAATAAGAAATTTCCTTTGTAAATTTCTTTTTTCTTTGTGGGGAGGTGTTACATAGTCTATGATTTCATCATCCTTTGTGTAATTTTAACGCACAGTATGCTGCATGTTTGATCACGAGCGTGTTCTGCCTCAGTCCCCCCCTTCTACCGTTATAGTAGAGTAAGTCGTTCTTTATGTTATTCAGTGCGGGATTGTCAACTGTTTGTCCCCATCGCTTCATTTGCGCGTCCTTATTACAAGTTGTATCAAGCTCTGCTGGCCCCTATATAATGAGCTCAGTCTCTGCATCATTGCCACTTAGATCTGCTCCTCATTTTGTTCACATCTCTGTCCTCCTCTGTACAGATATTATTATTGTGAGTGCTCAAGAAATCTCCAACCATCTAGCAGCTGTGTGTGTAATTTGAGTATAACTGTTGTTGCATTTTTTCTTGTACTGTATAGCATAAGTTTAATTTGTAGGCCTAGTGAAGTTTTTGTAATTCGTGTGGGGTTCTTTATGTCAGTCATTTTTGATAATAGTTTGTATCTGTAATTATTTATCTGGCATTCACTGAGTATTATCTGGTATCTCATTTTATCAGGGCTGACTTAGATAAAATTTACTCTTGCTAATTTCGTGTTAATAGAGGCTATTGCAGTTAACCATATATTTAACCTGTTTATTTGCCATTACATTATCCTTATGAGTCCTGAATGTTTTGTTGTTAATTTAAGCATTAAACTTTAACTTGTAATTTTACCTAACTCTTTTGTTTTGAACCTGGAACTTTACGGGACAGTAGTGACTCTTCGTATTCTCACTTAAAGTGTACATTATCTTTCTCTGTTCCGTAACAATATATATATATATATATATATATATATATATATATATATATATATATATATATATATATATATAGTAACCAGGCCTATCTATGCACAGATACTTGTCAAGATAGATACAACATATACTGTACAGTATATTCCCACGCCTATCTATATACAGATACCCGGTACGTTACAAAATATATAAATATGGTTATATCTGTCTCTCATGTAAGGAAATTTTTAAACATAAAAATATTATTCGTAATAATGGAAACAGTCATAATCTATACACATTCAGAGACGAGCATATTCATTCTCCGTATTCAAAACAAGACTTTGACTGACTAACATGCTACCATAGCATTCACACATACTGTATTTAAATGCTGATAAATGCGTGCTTGTCACATGCCTGACTTTGTTTCGAGCACAGTTTTACTTTGGGGCGATTGTGAGTGTATCATGAACCACAGATCGACTCCAGGCATGACGGACAAATTTTGCGCCGCTTCGCTGACCTATTCTCATGTGTTACTACTGGGACGGCCTCCTCTACATTTCCTGTTCAAGTATCATATTCATCTTTGCTATCGTATTCCTGGTCAAACCACAAGCCTGAACTTACCTTCTTTCAGTTTGTGGATCACACAGTGCTTTCACTAACTGCCGGCCATATGTGACTGAAGCATTTTTTCTTGGGTCCTGATTGTTATATAACGAATACATTGTCTTTGAATTTACTCTAGCAGAGTCGAGAATGTATCCAAGAGCATTCATTGTCCATCTTCTATATTTAGTGTGTATTGTATGAAAATTTAACCTCTGATCCATAATGTCAGTGACTTCTTCAGTGAAATCATACAACTTAGTTTTTTTTTTTTTTCAAACCATCCTTGGTAATGCCCAATATAGGGTACTGTACTCAGAAGTTGCACATTTTTCTAACCTTTGCTTTTGGTGCGTGCTACATAGTTGTTTCATTTCCTACCCCTGTTTATTCAGTAAACTTGAAATGACCTATCTTCCCATTCAATGATTGCCTTTATCTCTGGTGGTATGCCATTTCTTTAATTTTGTAGAATCTGTAGTGCCTAAGGCAGTGATACCTTGTGTCTGAAACCATCCAAATAATTCTATAATGGTATACAATCTCTCCAGACTAATAACCCTACCTCTAAGGTCGACAGAGGTTTCACTGTTGGGACTGCACTCGTCGGTAGTGTGGTCCAGGCTCCCCAGAAGGTTTACCTGAATATACAGCTGTCCAAAAAGTAAATGGATATTAACAGCATAATAGATTTATATGAGGCAGTGGCGTAAGGGTTCGCTCTTATTGTACTGTCCGAACCCTAACTGTTCTGCAGCCATACAACATTCCATCAATGGTCAAGGAGTCATCTAGCTCTAACTCTGTGTAACAACAAATATTGAACTGTTCAAAAGCTCCCTGACTGCTGCAGACCAATCATGTGCCCATCTCTGGTGTCTTGTATCATTGTTGTCGAAAGTTATGTTGGCATGTGAGAAATCAAATCGTTTTACTGACATGACGGCTCCAAACATTGGGTGACCAAACCCTTGCACGAACAGACGTTTATAGCAATATTGTCCCAACAAGCCTCTTGCACAGAGCAGGTCCCCCCCCAAAAAAAAATAATAATAATAATTCTATGGAATCAGTCACCTTGACGTGTGTTGGTATTTCAGTATTCTGTATGATAAATTTCGGTATTTCTGCTTTGAATCTTATCGTGGGTTACAATAGCTTTAATCATATTAGATGTTATAAACAACTCCCATGGCATTATTTCTGTATTAGCTGACCTTGCCTCTCCTAACAAACATCCTTCCCTAGGCAATACATTCTCAACAGGCCTACCTTCTGTACGACTGGTCGATGTTATTGACTTACCGACATATAATTTTCTCTGGGGTTTCTCTAAAATGCAAGTATATTTCCTGAGCTTGTGTGGCAGGGCAAATTCGTCACAATTATGTTTGTTCAAGCAACTGTCCAAAGAACTAATTAATAAATATTTTACCCATTGTTTCCTGTGTCTAAGTGGGTACTCATTCTTGTTCATTCGATACATCATCATGCTGGTCCTCCTCTTCACCCTCAGCCTCAGCTACTCTCCCCATGACAAGGTCATCATCAACACCAATTACCTCCGCCAAGTAATCTTCATCTGGGTCAATATAATCGAAGTAAAACAAATTCCATGACTATGAGTCCCTCAGCATGTTTACCAGTCCCCTAATAAAGCCCAAGTACAGTAATTTCTCGGGCACGCCGCCCGCCGCACGAGCCGAGGGATGTGAATGTTTTTGAGTCTGTGCACAATACAATGCACGTGTGTGCAGAGATGGGCAGTATTGTATTTGAAAAGTATTTAAATACAAATTGTATTTAAAAATTGTACTTTCAGTTACAAAAATGTTACAGTATTTAAATGCATACTTACTAAGGTATTTGGTATATTTAAATACATTTTTCAAATACATATTTAAATACATTTGCAAAATCAGTTTTATTATCATCACCCTCCCCTTGCCATCAGTCATCTAAACCTCACCCACGCAGATGCAGCACGCGTTCAGTTCTTGTACGTCCTGTCCTCCGTGGACCGGCCAACGATCCGTCAGTCTGTCAGTCACCCTCGCCACTGCCACTCCAACAGTCAGACTCACAGAGACCATCAGTACAACTTCGTCTCTTGCTCTCAGTGATGGAACAATCGGACTGTGATACACATGACGTACAGTACATGAAGATGACTTGTCAGAAAAGTAAAGCAAGAACCCTTTGCTAGATGGAAAATGTTTGAAGACAATCACTACTAAGGGAAAGAACTTCAAGTGTATGTGAACGCTATGCCCAAAGACGGACAATACTCTATCTGCATTATTCTCCGCTTTGATCAATCTATACCTACATTTGAAGGCATGTATAAAGTACTAAACTCAGGTTTCAATTTTTGGTAACAATAAAAGTGGTGGCACTGCGTCCTGCATCCGTCTTAATATAAAGTTTGTTTACATTCAACTCCAGCTGTTCCAGGTTTAAACAGTTGGGATAGGCCGGTCCTGCAGTGGGCCACAACTGCTAATGATTATATATATATATATATATATATATATATATATATATATATATATATATATATATATATATATACACAGTAGGTAGATATATAATTATATAACTGAATTCCCTGTATCATCAGTCAGTATAAGTTGTATTGAATGACATACTTTATGTAATATATTATAAAGTAGGTACTAAAATACGTCACTATGGTTTGATGAAATTGCCACTAGCCTAATTGCGACAATGGTATATTTACGATTTTGGCGGTGGGTTGTAGGCTTAGGTAAAAAAAAAAAAAAGCATAGTAATATTTTGCCTCTTGTATAGTGAGTTGCTTTGCCAGCTTCGGAACAAAGGTATGTGAGTGGTATATAGGGCACACCTTATTATTCCAGCACCCTATTTGATTAATTTTATAGTAGATTGAAAATGGAGGAGACTGCACCTTGTTGCGTTTCAGCTTTATCAATGAATGGGTAACGCATTTGTGAATACGGACTGTGATTTTAACTAATGTATTCAAACTTGATTATGCGAAGATCTATAAAGTATGAAAGTATACGTCATGTTTTCGTATCTAGCCACTATACACATTTTTATTAAACTTCCAAACTGATAATAATTGGGACGGTGCCACATTTACGATGTGTCGGAGGCTCAGGTTAAGAGAAAAAACTATGAAAATGTCATAAAATATTATGGTGCCTAATACTGCAATATGATGTTTTAACTTTTTGGTTTTCCTTTTAACATAATTTAACCATCCCTTTTCTGTTCAACAGAGAGTTCATCCTGGATTGAAAGACAGTTTCCAATTATGTTGTGGAAAACCGGTCCTGTAACAAAAGAAAGAGTGGCCCAAATTCTGTCACTCCTGTGGCTGACCAGGCTGAAACACCTGCCACAAAGACTTTGAAACAGATGGCAGTCACTGATGGCCTTGCTGGTCCAAGCGGAAGAGCATATCCTATTGTTTCTCAGAAGACGGTGGACACCGCTGCTGCAAGTTTCATTGTTGAAGGAATGCATCCGTTAGCCACTGTGGAACAACCTGCCTTCAAAGAGCTTATGCGAGATAGGTGTTATACCAGTTACCGAATACATAATCACTTAATTAAATGTAACAGCAGCTTTAGTTTTTTACATTACCAAAAATATGATCGTGGTAGGTGGGGCTGCCCATCATCCACTCACTCAGTGTAGTTTTGCCTGCTTTTTCCTTCACCTTTACCATTCTTTCTATGTTTTCCATCTTTTTTCTTCTTTCTTCTATCCTCCCTGTCACTTCTTTCTCCTCTATCCCCTATGGGTGACTCTACACTGAGTGAAAAGTTTAATGGTTTCCTGCAATCCAGGAAACCATTTACAACACTGGGTGGTAACCATATAACCAGGGAAGAGGTGGAGCCCACTGAGGTGCCCCAGTTAACTGGGTGGAAAATGCAATTGCGGCTTCCACCCAGGAGCCAAACCTCCACACTTTTCCCTGTGCCCCGCTGTTGTGAGGTGCTTTCTGCCACAAGGGAACATTGCTTGCCTGTGGTAGATGGGTCAGTTGCCCAGACTGACGGGTTGTTCAACAACAACCAAAATATGAGAATATAAATAAGTAATAAGTATAGTGACGTTGAAATTTTGGTGATATGGATATGAGATTGTACAATTTACATAATAGTTTTAGTATTCTTCGATGTGTCGGTGAAGTTGACCTTTAACCATGTATTCTTTTGCAGTTCTCAATCCTCGTGCTGGTGTGATGTCCAGGAGGGCACTTGGGCGTCGTATTGATGAGTCCATCCTTCACATTAAAGCAAAGTTCAAAGAGGTGCTTGAAAAACAGCAGTATATATGCTTGACGACTGATATCTGGTCTACAAGAAATAGCAGTTTTCTTGGAATTACTGAGCATTGGGTAAGTAGCTGTTTCCATTTGCCAGTTTTATGTAAAGAATTTTTTTTTTCCATGAGAATACTCTAATGGAGCTGGCTGACTGATGGGGTTGTTATTAAGGCAGTGTTTTGTTTTATAGCTTCTTAAAGATTAAAATAAATTCAGTACGTGATCAGTTCTTCATAATGTTCAGTATTTTCATGTGGTATGGTCCGTAGGGATAGGGATACAGTAGTTTACAGTTTTTCATGTGAGGCTGGTCTGGGCTAACTTGTTAAGTAATGTGTGTATGTTTTTTGCGTTAGTGTATGAATATCATCACCATGCCTATGTACTTCAAATTATCATTTAAAATAAATTTTAAACTATTGGCTATCAAAAATCTGTTCAACAAACAACAACAGTCACTTCAGTAATCTTTTATGTAACTCATGTACGGTTGCCTCCACTTATAGTGTTCACACTCAGAGTTGTCAAATGTCAATGTTGTTTCCCCATAAACTTTGAACTGTGAGGCTTAATTCTTGTGTTCCCCCAAAGAATCCATTACCTTCCCCTCCATTCGCACTAGCAGAACTGAGACTCATACTTCAAACTTTATAGAGAAGTAACTTTGGCAGCTCTGAGTCGGAACCTTGTAAATGGAGGGAACTGTACTTGTAATGTCTCAGATTTAAATGAATAATCACCAGCTGTAAAATTCAATCATAATTTTAAGTTGCTGGAACACATTTTCCATTAAACAGATCTTGAAAATTTTTCCTTAAGCCAATTAGGATCTCTGCTGGAGCTGGTATTATGCAATTATATTAAATAACAGTATAGTAGTATGAAATTTATATTCAATATCTACTGATATTTAGTGATAGAATGAACTCCCTTCCCTTTGCACATTATTTACTGCATTATTAGTGTAAATGACTATATTAATAAACACTTGTTTGCTGTCTGTTACAAGATGTCATGTAATGATTTGTAATCTACATATTATAGTGAGTTTAGTCAGAATCTCACACAGATTCCAATTAGCTGTCCCTCATTCATAAATTTTGTATTATCTCACCTTCCTTCCTCTCCCTTAGTCAACTTAATGAAGATTGTGCAGAATATATATATATTTTTTCTGTGCATGCATTCTTTCCACTTCTTCGCATTTTATTTAATACCTGAGGTAAATTTGGTATTCTTGTGAAGGACACAAATTATTTTTTAGCAATAAAAAAGTTCACTCTACATTTCATTACAGATTGATGATAGGACACTAGAGCGTTGTGGTGCTGCTTTGGCCTGTCGAAGATTCAAAGGAATTTATTCATAAGACAAAATTGTTGAAAAACTGGAAGAAATAATGACTGAGTATGAAATTCCTGTGACCAAGATTGTCTCAACAATTACTGATAATGGTAGTAATTTTGTCAAAGCATTCCGTGAATTTGGAATCCAATCTTCCTTCACTGGACTGACTGAAGTTATAGAAAGCGAACCGGAAAGTGACGAACTGACTGATGAGACAGAGGAGGAAGGCACTGTCATCATAAACCCAGACCTATCTCCAGTGTTGCAGGAGGAGCATTACCAATATCATGTGAGATGTGCCTCTCATACATTAAGTCTTATTGCAACCACTGATTGTAAGCATCCTATGAAGACTGTTCAGTTTGCAGCCCTAACTCATGCTACTATGGGAAAATGTTCAGCATTGTGGAATAAGGCTGGTCGACCAAAATCTGCAGAGGTTATCAAGGATATAACAGGCTGTTGTTTGAAGACACCATGTGTAACACGCTGGAATTCTCTCTATGATTGTCTTACCCTTCTCTTGAAACACAGATCAAAGTTGAATGATTTGATGTCACGTCTTGAACTTCCTATTTTCAAAAGTCATGAGTTAGACTTCCTAGAAGAGTACTGTGAGTGTTTGGGGCCGATTGCATGAGCCATTGATCGCCTTCAGGGTGAAAAAGGATGTTCGTATGGCCATTTATTGCCAACTCTCCTCACTGTTCAGAGTAAGCAAAATACAATTGAAAGTAAGGTGCTCAAATACTGTAATCCTCTGTATGCTGCCATTGATCAGGGTTTCAAGAAAATATTTGCTCAATATTTGTCCCTTGATCCAAGTATTAATGATACAGTTGTTGCAACAGCATCTCATCCCTTTTTCAAACTAAGGTGGCTTAGCCTAAATAAGAATTGGGATTTCCCAACTATGTCAGCCACAGTTCGTGATAAACTAATCAATGAGGTTAAACATTTGAACAGTGAGGTGAAAGAGGGCTCAGAAGACTCACCACATTCTGTGGAAAACATTGATGAGGAGCATTTTCAGTTCGACAAGCTTCCTGCACAAGCTGCAAAGGACAACCTCTCCCCTGACATGACAGTCATCCAGTACTTTAATGACTCAGATTACTCTCTAGCATGCCTGTCCAAGCACAAATACATTCAGAAAGTGTTTATAAAGTATAATACCACACTTCCCTTATCTGGTGCAGTAGAGCGTTTGTTTTCTTTTGCTGGGATGATACATTCCCCAAAGAGAGGGAAATTGTCTGATGGATTATTTGAAACATTAACTCTACTGAAAGCCAATAAACAGTTCCGTGTGTAAGAGATGAGTGAAGATGAATAAAATGTATTTGAAATGTATTTGATTTTGTATTTCAATACTTTCCTTGAGTATTGTATTTAGTATTTAGATACAATCAAGTTACCAGTATTGTATTTGGTATTTCCATACTTTTTAAGGCAGTATTTAGTATTTAGTATTTAGATACAATTTAGAGTATTTTTGCCCATCTCTGCGTGTGTGTGTGCGTGTGTGTGTGTGTGTGTGTGTGTTTTAAGTAACCATTTCATCGGGAATGAGAAGTCATAAAACAAAACCAATAATATACAAATAATAAAATACTTTCAATTAATCTAGGAAACTGTATGATACGTCTGGAGGCTGTGTTGTTGCCCGTTAGGCCTGAGTAGACTACGATCCCAAATATTCCACTCATCATCGGGCGTTTCCTTTTTGTTTAGCGCTCTCCACGAGAAAAAATCGTTATTATTAAAGAAAGGGCCTATGTCAACCCAGTTTTTTGGCATAGAATCACCATTTGTTGTGTTCCCAGTGATTTAAAAAGAAAACATTCTTAAAATCATGCATTACTTAAAAATTAGAGTTTATTGGTATAAACAGACTAGGGGGTATCAAAAGTGTACCGGGGTGCATCGAATAGGGTTAAAGGGGATCTGGCACTTCAGAAGGCATTTAACACCTGGTTTGGTTAACCCCTTAAGCGCGGGCACGTTTTTGCTCTCCTTTTGCGTCCTGCGAGGATATTTGCACTCCGACTGACTATAAAAATATTTACCAAAAATCAGTTATTAGTTCTAAAATATTATAATTATATGTGCATATGGCACATACCTTCAGCTTTCTCCTGGAATGTTTGTTGAGCCTTCCTCGAGTACCGTAGGACTTGTGGAGACTTTTGAAGTAGGGTAACGAATTCTCCACTTTACACTTCACAACACCCCGTAATGTGATTACCACAGCCTGATATTATTACTAGAAACACAATTCTATGATTTTCAAGTAGTTTAGAATCCATACACACACACACACACAAAATAAACACTGTGAAAGCAATTAAAATTACGAGCACGTAAGAGTTTCCCACTTGCGCTCATTCCCCGCTAGTATTCTGTCCTTTATTATTCATAAACACACTCACCCTTTATATTCCCATTACTTGATTACACTTATATATATATATATATATATATATATATATATATATATATATATATATATATATATAGTATTTATCCATAAGTTTCCTTCAGTAATAGTAGTTTATTTTCACTCCAGGCCCTTTCTCTTTCAGTAAACTAGCGTAGAGAGCAAAGCTTTGACTGTCATTACTCCAAGTATTTGTACTCATATTCTTATATTAGTAATTATTTTCATTTCCATTTTATTTACACTATGTTATACACTGTCACTTCCAGTAAATAAAGGCTTTTTTCCCTTGGAGCCAGGATGAACTTAGGACACTGAAGCACTCGTAGTTTATCACCATTTCCTCCACTGGCTCATCACACGATTCACCAGAAAGATTGTAGTCACTGTCCATCATTTTCATGGATAAATTAGCCAGTTCATGCTCCACAGCAGTCATTTAGTCCTTTACCCCTTCCCACACGAGGTTCAGGAGGGGTAGAGGTCACAGGGCCCTCTAGAAGAGGCGGAAATGGAGGGGTCCGAGTGCTATGTGCTTTCATCTCAAGAAACAACACTGAACTAAATGACGAGGCGGATATGGGGCCGCCAAGAGTTGACATCAGCGAGGTGACAGCTGCTAATTTATATGCTGTGAAATGATTGGCAGGAAATTAGGTAGTTCCAGGTGAATGTAAATATCACTTAGGCTTCTCCCTTCATTTCTTATATATATTTTTATTACGAGAATAGATTATACGGCATATTTCAAGGGGAAATTACAGGGAAAATTAGCGAACAAGTGCACGTGGGGTGTTGCCAGGTGATAATTAGTCAACTCCAGGTGTATGGCACTATCAATTACCTTTTTTTTTTTTTGTATAAGAATAGGGCATAGGGCTTATTTCAATGGATAAAATCAATGGAAAATTCTGGGGAAGATTTGCTTAGTGCAGCGCAGCTGGGCAGGTGAGAGGAGAGGGTAATGGAGGGGAGGTAGGAAGGGAAGTCAAGAACGGGGATAAATAGCTATATTGTCAACTGTGGATGGGAGTACAGATGACATTAGCAGTGCTGACTATTGTTGGACACTGGCAGTACTGATAGATGATACAAGCCACCACTTGAAAGCCCGGGAGAATTAAAAATAACACAGAATCGCAAAAGTGATGCCCCGCGGTATGATCCATTGCGCCCAAGCATCACGAAAGTGACGCTTCGCAGTTAAGGGGTCAATACATGGGTTCGGCGGGAATCTTTAAGCCTTAAAACTGAGGAAAAATTCACAAAATATGAAAGAAAATAGGTTTAAATCATCCCATTCAGCTGCCATCATTATGTATTGATGGAAAAAGAGCCACCAAAAACCACTTACAAATAATAATACCTGACCAGTACATTTAAATTTAAAAAAAGAAGTTTAAGAGTAAATGAAATATTTGAGGAATAATTATGAGTAATACACTCTAAAATAAAATAATAAATGGACCTAACTTAAATGGGTGTCCACACTATCACCTGAAGAAGGGTATATAATATACTTGGTAGCGCTGACCCTTCAGGATTTCTGGGAAGGAGGATAGGGTGATGCAGGAGGATGATGAAACACCCTGACCATAGAGATTGGTCCTTTATTTACATGCTGCTTCTCCATACATGCTAGATGACAAGAGGGAGATTGGACCTGTTCCAGGCCTGGGCAATACTTGGATACTGCATAAGAAAATAGACACTGGCCATGCTGGATCCAGTGTCAGAAGTAAAATACTGTCAGAACTTGAATAAAGTCCACTCCCAGACTTATATCCAAAACTTGCTCCAAGACTGCTTCAATTTGCATTCCATAACTTGTTCCAAAACTTGTTCCCCTGAAAGTGTCAGAACTTTCAGGTAGTTTGAAGCAAAATAATCAGATAAAAGTATTATACTTTTGTGAAAGAATAAACTTTACTTAACCCATCACGTCCCGACCACTTTCGCACCTCCGACACCCCCCAGTCCCGACCACTTTTGGAAAAAAAAAACTTTGGCTAAAACCTCCACTTTTGGAGAGAAACAGTGAAAATTCATAGAGAAATCTCTCACCTGAGGTTTAAAATACTCGATACAGGTAGGAGTACCTCCTTACCTTACAGAGTTTTCTATCAGGCTGGCTGCAAAGAAAACGAGTTCTATGGGAGGATAACTCTTCTGCACCACTCCTAAACGGTATTTAATTATTTATTTGGTACGAATTTATATGTAGTATGAGAGTATATTGGTTTTCAAAGGGTAATATAGGCATTATAAGCATTGTTTCATTCACTAACTCATCACCATTCCTGACCTTCTTTTGCCATATTACCTGATCATCATTTCTGACTGTTTCTTCCTATAATGCTATGTAAACTTTGTCCTCCACATTGTCATTGATTGGGGAAACACTGTGGCCCTGAATGTCTTTATTGGCCAGGTCACTGGTAACAGGTGAATTGCCAAGACAATGGCATGCGGGGGAGGGGGAGGTTATGCTGTGTAAGGCATTGTCCCTGCTTGGCATCTTGTAGAGGAATAGAGGAAGGTGTCCTGTGTATACATACGAAAAATCACGCGCGGAAATTGAAAATTGTGCAAATTAGGGACATTGCAATTGCAAAACGTACCAGTATGTCGATGGGACTGGCAAACGTAAAATGTTGCAACGTACCCATACGTCGATGGGACGTCTCGGGTTAAGAATATTCTAAGGAATCAGATAATGCAGCCGCCCTGGTCAAATATTACACGTTTCCCTCATCCGATTTTCGACTTTTCGTTAATATTTTCTAGTAGATTTAGTCTATCTATCTATCTATCTATAGCCCGACGCCCTAATCCCGCAAAGGGTGGCCGCAGACAAAACGCCTCCAAGTCACTCTGTCACCCACCATTTGACTCCCCTCCCCCCAACTCACCCCCCCTTTCCCTCATATACCTCTCAACTCCATCCCTCCACCTCATCCTCGGTCTACCCCTCCCTCTCCCTCCCTCCACCTCACCTACATACACCCTCTTAGTCAGTCTTTCATTCTCCATCCTCTCCACATGTCCAAACCACCTCAGTGTATTTCTCCTAATCTTTTCAACCACATCCACATCTACCCCACAACGTTCCTTCACTTCTTCATTCGTCAACCTGTCCCTCCATGTCACTCCACATGCTCCTCTCAAGTAACTCATTTCCACTGCTCTCACTCTTGACTTGTTCCCCTCTTGCAAGGTCCACGCCTCGCTTCCATACGTCAGGGTAGGGATCACAATACTATCATGCAGTGACTTCTTAACTTCCATACTCATCTCCCTATTTCTCATCACTGCTTTCAGTGTGCCAACAACCTTCCTTCCCTGCTGTACCCTTTCACGTACTTCATCCCCCAAAGTTCCATCCTTACTCATCACACTACCCAAGTACTTGAATGCACTCACATTCTCCATATCCTCACCATCCAACCTCACTGCACACTCTGTGACTTCATTCCTCTCAAACACCATAACTTTACTTTTGTTTACATTAACTTTCAGCTTCCTCCTCCTACACACTGTCCCAAATTCATTCACCAAACCTTGCAACTCCCATTCATCTTCAGTCAACAATACTGTATCATCAGCAAACAGCAACACCGGAAGCTTCCAAATCTCACCCTCATTCATTAGGGCCACCCCCACATCCACTGCCCTGCCTTGTACCTCCTTTACGACCCCATCCATATATATATTAAACAGCCATGGAGACATTACACACCCCTGTTTCAGTCCCACATTGAGATCAAGGAACTCACTCAGCTCACCATCCACTCGCACCGTAGCCCTAGCTCCCTCGTACATACTCTTCACAGCACTCAACAATTTCCCCTCCACTCCATATATTCTTAATACCTTCCACATACCTTTCCTATCTATTCTGTCATAAGCTTTCTCCAAGTCCATGAAGGCAGTATACACTTTCCTTCCCTTCTCTAGATACTTCTCCACTAAACATCTTAGAAGAAATATCTGATCTACACACCCTTTTCCCTTCCTAAATCCCCCTTGTTCTTCTCCAACTAGCTCCTCTGTCATATGCCTAACCCTATCAATGAGTATTCTATCATATATTTTACCAGTCACACTAAGAAGGCAAATACCCCTATGGTTACCACATACTTCTCTCTCCCCTTTTCCTTTGTACAGAGGAACAATTATACCTGATTTCCAGTCCTCTGGAACCCTTCCCTCTTCCCAAGCCAATCTACACAACTTCCATATCCACTCCACAACAATCCCACCCCCATACCTAAGCATTTCACCACACACTCCATCAATTCCTGGGGCCTTTCCCAGCTTAATCTTCTTCATCGCTTCCACTACTTCCGACCTACTGATCTCTTCCTCCCTCCTCTCATCTCTTCTTCTCCCAGCCATTCCCCAACCACTTATACTCACACTGCTCTCACTCTCTACATTCAACAAATCCTCAAAGTGCTCCTTCCATCTCCTCAATTTCTCTCTCTTCTCCACCAACAATCTATTATTCCTATCTTTCACTCCCCTACTATTTCCCCTTTCACATTGCCTTACTTTCTTTACCTCCTTCCAAAACAATTTCTTACTCTCCCTCCATTTCACACTCAGATTCCTCCCAAACTCTTCATCCACTTTCTTCTTACTCTCCTTCACCAGTCTCTTAACCTCCCTTCTCCTGCTCACATATACCTCTCTCTTCTCTCTCTCATCTTCTCCCCTGCCTCTACTCGCCAACCATTCACCATATGCCTTCTTCTTTTGTTCCACAGCTCGTTTCACCTCATCATTCCACCATGCTGTCCCTTGCACACCCTTGCATCTCCTCCTCACTCCACAAACCGCCTCACACGCTGCGCTTATCTCTTCCGTGAATATCTTACATACGTCTTCCACCCCTTCCATCTGCTCTAGCTCATACCTTCCCAATCTTTCTTCCACTATGCTCTTATACTCTGTCCTCTTCTCACTATCTTGCAATTTCTCCACTCTTCTCACAGGAGCTGCTTCCTCCTGTCTTCCCCTTCGCCTCCTCAACCACTTTCTTTGCAGCTCCACCTTGGCCATCACTAAGTGATGGTCCGAGACTCCATTCCCCCACCCTCTCCACACCCTTGCATCCAACACTTGTCTTCTCATTCGCTCATCCACACACACGTAGTCTATCATTGCCTTTCGTTCAACAAGTTCACCATCCATCCTCCTCATTACTCTCCATGTATACCGGTGGATCATCTTATGACGAAAGTAGGTGTTGGCTATTGCCAACCCCTTACCAGCACAGATGTCCACCAAAGCACTACCATTCCCATCTACTTCCGCTGGCACACCCCACTGACCAACCACTCCATCCACTCGTACATTCCCGACTTTGCCATTCATGTCTCCAATCAACAGCACTCTCTCGCTCCTCTCAAACTTGTCCATACATGCTTAAACTCTCGCCCAAAACTCATCTTTCACTCTTGCCACTCGATCCTCTGTTGGAGCATACACACATACAATCGCCCATGCTTGTATACCTACTTTCATCCTCACCCATACAATCCTTGCACCCACTGTTCCATACTCTCTTATATTCTCCTTCCACTTCTTGCTTATCATCAGACATACTCCCTCTCTTGCCCTCTCATTCTCACTGACTCCCGCACATATACCTACACCGTATTCCCATTCTCTCATCCTTTCACCTTCCCATTTAGTTTCAGTCAATCCACATATATCCACTTTTGCATCCTCAAGCACCTGGACAATCTCTCTCTCTTTCACTTCATCATTCACTCCTCTCACATTCCACGTTCCTACTCTCAGAATGTCCTTTGTCCGTTCCTTAGTCGTCAACGTATGGTCCGTCCGGGTCCGAGGCGCTTTATTTGCTTTTTTAGTTAGTTCTTTTTATGGGGTGGGGCACTAACCCACCACCAACCCTTTTAGTCGCCTCGTACGACAAGCAGGGATACTGGGGGAGTATTCTTGAAACCCCCTCTAAGTATTTTTTCTTCTATGATATTTCTCTCGCAAATTGATAATAAACGAGTTACACGTGATTTACTTCCGCCAATCACAATCATGGACGAGCATACACTGTGTTCGCTCACCCACTCACATTTGAAAGTCCCGGAAGACCTAACTTTACACGTATACCCCATGTGATTTTTGACTTTTTGTTAATATTTTCAATTAACTCTCCTTATACTTTACGCAGTTCTAAGCCTTTTTTCTTCTATGACACTTCCGTCTTAAATCAACCATTGATGAGTTATGTAATTTATTACACTTATTATTTTATATGGGAGAGACAGATTCTTCCTGTCGTGGGCGGACAGTTGTGTGTGTTCGTTGGTGCGTGTTATGTGTGTGGGTGGATAAAGCGCATGTGTAGCACATGATTCAGCCAATCACAAAGTAAGATTTCAAATGCCCCAAACTAGGGCCCGCAACTCCGCAAGATTTGAAAATCAGTTCGTCTCCAACCATGGACTGGGAAGCCTGAAAAATTTAATACTTCACTGTTAATCACAGTTCTACCAGCAAGAAGATAAAACTGTAGCCTTTGTGCGATCGCATGGCATTACATCAACAGGAACAAAGTAACTAGATCAAGGCAAAAGTCTCATCTTACGTGAGGATCAGAATGTGTTGTGCTGTTGCCCATCACCAGTTGCCGTTACAGCTACAGACGACTCTTCAGATGAAGACGAGGAACTGTAAACTGCTAGGCAAAGGCATTGTTTCTTATTTACACCCAGTTAGGTTAGGTTACATGAGGTTTGGTTAATGTCATGGGGGGTCTGGGGGTCTAAGCCCCCCAGTTAGAAAGCACGGCCAGGGCTGGGGTGGCTGGGGGTCTAAGCCCCCCAGTTAGAAAGCACGGCCAGGGCTGGGGTGGCTGGGGGACGAAGCCACCCAGGTAGGAAACATGAACGGTCATTTTATGCTACCGTAGGTAAAGCCATTATTTCGTACTTACACCCGGTTAGATTAGGTTAACTGAGGTTTGGTTAATGTCGGGGAGATCTGGGGGGCAAAGCCCCCCAGTTAGGAAGCACGGCCAGGGCTGGGGGGTCTGGGGGCGAAGTTCCTCAGTTAGAAAACACGAACTCCCTAAGAAGCTTAAAATTATTTTTTTCCGAAGGATTTTAGTGTTTTTCGTTTGATTTTGATAACAGTTCCAGTAAGAAATTACTCGCTTTTGCGTGTTTCCCCCACCCAAAACCCCGGTTTCCCACAGGTCCCCCAGTATTCTTGGGGAGAGGGAGAAGGACCACAAAAAAATATTTCCGTCATAAATTATTATCAGTTTCAAACGATAGACACTACAATCCCTCGGAGAAATAAAATTTTAAACTTTGTGAGTTCAGCGTAAATACGAACATTTTGCAGGTTATTTTCCTTTAGCCATAAAAAGAGGACGTTTCACGTGATAACAGGCATCCAACCTGAGTGTTTTCTGTTGTTTTTTTCTGTGATTTTGCTTGAATTGGACCAGCCCTTTCCACTGGAAGTCGCTAGTGGCGTTCGAGAAAAACTAGCTACTTGCGATAGAAACGAAGGTCAGAATCGATCGAATCACACCAATAACAACAGGAAACACTCAGGTTGGATGAAAAAATCGGATGAGGGAAACGTATACAAATTTATCGCCGCCCTTTGATCACCTTAACCTCTAGGTGCTAGGATGATACTGCATAGGATAAGGATTCGTCACCTTATTCTATAATTATAACACACATTTTAGTATCACGGTGGCGTACGTGACTACTTAGCCTTACCCAAGGGCGTCGTAAATGCTGACACAAGCAGATTTCTCTCTCCTCAGCCACACAGAGAGAGCTGCTCAGTACTCTTCTCATATCTAACGGTTTCTAGAGCAGATTTCACTTCCAAAACATTACTAGCATAGGCACCATACAATCAAAAAACCTTTTAGGGGAACAGAAGTCGGTACACTAATTCATCATGGGGGTAGGAGAAACAAAAACTCCAGGCAGGATGCTGTACTGCTGCCCGCTCAGAAAGCAAAACGCAGGGAGAGCCTTGAATCTTCCTTTTTAGGGGTCCTTCCTATAAATGAACTCTTAAACTGCCTATGATATTTTCTTCTAAAAGTGTGGGTAATTATAAAAAAAAAATATATAGGAACTCACTGGTAAAATATAGCCTCAAGTGTCATCGTTCAACTGAAAAAAATAAATACTGAATCGATGTGAATAATACACAACATTACCGTAAAAATGTATAAAAACATGTGATATTACAGTGCAAGGTGTAAAAATATTACTGGCATTAATTTCCAACCTGTACAGATGGGTGAGCTGGTTTCGGTTCCATTTTTAGGCCCACTCCTTGTTATGGACAGCATTAGAACAAGCGTGATTAAACAATATTTTTTTCATTAGTCGCAGGATAGGAGAAAGGAATGTGTGCGTCCATGCTCTAGAGAATTACCTCGGTAATGTGCAAGGCTCACTCAGATGGCTCTTGACCATGGAAAGAATAATCATGCCAGCGAAAATTAAAGAACTACTGCCTATCGGCCTCTGAAGCAGCAGCTCCAAAGTGCCACACCTGCCACTTCTTAGGAGAGTTCTCAAGCCTTACAGGGTAAAGTGATAAGGTTGTGATCAGAGAATCCCAGTGGAGAAAAAAAGATGAACAGCGTCAGCAACAGGGTTGTAAAGAAGAGGTCACGCATGTTTGAACCCTCTCCAAGGTAGTCAAGAATATAGGTGGGGTGCTGTACAAGCTGCTGTATGTCATTAAGGATAGAAAAGATTTAGGCTTGTTCACCAGGTGGTTGAGTGAAAGGAGGGGAGAGAAAAAGGTGGTGGTGAACACTATCACCTAGAATGGAGAATTCAGAGAAATGACAAGTTGACAGGATGTGTTGCATCTTAGAGGTGAGATAGTCGAAGAGTTTTCCATAGTCAGTAGAAATAAGGTATAAGCAAATATTACAGATATAATTGGTCAGACACTGATAGGATAGCCGAAGCCAGGTAGCAGTTAATTAAGAAGATTCAAGTTCAGGAGCACGAGACCAAGATACGTTGTTGCGTACATATACACATCTGCCTTTAGCTTTGAAGTGAATGTAGAGAGAGTAAAAGGATACAGAGAAAGATTTGTTGTCAGACGTCTCAGACAACTGAGTCTCAGTGAGGAAGGGAACGGAAGAGAAGGAATTAGATATCATGATTGTAGTCTACTTATTTATTTGGTAATACATGCTTATTACAGAATATTATTCTCGTTGGCACAACTGATCAAACACACTAATGTATTTTGAATTTTAAACTTTAAAATCTGCTCTTCAATGATGCATTTTTGTATTTTACCGACGCTGCCATTACGGATCTTTATTCGGGATATTAAGGACCTCGTTTAATGAAAGGGGTTAATTAAAATTATAACTCTTTTAGTTCGAAAAATCTCTCTTATGTTTGACTAAAATCGCCTAGGGGTAGTAAGAAAACATTTAATATGTCATCACAGTGAAGAAGTAAGTCTAGATAGCTAAATTAAGGAATTCAAGTCCCATTAAATGCACACTTGGTTTCCTTGATTGCTCTTTGGTGATTATGAGGCTTGCAGTGCTCTACCTCCCTCAATCTTCTGTTGCCCTCAGTCTCTGGTCTAAGGCAGGTTTACATTACTCTACTTCCTGTTCGTTCCACGCATGGGTTTTTTTGCTTGTACACATACCCGAGGGCATCAATAAAGAGTACAAATGTTACAGATAGTTATAGATATAAGAGGAGTGATCAAAAAGTTTGGTGAATAGTACTGCTAAATAGAAATGAGTTGAAGTATGTGGCGGCTGTTGGCAGTAGTTACATCGTCCACCTTCCTTGTTGCCACCGGACACCGGACACCACAACAGCAGAAACCAGTCACCAGTGTGTTGTGGCAAGACACAGAGTGAGGCCAAGTCTGCAGTATCTGACGCGTTTGGGGAAATGTTGCACTCTGAGCAACGTGCAGTATCCAGACATTTCTGGCGGGGAAAAACATTCCGTTCGTGCCGCATCCACCTTTTTCACTTGACTTGGCACCTTGTGACTTCTGGTGTTTCCCGAATTTGAAGCGCACGATGAAAGGAAGTTGTTATGAAACGATTGAAGACATCCAGTCATTGACGACAAGCCTTCTGAAGGAGACCAAGAAGCATGACTTCCAGCAATGTTTCAGGCAGTGGTAGGAACGGTGGAGCATGTGTTTGTGTGTGTGTGTGCAGGAAGGGAGTACTTGGACGGGGATGTTTAATCTATGCACCTAATGTCAAATAAAATACTGTTATTTAAACATTCTCCGAACTTTTTGACCACTCCTTGTATATACATGTTGTACGATATTATGTAAATAATTTTACTACATTTGAGTCATCGATAAGCATAGGAGTGAGAATGGTGTGAGTTGGAGGCCAAATGGTGGAGGACTGGGTGACGTGGAGGCAGTTCGTCGGTAGGCACCCTTTCCAGGATTAGGCAACTAGCTATAAATACAGAGAGAGAGAGAGAGAGAGAGAGAGAGATTTAGTTATACATAATATTCTGTGGTCTTCTGGATTCACATGGACTGTTATAGTAAACCCCATCTTTTCCGAAAATGCATTTTTTTACAATTTATCATCAGATTTTCTCGTGTTTCTTTTAGAGTAATGCTGCTTGTAGAGAAAGTCACCTTCCACCTCTTAGGAACACACCTAGCAACTGAATGTGTCTGTTCCTTTTTATTAAAGTGATGAATATAAATTTCCCGATTTTTTATGAAAACATGGTTGTGTGTGTGTGTGTGTGTGTGTGTGTGTGTGTGTGTGTGTGTGTGTGTGTGTGTGTGTTTCAGATATTGGAAAATAATAACTAAATTAATTTTAAGTTAAAAACAGAGCAAAATGCAACAAGGCATATATATATATATATATATATATATATATATATATATATATATATATATATATATATATATATATATATTATATATGGAGAGAATGAATAGTGAGCGATTGGTGAAAAAGATAACTAGATCTGATGTGAGAGGTGTAAGGCTGAGAGGAAGACCACGAATAGGATGGATGGACAGTGTGAAGAGAGTGCTGGATGCGAGAGGGATGTCTGTTGAGCAAGGTAGAGTGGCTGTGCGTGACAGAAATAAATGGAGAGAAGTTGTGAATGAATAAGTGATGACGCAGCCCTGAGGGGATATTCTACTGCATTTGGTCTGATCAGTCAGGTGCGGGTAAGGAGATGGGTCTATTATGATGTGCCAGGGATAAACCAGCTCTGCTGTCGGGCCCTGTTGCGGATGTCACTGATTGCATTGCGCAGTTGACCCTTGTGTGGTGTGGTGCGGTGAGGATCTGTCCGTTCTCCCCTTTGGGGCTAAGATGCGAATGAATGTGTTTGAATGGATGAGTAAATGGGGAGTGTGTCGTCCTGTCTCGGCTACCTCTCTTTCCTTGGGGGAAGCAGCCTAGGTATATATATATATATATATATATATATATATATATATATATATATATATATATATATATATATATATATATATATATATATATATATATATAAGTGGTGGGTGGGGAGCGCTCACCATTCACTCACTCGATGTAGTGCTGCTGTTGGGTGTCTGCCCTTTCCTCTCATCCATCCTTCTTTCTCTCCATCCTCTTCTGTCTTTCTTTCCTTCATTCTTTCCTTGTCCTTCTGCCTACGGGTGACTTTACACTCCTCTTCTGTCTTTCTTTCCTTCATTCTTTCCTCTTCCTTCTGCCTATGGGTGACTCTACACCGAGTGACAAGCCAAATGGTTTCCTTAACACCAGGAAACCATTTACTACGCTGGGTGGTAATCATATAACCAAATTTTGGCGCCTGGTGGTTTAGTGGGTAATTTTTACACTCCAATCGGATTGAGCCGGTGAAGGTTTATATCCAAAGGATGGTTGGGGATGATTGCTCATCTAATGCCACTCAGGGATGAGTGAGGCTGGTTACTCTCATTTTAAATGTCGGGACCAACTGCCTAGCCCCGGGCTCCTACGCTCCTCATGGGGCAATGTAGGATTGGATGATATATATATATATATATATATATATATATATATATATATATATATATATATATATATATATATATATATATATATATATATATATATATATATATATATATATATATATATATATATATATATATATATATATATATATATATATATATATATATATATACTGGTTGAGGACAATGAAGAAAGAAGCAGGAGGGAAGTGTTGGTGGGACCTGAAGGAGATGGCAAGAGACAAATATTGGTGGAGAGAGTTCATTGAGGCCCTATGCATCCCGTGGGGTGCCACAGGAAATGATTGATTGATTGATATATATACAGTATATATATATATATATATATACATATATTCTGTCCTGAGGTATCTAATACTACAGGAATATTACTCCAGTCTTATAAATTTATAGGTTACCTATCAAGCTTAATAAAAAATGCGTGTTTATAAACTGAATTTAAATGTGTACGGAGCAAAATTTATCACTAACGAAGAAAAGATTTGAAATCTTCAGTGTCAGCGATAACAGGACCCATTACGTCCCCTAACATTTCAATGGAATTTACCTGCGTCGACCGTGACCAAAAATAATTTGTATAGCAATATGACAGAGCTGTTTCGTAAAGCAGAGAGAAGGCTGCCATGGTATCATCGAGCAGCAAGATAGTCTTGTTGGGTAAGGCAGACGATTTTCTTTTCCCTAGTAGGATAGTAGTTACTGAGAGATTATTTAGGTTTCTGTCATGGGTATCAGTTCTGTTACCTAGCATGTGCACAGCTTTGTTTCTTATGAGAAAAAGAGAGTTTCTTTGGCATAACATTACGAAGACTTGGTTACAGGTAACACAAAGATTGCAATGCTTCGTCTAGTGGAAAGGTCTAACTTCAGCTGGTATGGAGACTGCGGTTTGCTTCACAGAGAGGTTTTGTTTCGGAAAACAAAAGGATATTTTTTGTAGTGCAGATATAAGGCTATATTTCTGTTAACACGATGATTGCTGAGAAGTATGACAGTTTTGCTACCAATAACAGGCTGCAGACCTGTTCTTGATAGCAACAAAGACAGCACTGCTTCGTTTAACAGGGAGAAGACATCGTTACAGGTAACATGGAGACAGTTTCATTCATCGGCTCCTGTCCTCGGGTGGATGACTGAGGTGAACGATAGGTAAGAGACAATGGTGACCCTGTTTCCGCCTCCCGCTTCTCGTTCGTGTTCATCACCACAGACTTGGTTCGTGACATAACTTCCCACACCCAGCCATACAGTTTCTCACACGTGGGGTTCATCAGTCCTGGCCCGATTTCTCTAGGATGTGTTGGACCTGGAAAAAAGGGGAGTTGGGGCGAAGTTTAGTAAGAGATTTCTAATGTTACTGTGTGGAAGTAATGCGAGTATAAGTGGCTGGGGAATGGCTGGGAGAAGGAGGGAGATGAGAAGACAGGAAGAAATCAGTAGGATAGAAGTTGTGGAAGCAATGAAGAAAGTTAAATCTGGGAAAGCCCCAGGAATTGATGGAGTGTGTGGTGAAATGCTGAAGCATGGGGGAGAGATAGTAGTAGAATGGATGTGGAAGATGTGCAGATTAGCCTGGGAGGAAGGTAGAGTCCCGGAGGATTGGAAGTCAGGTATAATTATTCCCTTGTACAAAGGAAAAGGGGAAAAAGAAGTGTGTGGTAATCATAGGGGCATTTGTCTTCTTAGTATAATAGGAAAAGTGTATGGTAGGATAATAATTGACAGAGTTAGAGAAAGAACAGAGAAATTAGTTGGAGAAGAACAGGGACGCTTTAGGAAGGGAAGAGGTTGTGTAGATCAGATATTCATTCTTAGATCTTTAGTGGAAAAGTTTCTAGAGAAGGGAAAGAAGTTGTATGCGGCTTTCATGGATTTGGAAAAAGCATATGACAGGGTGGATAGACAAGGATTGTGGAAAGTGTTAAGAATATATGGAGTAGATGGGAAGTTGTTGAATGCTGTGAAGAGTATGTACGATGGTGCGAAGGCTGCAGTGCGTGTGGATGGTGAACTAAGTGAATTTTTCTCTTTGAAAGTTGGGTTGAAACAGGGATGTGTCATGTCTCCATGGTTGTTCAATCTGTACATGGATGGGGTAATAAAAGAGGTACAAGGTAGGGTAGTGGATGTTGGAGTGGCCCTGGTGAGAGAGGATAGTGTTTGGAAACTCCCTGTACTGTTGTTTGCAGATAATAGTGTGTTGTTGAGTGAAGACGAAGGGGAGCTGCAAGGCTTGGTGGATGAGTTTGGGAGAGTGTGTAAGAAACGGAATCTGAAAGTGAATGTAGGAAAGAGTAAAGTGATGGTCTTTGAGAGAGGTGAAGTCAGTGAATGTACAGCGAGGTTGGATGGTGAGGAATTGGAAAATGTGAGTACGTTTAAGTACTTGGGTAGTGTGATGAGTAAGGATGGAGGTTTGGAGGGTGAAGTGCTTGAAAGGGTACAGCAGGGAAGAAAGGTTGCTGGTTCTTTGAAAGCAGTGATAAGAAACTGGGAAGTGAGCATGGAAGTGAAAAAGTTACTACATGACAGTATTGTGATACCAACTCTAACGTATGGAAGTGAAGCTTGGACGTTGTTGTAAGGACACAAGTCAAGAGTGAGAGCAGTGGAAATGAGTTATTTAAGAGGAGCCTGTGGAGTCACAAGGAGAGACAGGCTGACGAATGAGGATATAAAGGAACGTTGTGGTGTTGATGTGGATGTGATAGGAAGCGTTATGAGGAACACACTGAGGTGGTTTGGCCATGTGGAGAGGATGGAGGGTGAAAGACTGACGAAGAGAGTGTATGTGAGTGGGGTGGAGGGGGGGAGGGAGGGGGAGGCCGAGGATGAGGTGGAGGGATGGGGTGGAGAGGTATATGAGAGAGGGGGGTGTGAGTTGGGAGCAGGGCAGTGAAATGGCGGGGGACAGGGCGACTTGGAGGCGATTTGTTTGTGGCCACCCCAAACGGGATTGAGGCGTCTGGCAATAGATAGATAATAGATAGACTGTGTGTGTGTGATTTTAATTATGCCCGTGGGAATAAAAGAAAGAGTAAAGGAAGTTTATAAGGAAAAGTTTTGGTGCAGCTATTAGTGTATTGTAATTGGCTCATAGAAATAATTATATGACACTGACTGGAGAAAAGCCACTGGAGAGGAATTTATATTGTTAATCCACAAACGTTTCGGACCACATAATCCACCATCTGCAACAGTGGATGATGTGTGTGTGTGTTTTTTTTTTTTAGTATATTACTCCTATTTGCACTATATTAAATATTTTCCAAAATAATTGTTATGGCGTAGGGATGGAAAACGTGCAAAACATAAGACGGCCAAACAGGAAAAAAAAAAAAAAAAAGCAGCATTTCGGATGGAAGAAGATTCAGGGATTTTATATCTATTACAACATTCCATCAGCTACAAATGTTTTGTGAGTTATGTGGAATGTAGTAATGGGTATCAGCACTGAATATCCTCCCATCCCGGATACTGTCTTGTGTGTGTGTGTGTGTGTGTGTGTGTGTGTGTGTTTCATCTCTTGCTTCTGTGCTTTTTTACGTCCCTACATCTAAAAATTACTATTGGGAATATTTTACTTCACGCTACTTTTTCTGGAAGCAAGCTGCCAAATTTACATCACCTATACCACAAAAAGGCCTTTGACTATCTGATAATTGCTGCCGCGATTACCAATACTGTATATGTATAATGGTTACGTGGAATGGGGCAACATGAATCCCTCAGTTTTGCATATTGTAAGAGCTAAATAATGTTTTGGGGCTGTAACTCGTGGACTGTTGTGCGAATGCTGCTTTAACCCGCCCCGTCCCGACCACTTTTCGACCACTGGTACCCCCCAATCCCGACCATTTTTCGACCTTTTTTTTTTTTTTGCTTAAACTTTCGCTTTTGGTCAGAAACAATGGTCGGTGGCAAAGAAATTGGTCCCCGGGGTCCCTAATTAGCTTAACCAGGTATGCCTTGGTCCCACCTGGCCCCGTGTTCTCCCTAGGCGGTCTGAGCCTCAAACGTTTTCTATGGTATTATAAGTCTGGGAAACCAATGAAAGTAAGTAGAAATGAATTTATTACAAACATAAAAACATGTGATAAAAGAGTATATTGGATTTTATACAAAAATAGAGCAGAAATAAGCATTGTACCATCGTGCGAAACAAGCAAAATCGGCCAACTTGGTCACGATGAATCGCTAACATTCTAAAATCATGATACATATAATTTTTTTTACTTACATATTACTTCTACAATAACATTATACCATTTTACATTTTATTGAACTGTTTTTACGTATTCACAGGCCTTTTGATAACATTTAGCGTAATGTTAGCGCTTATTTACGTAGTGAGTGAACTCGCTGTGACTGTTGTTTCAACTTGTATTGTGCTTTTTCTACTTACATAATACTTTTCTAATATTATTATTCACTTTTCAACTTTATAGAACTGTTTTGAGATTATTTCAGGCCTTACGTAAATATATAGCGTAATAATAGCACATAATAACACACACGGTGAAGTCGCTATGACAACTATTTCAACTTACAACCTATTTTTGTACTTATGTAATAATTCTCCACTAACATTGCACATGTAAACACTTGATATAAATGATATCACATCATTTCTGAACTTACGATGGAACTGAGCGTCATATTTGCGCGTACTTACACAGGGAGTGTTATCGCGATATCATTTGTTTCATCTTACACTAGTAATCAACTTATAAAATACCTTACTACTAACATTACAACATCTTCCACTGTATATAATTCCTATCACATACTTACTGCCCAGAATGTGAGTGTACTCGTGACATCAATTATGACAACTTACAGTAATGTTCAACTTATACGTTTTATTCATGCTAACATTACACCCGTTTCCACTTTATTTCCTTGCTATCACATATTTACTGACCAGATTTACACAGTGGGTGTAGTTTTGATAACAATTCTTTCCACTTACACTAACCACGTCACCATCGTCCCCTTCGTCAGGGTGGGGAGGTGAGGGTGGTGGGGGAGGTTGGGGAGGTGGAGAGCGGCGCCTCTCATCACTCGCACTTCTCTTCCCTCTCCATTTTCCTTTACCCTTTCCCTTCCCTTTCTTTCCTTTCCCCACATCCTGGGGCTGTGGGGAGGAAGTTTGGGAATATTCAGGGGCGAAAGAAGTGCTGGGGAGTGACTCAACCTCCTCTCCCCTAGGCCTTCGAGCACCACGTGCTCATGCTGCCTCCCTCACACCACGTGCCCCTTCACCCTGCACTACCCCCACACCACTCTCACTTTCACCCCGCGCTGCCGCCACAACACTTTCCCATTCTCCCAGCAATCCCACCACACCACTTTCACTTCCTCAGACAAAGTACTTCCACCATACCTTATGTGTCGTCTCGCCCCACCTTCTGATCCTCGTGGTGATATTTTCTCTTTTCCCAACCACGCGGCGATATCACGTCCTAGGCCTCCGTCATCCTCATCGTCCGCATCCTCGTCCTTATCAGATTCAGGATGGAGAGATAGCTTTGCACATGGTTGGAGAGCAGGCTGGCCTTCCCTTGCCTTACGGTATGTCACATACCGCGTTTTTCGGGGTGAAGGGACCTCCTCATCACTGCTACTTATTTCTTCCTCTAGCTGGACATAATCGCGATCCACCACATCATCATCGAGTGGAGAATCACTGTCTCCAGTGAAGGCTTCCAGGACGGATGCGATTTCCTCGTCTGAGAGACCTTTCCGCGCCATGTCTGACCTGGGTCACTGCTAGCAGGTGAGTGACCAAGACAAGGGCGAGCGCGGGTCACGTGGGGTCTAGGACGCTGCCTGCCTGGCGGCAGGTAGGGGAGGCTTGGGTACCCAGGCGAAACGAAAATCTCGCGCGAATTTTGAAAATTGTGGAAATTATGAACCTTGCAATTGCAGGACGTTGAAGTACGTCCCCGGGATTAGCTGTGACAAAACGTGAGGATGTGGAAGTACGTCCCCGGGACGCTGCGGGTTAAGTATGAAAAGAAACATCCTTGGTTGCTAAGAGAGTAACACTCTCTTGTACGCTTTTTTGTTTTGGAGCTGTGACTGATCATGAAAGAATGAAAAAACATTATCAGTAGTTTTGCGACCAGAGTGTCCGACTCCTACGATGGTTAATGGGGCTTTGCGAGCCGCTTTGCACTTACCAGTCTTTTAATTCATATGATCAAACCTGGGGTTTGCAAACGTTTTGGGACATCTCGACATAGTAATCACTACCGCAGATAATGATTACAGTATTTCTTTATTCATTTAAATAATTAACATATATTGAAAAAAAATATTATTTCGTATGATTTTATGTAGCCTATTATGGGCGTTGAATTAAAAAATGAAACCCATTTTTCTTCAGCACATGCCATTCCTTTGCAAAACATTTTGATATTAGTTTTCATTTATATTATATTCTTTATCATGTCACAATAAAACCACTTAAATATTGATATTTTATTACTATGATAATATGTTTGAAATTAGTATTTTCTGATATTAAAATCCATGTATAAAACAACACAGTTATTTTAGTTCATAATGAAAGAAAATCATTCAGGAGCCGAATGCCAATCGCCCTCCACAATATGCTGTTGGCAAAGTTACAAGCTACTTATAAACTAAATATGATGAAATTTCGTAAGACTCTATGGAATTCAGTCAGCGAGCTTCACAAATGGCCAATCCATATTATTAAAAATATTTGACCTTTGGCAGCCATTTTGATGACCTTGACCTTGACCGCGAGTGTCCATTTTCGAATTCGACCAAGATTTTGGCCATATCTTCATACCCTGAAGGTTTCCTGTTGATAGCTCAAGCCGTTCATGTGATATAATGGTGCTAAAGGCAGGCGATAAACACTAGTTGACCTCTGGAAGCCAGTTTAATGACACTGACCTTGGCACCCAGTGTCCGTTTTCGAATCGTCCAAGATTTTGGCCATATCTTGATATGCTGAAGGTTTCATGTTGATAACTCAAGCCGTTCAGAGATACAATGGGCACACACACACACACACACACACACACACACACACACACACGTATGCTGAAATGGTGAAAGTAAAGAAAGACTTAGAAACAAGGGTGGAGGAAAAAAGCATTAAAAAGGAAGTGAAAAGAATAATCCAAAACAATCCAAAATTAGTCAGAGATTCGGTAGATATAAACAAATCTATAGTAATCACTGGTATAGAAGAGGAAGAAATAAAAAACAAGATCACAAGAGACAAAAAGGAGATGGCAAATGTAATGAGCTTACTGAAAGAAGTATCAGAGGAAATCTGTAGTAAAGACATAGAGGAACATAAAAGGTTAGGGAAATACGAGAAAAGCAAGACAAGACCTCTACAGGTGACTTTCCAGAGTGTAAACACTGTGGAAGAGACACTAAAAAATGCAAAGAATCTTATGGAAAAAGAGGAGTTCAAAAATGTATGGATAAAAAGATGCCTAACACAAGAGGAACTGGAATTACTGAAAGAGAAAAGGGAGGAAACAAAAACAAAAAATTAGGGAAGATCAGAAGAGGAGAAGAAGAAATTTTTTTACAAAGTAATAGGATTGCAGGTACGAAAATGGTACACAAACAGGATGGAAGAAAAAGGAGGAAAGTAGTAGAACCATGTCATGACAAGTATATAAACAAGATGATAAAGTTGATGTACTCAAATGTGGATGGAATGGTATCTAAATTACTAGAGATGAATGATTATGTCAGAGAAAATGAACCACAAATAATATGCCTAACTGAAACAAAATTAACACCAAGGATATCCAATGACATACTAAACTTAGAGGAATACAATATATGGAGAAGAGACAGAAATTAAAAAAAAGGAGAAGGAATTATGATATTAACTAAGAAAAATCTAAAAGTCAATGAAATAAAACTAGATATACCATCACAAGTAGAACTGATTGCAACAGAGATCAACACATCTGAAGGGAAAGTAATTGTAGCCAATTTGTACATGCCACCCAGATCAAACACATGGGAAAGAGACGAATATGAGGACCTGGCAGAGAGTACAATTCAGAGTATAAGATCATTACTACATAAAATGGAAGAGAAATCGGAAAGAATTATACTAACTAGGGATTTCAGTACAAATATAAATTGGAATACTCTAGATATAATTAGCCAAGAAAGCTGTTGGGACCAAAAGCTCCTGGATCTCGTACAAGAGTGTTTCCTAACGCAACATGTGAGGGAAACCACCAGAAAAAGAGGACTTGATGTACCTTCAGATCTAATATTTACTAGGCAAGAAAATGATATTGACAGTTTAATATATCACCCTCCATTCGGCAAAAGCGATCATGCAGTACTAAATTATAACTTCAGGATAGCATATGACATAGTAAACAGCAATGACAGTTGCAAAAAGAGCCTAAACTATAAAAAGGGAAATTATCAAGACCTAAAGAAGTATTTCTTAGAAGTTGATTGGGAAAATGAGCTTAAAGGACAAGATTTAAATGCGGTATATAAAAAATTCTGTGAATTTTATGAAATAGGAGTCCAGAAGTACATCCCACAGCACAAAGAAGCAGATAAGAAAATACAGAAATGTTTCAATACAGAATGTAAAAAATCAAAAGAAAGAAGAGATTTGTTGTGGAATAGATACAGAAGACACAATATTGAAAGGGTGTATAATAATTACAAACAGGCAAGAAACGACTGTACAAGAATAAGAAGGGAAGCCCAAAAACAGTTTGAGGAGGATATAATAAATAAAAGTAGTGATCAACCAAAGCTGTTTTACAGCTATATCAGAAGCAAAACCAAAGTAAAAGATATAATACAATCCATTACGGACGAGGGAATCACTTATACACAAGAGAAAGATATTTGTGAAGCACAAAATAAGAATTTCCAATTAGTTTTTACAGAAGGAAAAAATTTTGAGAGGGACTATGTGGAACACGCATGTCCACACATATTACCAGATATACAAATAGCACAAATAGCAGAAAAAGTAATACAGGAGGAGTTAAGTAAATTAGACAGAAGAAAAGCAAGTGGTCCTGATGAAATTTCATGTTGGGTACTACGACAATGTGTAAAGGAGTTAAGTAAACCATTATTTTTAATTTTCAAGAAATCCTTGAGTCAAGGTAAACTACCTGATATTTGGAAAAAAGCAAATATTGTCCTCTTATTCAAGAAAGGAAATAGACTTAATCCACTCAACTACCGACCAGTATCACTGACAAGTGTTGTAAGCAAGGTATTAGAAAAGCTTATAAGAAAAGCTTAGGTAAATCATCTAGAAGAACATAGTATGATAACAGAAAGACAGTTTGGTTTCAGAAAAGGAAAATCATGTGTTACTAATCTGTTGAGCTACTATGACAGAGTAACAAACGCAATACAGGAAAGAGAAGGATGGGTGGACAGTATCTATTTAGATTTCAAGAAAGCTCCTGACACAGTACCACACCAAAGACTTTTATGGAAACTGTACCATCAAGGAGGAATTCGAGGCAAACTGTTTTGTTGGATGCAAGATTTTCTCATAAAAAGAGAAATGACAACAGTACAAAGAGGAAACTACTCATCATGGAAAGAAGTGACTAGTGGAGTACCACAGGGTTCAGTGCTGGCACCAATCATGTTTTTAGTGTATATAAATGATATAAACAGTAACACTGGAAATGAGAGCTATCTGAGTATGTTTGCAGATGATGCAAAAATACAAAGGAGAATTACTAACACGGACTCTTGTAAAGAGCTACAAGAAGAATTAAATAAACTTCATGAATGGAATAATACATGGCAAATGGAATTCAATGTGGACAAGTGTCATGTAATCAAGTATGGTAAAAGTGGAAAAAGACCTGATTGGGATTATAAGTTACGAAATAAAATCCTACACACATCAGAAAGAGAGAAAGACCTAGGTTTGATTATCAATACCAGACTATCTCCTGCTGACCACATCAGCGAGAAGGTACGGAACATGTATACACTGCTTGCAAATATGAGAATAGCATTCACATACATTAATGAAGACATGCTAAGAAGGATAACATCATTCATTAGACCAACCCTGGACTGTGCATCAGTAGTCTGGAGTCCTCATCTCAAAAAACACATAGACAAGATTGAAAAAGTTCAAAGGGCCGCTACAAGATGGATACCAAGCTTAAGGGACCTAAGCTACGAAGAAAGACTAAATAAACTGAATCTACCAACACTACAGGAGAGAAGGAAAAGAGGTGACATGATAATGCTATATAAGTGCATATCAGGGAAGGAGAAAATAGACATAAATGATTACTTAACATATGGACAAGCATCAGCAAGAGGACACTGCAAAAAACTGCATAAGAAGAGAGGTGATAAAGATGTAAGGAAATTCAGTTTCCCAAACAGCGCAATTGATCAATGGAATACACTACCGAATGAAATAGTGTGTGCCAAAACAATTGACAAATTTAAGGATATGTACGATAAATATGGTTTAAGACACGGGACAACACGAGCTTGACTCATTCCTGTAAAGATACAATTAGGTAAGAACACACACACACACACACACACACAGACGTGGGCAAAAACATTATCGCTCTGACCTGCTACAGGCGGGCAATAATATGTCAGAATATAGTTGGAACACAACAGTGATGAGTCATCCCAATACTGGAGTGCAGGAAATATGTCGCAGTGCGACTCAGTTGTCTAGAGAGCTTGTAAATTACTTTCAGAGCAGTTTCATTTTTTTTTTTTTTTGAACAGTAATACTTATTGATAATAATCGTATTTTACTGAAGAAGTAGTGATATTTAATGATGTTTTTTTTCTTTACACATAAATTAAAATTTTGTCGTACTATTAACGATCATGTTATGGCGTCTGGAAGTTGTGTAAACAGTCCTGATCTTTTTTGGTATATCTGTGGAGAATATGTAGTGAAAAACAGAACACAGCAGCTTTTGTTTTTATATTTTTTTTTTTATGGTTACTAAGAAATAAAACTTGGTGACCAGGAAAAAAGTGGGCCTCTCACTGTGTCTGCTCTATTTGTGTTGAGGAACTAACACTATGGACAAATGATATAAAGAAGGATGTTGTCCTTGTTATTCCGATGATATGGAGGGTACACAAAAATCGTAATAATGATTTTTATTTTTGTTCTTGCAGAATCCAAGTATACAACAAAATGAATAAAAATGAAATTGTTTATCCTAATCTTCCATCAGCAATAAGACCTTAACCACTTGCACTTGATCTACCAGTCCCTACTCCACCTGAGAATCTTGATTATGTAGAAACTCACTCAGAGGAAGAAAGTGCTGCAGTAGACGATGAAGAATTTGTCCTAACGTGTTCAAGCAATGAGCCACAGCCATTCTCTCAGGATAAACTTAATGATTTAGTGAGAGACACCAATCTCTCCAAAGATGCTGCAGAGCTCTTGAGGTCCCGATTAATAGATAAAAGCTTGTTACATCCAGACACAGCTTTCTCCCCGTATCGAAAAAGAGTTTGCAGCATTTTTCAAGAAAAATGGATCATTGGATTATTGCACTGGCGCAATTGGCCTAGTGCAGAAATTTGGCAGAGAATGCAAAGCAAGCGAATGGAGGCTATTTACAGATTCATCTAAAAGAAGCCTGAAATCGGTATATCTTCATAATGGTTATAAATATGCACCAATACCTGATGTTCATTTTGTGCATTTAAAAGAAACGTACGTTCACGAGAAAATCAATTACAATGAACACTGTTGGTTCACATGTGGAGACCATAAAGCTCTGTCTATCTTAGGCTACTGAGTCAACAGTCAGAGTATAAAAAATTTCCATGTTTTCTCTGTGAGTGGGACAGCAGAGCCAAGGATTTACACTGAGTTCAGAAGAAATAGCCAAATAGAAAATATCTACAGCCTGGTGCCAAAAACACCATCAGATCTAGCTTCGTGAACCCGGATTAATAGCTGCTACGGGCCCTTCATATGAAGCTTTGATTAATTAAGCAGTCTGTCAAAGCCCTGTTTTAAAAAAGCTGGGCCTGTTCTTGTATTTTGCCAAAAGTTTCCTGGTTTTCTGAAGCTAAATTGAAACACGTCGTATTTACTGGACCTGATATTAGAAAACTGATCTCTGATGCAGAATTTGATGATGCAATGAACAACCTGGAACAAGAGGCTTGGGTATCATTCAAGGAAATAATTCCTAAAATTTTTGCAACAATAAAAAGCCAAATTTCAGAGAAACGTGAGAAATTTGTTGGTCAAATTTAAGGAGTTGGGTTGCAACATGAGTCTGAAAATTCACTTTTTGGATTAGCAATTGGAATTCCCTTCCCCCCCAAATCTCGGGGCAGTGAGTGAAGAACAGGATGAAAGATTCCATCAGGTACCAAAGACGTTGTGATGTCAGTATGATGGCAGACTACTGCTGTATGATTCATAGGGATGCACCAGACAAAAAAATGTACAAATTACTGGACACCAAACCAAGTTTTGGAGAAAAAATACTGAGAAGTTACAAAGACTACAGAAGTTATGTGTTAATCATGGAATATATATAGTCTTGTTTCGTTTATGTATATACTTAAAAATTTATGGACTCAGTATTTTCATATTTAGTTAATTTAAAACAATGTTGCACAGATCAAATGAAATTTATAATTTCCTATATATTATTTAAATTTCTTTTTTGTACTGAAGTGTGATGTCCTAGAAACATTCTAAATGTATTTTTACAGTGTTCATAAGTCCAATAAAGAATAATTGCTTAGAATTCTAACATTTTTAATGAGTAATTTCACAGACCTGCGAATTGTCACGGGGGATTTAAGGAATTTGATTAAATATCCAAATTAAAGGGATGAATGACTAATAATATAGTCAATAGATAGCCACTGTTACCAGGACTATTGGCTTATTAAGTAGGAAATTTTACTTTATGTGACTTACTTCGCCGATTCTCTAAGGATGAGAATTTTATAAACTTTCTCAACAGTACACAGAGGAGACTATCTACTCACGAATGCTGTATCATTAGTACTGTTAGCCTCCAAGAAAGTGTGATCTTTACCCCCTGAGAATCAATAACTAATAATAATAATGGACAAGTTCTTGCTGATGTTTAACTCCTAGTTGGCACAACGGATTTGCAAATTAACCCACCACGTCCCGTTGACGTGAATGAACGTCCACACATTTTGTCACTGCCAATCCTGTTGACATACATAAGCACGAATCAATTGCAAGGTCCCTAATTTGCACAATTTTCAATTTTTGCAAGTGATACACAGGTCACCTTCCTCTACAAGATGCCAGGCAGGGACAATGCCTTACCTAGCATGGCCTCCCTCCCCATGCATGCCATTATCTCGGCAATTCACCTGTTACCAGTGACCTGGCCAGTAAAGACATGTCGTGCCATGGTACGAAATTCAGGGCCAGAGTGATTCCCCAATCGATAACAATGTGGAGGACAAACTTTACATAGCATTAGAGGAAGAAACAGTCAGAAATGATGATTAGGTAATGTCACCAAAAAAGGTCAGGTATGTTGATGTGTTTCGTGAGTGAAACAATGCTTAAACTGCCTATATTACTGTGTGAAAACCAGTATCCACTCTTACGACATATAAATCCATACCAAATAAATAAATAAATACAGTTGATGAGTGGTGTGGAATGGTTACCCTCCCATAGAACTCGTTTTCTTTGGAGCCAGCCTGATAGAAAAAACAGTAAGGTGAGGAGGTACTGCTACCTGTATCGAGTATTTTAAACCTCAGATTAGCGATTTCTCTATGATTTTTCGATGTTTCTCACAAGAAGCGGAGGTTTGAGCCAGAAAAAATGTTCTCCAAAAATGGTCGGGATTGGGGGGAGTCAGTGGTGGAAAAGTGGTCGGGAGGGGCGGGTTAATACAAAAGAACTGGTCTAAATACCAGTTGTGATTGATATAGAAATTTGTGCAAACTGGGATAAGCAAATTTAGGAAAGCACAATGTGGAGAAATCAAACACAATTCTACATTTACATTGAGCTCAAAGAAAATAACTGCAAATTTATTAAGTACAATGAAATAAATTTACTTTACATGAATTTAAACAAATGAATTCAAGAGGGGAATTTACTGTCACAGGGGAACTAGTGAATTCAAATATCAAAGGAAATACACTCACTCACTCATTCAAAGAGCAAATCAGACTTAAGCCTAGGAAAATAAACAGATATACTGGTCAGTGGAGAGAACAGAGCTGAAGCTACACAAGACTTGGCATCTCTGCTACGGCAGGCGTTACTCACTGCTAAGCCCTCTACGCCGATCACCTACTCGGTAGGGAGATGTGGGGATTGCTGTACAACGGAGACGCTGCTCTCAACGCTGGCACAATGAGTACCTTCTCCTGAGGCAGTCCGAAGCTAACTGACTGATGTAACGAAGCCGGATATGGGAGTGAAAGATGGCCATGTTCACCGGAAGTGGGTGTGGCCTAACTTCAACAGTCAATGGAGGCAGGGCGAACGATATACACATGCAATAAAATCACTCAGTGAAGCACTGTCATGCACAAGAGCAGTCACTTTTGGAGCAGCGACAAATACTCTGAAAAACTATCCTAATCAAGTGCATACAGGGATGGTTAAACTGAGTGATACACAGTCGGTTTTCAACTAAAGTTCGTGGTTTCCCACTAAAGTACAATCACGCGAATTCGTGATATTACACCCCATCAAAATCAAATTTTTCTCAGAGAATTTAACAGTATATACATACATAAACATCCTAACTCAATCACACAAGATTCTTACTGTGGTGTGTGTACTATCCTGCTACAGAAGAATATAACTGTCGCCAATGAGCATAAAATCCTTGTATTTATGTTAATAAAATATATGGTAGAATACTCATTGATAGGGTTAGGCATATGACAGAGGAGCTAGTTGGAGAAGAACAGGGGGAATTTAGGAAAGGAAAAGGGTGTGTAGATCAGATATTTGTTCTAAGATGTTTAGTGGAGAAGTATCTAGAGAAGGGAAGGAAAGTGTATGCTGCCTTCATGGACTTGGAGAAAGCTTATGACAGAATAGATAGGCAAGGTATGTGGAAGGTATTAAGAATATATGGAGTGGAGGGGAAATTGTTGAGTGCTGTGAAGAGTATGTACGAGGGAGCTAGGGCTATGGTGCGAGTGGATGGTGAATTGAGTGAGTTCTTTGATCTCAGTGTGGGACTGAAACAGGGTTGTGTGATGTCTCCATGGCTGTTTAATATATACATGGATGGGGTTGTAAAGGAGGTGCAGAGTAGGACAGTGGATGTGGGGATGGCTCTAATGAATGAGGGTGAGGTTTGGAAGCTTCCGGTGTTGCTGTTTGCTGATGATACAGTATTGCTGAGTAAAGATGAATGGGAGTTGCAAGGTTTGGTGAATGAATTTGGGACAGTGTGTAGGAGGAGGAAGCTGAAAGTTAATGTAAACAAAAGTAAAGTTATGGTGTTTGAGAGGAATGAAGTCACAGAGTGTGCAGTGAGGTTGGATGGTGAGGATATGGAGAATGTGAGTGCATTCAAGTACTTGGGTAGTGTGATGAGTAAGGATGGAACTTTGGGGGATGAAGTACGTGAAAGGGTACAGCAGGGAAGGAAGGTTGTTGGCACACTGAAAGCAGTGATGAGAAATAGGGAGGTGAGTATGGAAGTTAAGGAGTCACTGCATGATAGTATTGTGATCCCTACCCTGACGTATGGAAGCGAGGCATGGACCTTGCAAGAGGGGAACAAGTCAAGAGTGAGAGCAGTGGAAATGAGTTACTTGAGAGGAGCATGTGGAGTGACATGGAGGGACAGGTTGACGAATGAAGAAGTGAAGGAATGCTGTGGGGTGGATGTGGATGTGGTTGAGAAGATTAGGAGAAATACACTGAGTTGGTTTGGACATGTGAAGAGAATGGAGAATGAAAGACTGACTAAGAGGGTGTATGTAGGTGAGGTGGAGGGAGGGAGAGGGAGAGGTAGACCGAGGATGAGGTGGAGGGATGGAGTTGAGAGGTATATGAGGGAGGGGGGGTGAGTTGGAGGGAGGGTAGTCAAATGGTGGGTGACAGAGCGACTTGGAGGCGTTTTGTCTGCGGCCACCCTTTGTGGGATTCGGGCGTTGGGCTATAGATAGATAGATTAGGGAAAAACTCTGTAACGATGGTGAAAAATCCTGTACTGAGGTCAAACTGAGCGAAAAGTTCGCTACAGTTACATTAACAACTAATCGCTATGTAGCGTGGTGTATGTAATACACGGTGTAGGTGTGACAGTTGTAGTGTAAATGTGGCTACGTGTAAGATGATATAATACAAATTAATAATAAATGTAAATGACCAGGCAGAAGAGAAGAGGCAGTGGCATGTGACAGAGATGATCAGCTGATCTGCATGGGAAAACTGCTACTCCCGCCATCTGTACCTGCAAAATCAACGAAGGTGAAGCATCAAAAGTGTCAATGTGACAAACAATTTTTATTAAATTACATTTTCTCTCTCTGCCTAGCAGTCAGTACATTTGCTGCAAAAGGTACACCATTATTTCTTATTGGGTACGTTATTATCCAGGAAACGTAGTCCCAGGACAGAGTCTCAAAGGACCTACCTAGTTTACAGGTTAAACCTACATTATTATTAACCAGGAAACATGTTCCCAAGACAGAATCTCATAGGACCCTTGTAGTTTACTGGTTAAACCTACATTATTATTAACCAGGAAACATGGTCCCAGGACAAAATCTCAAAGGACCCTAGTAGAGTACTGGTTAAACCTACATTATTATTAACCAGGAAACGTGGTCCCAGGAGAGAATCTCAATGAACCCTTGTAGTTTACTGGACCTAACTCTGCACTAACAATTAATATTGGCAAGCTGAGAATCCCTATGCAAACTTGGGCAGGTCACATTCAACACCCGATGTGGATGCGAACACTCATGTGGATAATGTGCATTCTCCAGGAATCCTCAGAGAGGCCCACAGCTCGAGACACACCACAAAGTAATTTAGACACAGCCTCGGATTGCCTGTGCGGGGGTTAAACTTCCCCCTTAACCTACAGTACATATGTATGTACAAACTCTGGACATAATGTGTCCTGTGGGGCCAATGGGGAGACATTAGGTCTGCACCCACATTACCATTGCCCCCTCCCTCAGTTGACTCAGATATTGCTGGTGTGGATTCAAATGGCACTGGAAGGACATATCCCTGATTGGTGGTACATTGACACACATTGCAGGAATGCACAAACCTGTCTATTTCGTGTCCCATTCCTGGCCAGAAAAGTCAGCATGAATAGGCCCTGGGTTTTCTTTTTGCCCATGTGACCTCGTGACGCTGAACAATGACCCCATTCTAACACTGCTTGGCAATACTTAGCGAGAATGACAAACTGGAGTCGAACCTCACCCTGGGGTGTTTATGATTCAGGTACAGCCGTCCTTGTTTACGAAGGAACCTGGCTTGACCTCCCCATGAATACTTAATCACTTTACCTTTTTGCTTCTTCCACACAGCAGCAAGTGTCAGGTCAGACTGTTGTTCTTGGACAACATCTTCACTATAAATCAGATCTTGCGGCAATGCAATGGTCATCGGGGTGACACAGTTTGAAGCCTTGGCCCTGGCTCTTGTTACTGCAGCAGAAGTCTGAATAGTGCCATCTATGGTGCAGCTATACTTGGCACCGGGTATGTTGCCTATAATGAGGTCGAACAAAGGTTCTGGCATGACAACAGCAAGTGTTGAACCAGTGTAAAAGGAGATGCCACCTGGATACATGCCTCAGGGAACAATCTCACTGATCCATCAATAAGCTGAGCTTGGATCTGTCTATCTGTATACTCCTCAGGCCGAACTAAACTTTGTCTGACAGAGCAACCAGAGGAACCATTGTCTCCCAGGACCTTTATGGAAACGCCTCCCACAAACCCTGGCTGAAAAAGGAAGGCACTTTTACCTGTGGGAGGGAATGTGGAAGAAGCAGCCAGCCACTGAGACGGCTGCATAGTGCACAACTCTGCTAATGTGACACCCTGATGACTAGATGCCTGAGGGGTCGTACTCACCATCTGGGGAGTTGGAACATTGACCACCTGTGTTGGAGGGTACACTGTCGCAGGAGGACTAGTGAACTTTGGGGAAGTACCCATACTGGTGGGGGACGACAACATCGTGTGCTTGTTGGGGAATGAAGGCTGCGTTTGCATCTTGCCTCTGATAAACTGGTGCTGGTGCTGAAAAGAATTGTTCCAACTGTCGATTGTGTGGCTGATACTGCTGCTGGTTAGGGTACTTGTCGTACCGCTTCCAAGCAGGCTGCTGTATATTCTGCCCCTGGTCCTTCTGTGGTTTGTTTGCACTGTGACCATTATTCTGAGAACGGCCTTGATGCCGGGGTTCAGTCTGAGATGGCTTCCCAGACTTGGCAGTATCCTTCCTGTTCCAGGTCTGTTGCTTTCGAGTTTGGTACTCATACGCAGTGAAGAATGCATCAGCCTTTACCACCATTTGGCTGCCATCCCTTACTGGGAGCTATTAAGCTGAGCCATAAGCTCAGCAGGCCATGACTTTTCTAGCTGTGTACACAGCATAAGGTCAATTATCCCATCTCGTGTGTGAGGGGTCTCATCTTTCTCCATCCACTCATCTAAGTAAGCAGTGCGACAGTCGAGGAACTGAACAGCAGTCTCCTTTTCTTGGAGACGCGCCTTCATAAACTGACTCCTGGCATCGTCAACTGTGAGACCGTACACTTTGATGAGAGCAGCCTTCATCATTTCATACGTGAGATTGTCTCCACGAATTCTGTGGAGAATATCGAGGGCAGGGCCCTCAAACAAGCTAAGAAACTGGAGCCGCTTAGCTGCCTCATCCAGCTGGTACAGCTGCACCATGTCTTCGAAACAAGCTATGAATGGCTCGATTCGCTCACCTTCCTTATGCAAAGGAAGCTTGAGGCACAGGGTTGCCAGAACATGTGCAGGGGGAGCACTTGTGCTCAGGTCGGCTGCACCGGATGTGCCTGAAGCCAAAGAGTCTCACTTGAGCTTCAGCATCCCAAGTTCATATTTCTCACGTGCCTCACGCTTGGCATGCTTGTGTTGATGTTCTCTCTCACGTTCCTCATGCTGTTCTCGCTCATGTTCACAGTCTTTCTCGCATTACTCATGCTGAATTTTATGCTCTTCACGGGCATCACTCTCACGTTGCTGTTCATAAATGAAGCATGAGAGCACATTGTCCTTATTTTCCTGGGGATTAGTAAGCCCCATATCCTTGGTTTCCTGTACAAATATACTAGTAGCCATGATGTTAACTCAAGTAAGACTGAGTGAACTACAGACTGAGTACTGACTGCTGGTTCGCAGAGAAACGCTAATAAACGAAAGTAAAGAATATAGACACAGGTTGGTGGTGACCAGTCTTATCTCCTGTGGAGGAAGATTCACTGTCGCAGGGGGGACTAGTGAATTACGACCAATTTTATCTCCTGTGGAGAAGGATTCACTGTCACAGGGGGACTAGTGAATTGTGGCCAGTTTTATCTCCTGTGAAGGAGGATTCACTGTCGCAGGAGGACTAGTGAATTGTGGCAAGTTTTAACTCCTGTGGAGGAGGATTCACTGTCGCCAGGGGACTAGTGAATTGTGACTCATTTTATCTCGTTAAACTGGTAGGATTCACTGTCGAAGGGGGACTAGTGAATTGTGACTAGTTCTATCTAGTTTAACTGGTAAAAGAAAAAATGACTGGAAAAACTCTTACATAAAATTAATAAACAGAATCAATAACACCAGTAGGATAGTGCCTATAGACTTTAATGCTAACAAATACCTAGGTAAAAGTGAGTGAGTATTATTTCGTTAATAACTTTAAAGCTAGGAGTGAATATCCTGGAATGAGGTCACCAAATGTCACGGGGTTTAAGGAATTTGATTAAATATCCAAATTAATGGAATGAATGACTAACATACAGTCAATAGATCGCCACTGACACCAGGGCTATCGGCTTATTAAGTAGGAAATTTTACTTTATGCTGACTTACTTCGCCGATTACCTAGGATGAGAATTTTATAAATTTTCTCAACAGTACACAGCAAAGACTATCTACTCACGAATGCTGTATCATTAGTACTGTTAGCCTCCGAGAAAGTGTGATCTTTACCCCCTGAGAATCAGTAACTAATTATAATAATGGACAAGTTCTTGCTGATGCTTAATTCCTAGTTGACACAACGGATTTGAGAATTAATACAAAAGAACTGGTCTAAATACCAGTCGTGATTAACCCCTTAACCGCGAGGCGTCACTTTCGTGACGCTTGGGAGCAAGGGATCATACCGCGGGGCGTCGCTTTTGTGATTCTGTGTTATTTTGAATTCACCCGGGCTTCCAAGTGGGGGCTTGTATCATCCATCAGTACTGCCAATGTCCAACACTAGTCAGCACTCCTAATCTCATCTGTACTCCTATCCATTGTTGACAATTTAGCCATTTCTCCCCGTTCTTGACTCCCCTCCCTACCCCCCCTCCATTACCCTATCCTCTCGCCTGCCCGGCCGTGCTACGCTAAGTAAATCTTCCCTGGAATTTTTCACTGATTTCATCCATTGAAATAAGCCCTATGTCCTATTCTTATATCAAATAATATATACAAGAAAGAAATAAGGTAAGTGAGAGTGCCAAACACCTGGAATTGGCTAATTATCACCTGACAACACCTCACGTGCACTCGTTCGCTAATTTTCGCTGTTTTTTTCCCCTTGAAATATGCCCTATAATCTATTTTCGTAATAAATATACATGTAAGGAGGGAAGGGAGAAGCCTAAGTGATATTTACATTCACCTGGAACTACCTAATTTATAATGTATTGTCTAGATTTCCTGCCAATCATATCAGTGCTAAACAAAGATGTTTCAAGATCTAACATTGGTAGCTCTGAAAATATATCTCCTAAGTAGGCCTCTAATCTATTTTCGAAATAAATATACATGTAAGGAGGGAAGGGAGAAGCCTAAGTGATATTTACATTCACCTGGAACTACCAGATTTATAATGTATTGTCTAGATTTCCTGCCAATCATATCAGTGCTAGACTTAGCTGTTTCAAGAAGTAATATTGGTAACCCTGAAAAACCCCTTAGCAGGCCTCAACGCTAGCCCTCCGTTATCAGGTTACCTTCAACTTCCGAAGTGAGAGTACGTATGTTTCTTCTTGCTGACTTCAAGGCCTTTTTTCACCCCCATGCAAATGGCCCTGTGACCTTTACCCCCTACTAAACCTCGTGTGGAAAGAGGTAAAGGGCTGACAATTGATAAAAGAGTGACTACGATCTTTCTATTGAGTAAAACAGTGCAAGTGGAATTGTAAATAATGTGTAAATAATGTGTAAACAGCAAGTGAAAATAATGAATGTAAATATACGTGAACAATGGAAAACAGTTTTATAAGTTATTTCAAGTGACAGTGCACAACACAGTGTAAATAAAATAGAAATGTAAATAACGTAAATAAAATAGAGAACGTAAATAGAAATGTAAATGAGTAGTATTATAAGAATACGAGTATATACCCTAGGAGTAATGAAAGTGAAAGTTTCACTCTAGCATGTCTGAATGCTATGAGTTATGAGAGTGAAGATGAAAGTGACATTCACTCTCAATGCCAGTATACAGGACGAGAAAGTGAATGCTACGTATTTTACTGAAAGAAATTGAATCCCTACAGTGACAATAAACTAATACTACTGAAGGAAACTTATGAATAAAGACTGTAGATATATATAAGTGTTATATAGTAATAGAAATATAAAGTGTGAGGGGTTTTATGAATAATAAATGACAGACTACTAAGAGCGAACTAGTGCCAGTGCGACGATCAGACGCGCTCGTAATTTCCATTGCTTTCACAGTGTTTTTTTTTTTTTTGTATGGATCCCAAACTACTTGAAAATTGTAGAATAGTGTTTATAGTGTTTGTATCTGGCTGTGGTAATCATATTACGGGTTGTCGGGAAGTGTAAAGTGGAGACTTCGTTACCCTACTTCAGAGGTCTCCACAAGTCCTACGGTAACTGACGAAGGCTCAACAATCATTCCAGGAGAAAGCTGAAGGTATGTGCCATAAGCACATGTAATTTTATTATTCTAGGACTAATAACTGATTTTTGGCAAATATTTTTTGAGAGTCTGTCGGAGCCCAAATAACCCCGCGGCACACGCAAGTCATTGGTAAACAAGCCCGCAGTGTAGGGGTTAATATAGAAATTTGTGCAAACTGGGATAAGCAAATTTAAGAAAGCACAATGTGGAGAAATCAAACACAATTCTACATTTACATTAAGCTCAAAGAAATGAACTGTAAATTTATTAATCACAATGAAATAAATTTACATTACATGAATTTAAAAAATGAATTCAAGATGGGAATTCACTGTCACAGGGGGACTAGTGAATTCAAATATCAAAGGAAATACACTCACTCACTCTTTCAAAGAGCTAATCAGACGGAACAGAAATACTGGTCAGTGGAGAGAACGGAGCTGAAGCTACACAAGACTGGGTGTCTCTGCTACGGCAGGCGCTGCTCACTGCTAAGCCCTCTGCGCTGATCACCAACTCGGTAGGGAGATGCAGGGATCACTGTACAATCGAGACACTGCTCTCAGTGCTGAGCACAATGAGTACCTTCTCCCGAGGCAGTCCGAAGCTGACTGACTGATGTAACCAAGCCGAGTATGAGAGTGAGAGATTGCCATGTTCACCAGAAGTGGGCGTGGCCTAACTTCAATGGTCATTGGAGGCAAGGCGAACGATATGCACACCCAATAAAATCACTCAATGAAGCACTAATGTCATGCATAAGTCACTTTTGGAGCAGTGACAAAATAATATTCTGAAAAACTATCCTGATCAAGTGCATACAGGGATGGTTAACCCGCCCTGTCCCGTCGACGTATGGGTACGTTGCAGCGATTTGCATATGCCAGTCCCGGCGATGTACCGGTATGTCGTGCAATTGCAAAGTGCAAACTTTAGACAATTTTAAAATTTCGCGCTTGATTTGCGGTACGTATCCTCGCATGACCTTCCCCTACCTGCCACCAGGCGGGGACACTCGGTGACCCCGGGCGACCTGCGCTAACCCAACACTCGTCCACTCACCTGGTACCAATGGTCCTGCTCAGACATGCCTAAGAGAGGTCTCTCAGAAGGCGAATTTCAAGCCGCCCTGGACGCCTTTACAGGTGACAGTGATTCCTCACTGGACGACGAGATTGTGGATAAAGATTATGTGCAACCAGAGGAGGAAGAAACCACCAGCAGTGACGAGGAAGTTCCGTCTCCCAGGAAGAGGCAGTACGTGACTTACCGTGCTGCTAGAGAGGGGCAGCAGGCCAAGAAGCCACGTGCAACATCCTATACCTATCCCCAACGTGATTTGGAACCAGAATTCGATGACAAGGACGATGACGAGGACGGAGCCGTGGGACGTGCTGCCACGTGGTATGAACGTGAGGTCATCACTCATCGTGGCCCAGAGCACACACCACATCGGACGAGCAGGTATGGACCTAGCATTTTCTTTGGGGAGTTAGGAAGTGCTGTGGAGGGAGTGGGGAGTGAAAGGGAAAGTACAGGGAGGATTAGGGAAAGTGAGAGTGACGTGAGTGAGTCATTGCTCTCCCTACGTAGTGTGAGGCGGCGTAGTGTATCACGTGGGCGAGTACGGGTGCGTTCAGTATCACGTGGGGTTGTGAGGGAGGGGGAAGGTGGGGAGGAACCACTCCCAAGCACGTCTTCTGCTCCCCAATATCCCCTACTTCATCCCCATAGCCCACTAATGTTCCTCAAGGCCGTAAGGGTAAGGGAAAGGGAAAGGGTAAAGGCAGAGGGAAGAGGAGTGACAGTGGGGAAGCCCTCTGCACTCCTTCTCCCCCACCTCCTCAACCAGGATCTCCTCCCCGCCCAGATGAAGGTGGTGATGGGGATGATGGGGATGAGGGATTTGTGGGGTGGAATTGGGAGGATGGGAGTGATTTTTCTCCCCTCATTCACCCCTTCACTGAGCAGGGGCGCTCTGTCTGCATTGCTCCAGGAATTCACCGTAATTCCACCAGGTTGGATTTTTTCCACCTGTTTTTTAGTGAGGCATTTGTTGATCAGATTGTATACCAAACCAACCTGTTTGCAAGCACCCAGCGCCTAGAGAGTGAAAGATTAGGAACAAGGAGTAGGCATTCTATTATCTATGATTACCCTGTCTCCCTTTCAGAAATGTTCTTATTTTTTGCCCTGGTCCTTTTGATGGGTATTACACGAAAGAACAGAATTCCTGCTTACTGGACTAGGGACCTCGTTATGTTTACCCCAATATTGGGTCAAGTGATGAGCCGTAATCGGTTTCAACAAATTCTAAGTCGCCTCCATTTCTATGATGCTCATGATCCTGCAAATGCTAACAACACTGATAAAATGAGGCAAATTAGGTTGGTCTTTGATCACCTGAGGCAAACCTTTCGTTCCTCATTCTATCCCTATAGAGACCTCGTCACAGACGAGAGTCTCGTGTTGTGGAGAGGCAATATTTCATTTAGGCAGTATATACCCAGCAAAAGGCACCGTTTTGGGTTCAAGATCTTTGTTATGTGCGACTGTAGGACTGGATACGTGCAAGACATAATCTTGTACACCGGTGCACAGACAGACATAATAGAAGATCGAAGTATTGGACTGTCGGGAGCAGTGGTAAAGACAATGATAGAAGACTACCTTCATCGTAGTCACGTCCTCTACCTGGACAATTGGTACACTAGCCCTCTTCTCGCTCGTTATCTTCACACACATGAAACTGGAGTCTGTGGAACCGTGAAGGTTAACCGGCGTCACATGGCCAAGGTAGGGCGGAAACTTGCCAGGAATGAGGTTGTCTTCTTCAAAGCCAACAACATCCTTGCAACTGTGTGGAACCACAACAGAGAGGTAAACCTATTGTCAATGGTTCACCACCCCTTGATGCACCGTACTGATTCAGTTGATTACCGTAGCGAGAACAGGCGTCATATTTGGAAACCTGAGTGTGTCATGAACTATAATATAAACATGCGCCTCGTGGACCAGTCAGACTCCATGATATCGACGGTAGAGTGTGCCAGGACCACGATGAAGTGGTATAAGAAACTGTTCTTTCACTTGCTAGACATCACTGCTCTGAATTGCCACCACCTTCACGCCATGACAACAGGAGTTCAGGAATTATTTGAAGGGTTTGTGAGGGAGCTCACAAGAAAAATCTTTGCACGGTATGCTGTTGAAAGGCCCCAACATCGCACCCGCACTGCCCCTATTGCACAAACTCCCCTGAGATTATCCGGCCGCCATTTCCCCACCCCTATCCCTCCCCAGCCAAACAGACCTAGGCCCCAACGCAGGTGTCACGTGTGCAGTAACTCCCAGGTGAGACTCACGACACAGAGGAAGGACACCCGCTATGAGTGCGTGCAGTGTGACGTGGGTCTCTTTATTCACCCATGTTTCAGCGAATATCACACGTTGATGCAATTCTGATATGGTGTGAATGCGACAGGACGCTGAAACTGTGAAGTAAATGCGACAGACAGACGCTCAGTGAAATTATCAGTCATGTTGATCTCCAAATATTAGTATAAAGTGCATACGGGTATAACATAAGTGCAAAAATTGTATGTAAGAGTATAAATATGTTGTAAGTGGAAACATACATAGCGAGGGTTTTATGATGCAATATTCTGTCGCTCAGTGCAATAAATACGGCCCGTAATTATATAATTATTATTATTGGAAATGCTTACGGGTATAATATAAGTTCAAATTATTGTAAGTGCTGAAATATATTCTAAGTCAAATATTCATAGCGTGTGTATAGAGATGTGATATCCTGACGCCCATTGGAATGAATAAGGCCCGTAATAGTGAAAATAGAAGTCAACAAGTGGTAAAGTGTGTAATATATGTAAAGAATTAGTACATAAGTGTGTATTATGTTCGTCGAAACATTCATTGCGAGGGTATTTTCATGCGATTTTCTCACGCTCACTTGAATAAATAATGCCAGTAAGTATGTACAGTGTAGTATAGGGGTGGAAACGTGTGTAATGTAAGTGGGAAATTATAATTGGAGTGAATAAATAAAGTAGAAGATGAAACACGAGTGTTTGAGATCGTGGTTGCTACGTGAATATGCGCTAGCATATCGCTAAATGCCCTCGTAATGAATGAAAATAATTGAAAACATTTACAGTGGTGGAGGAAAGGTTCTATGTAAAGGGAAAAATAATAGGAAAGTGATAAAACAATTTGGTATGTTGAAATACGAGTCATAGCTAGTGCGCTTACTAAGCTGATGTGCGCTAGACTTATGCTGCATGTATAATGAATGAAAACATCTGAAAACACTTACAAACAGTTGTAATTGGTAAATTGTCATTGAAACAGAAGTATACAAGTAGAAAAAATGATAGGTTGACTCATACCAGACACTTAGCATATAGCATGTTACGACTCAGACCTAACTCGCTATGCTCGCGCGATGGTACAATGCTTATTTTTCACATATATGTGTCTGAAATCCATTATATTGGTACTGTTATTGTTTATTAGTTCATATTCAATAAATATAGAGGTGTTGTGTGTTGTTTCTCCCAGTATTCCTTACCATAGAAAACGTGAGCGCCTGGCACGTCCATTACAGAATACGCTACCTGGCTCGGGGAACCTCACCTGTTCTGACCACTTATAGACCACGGTAAGCCCTTTCTTGGTGGTTTTCCTTCGTTTCTCAACCTAAGTGGAAGTTTGAGCCAAAAAAAAAATTTCCAAAAAGGCTCGTTACTGGGGGATGTCGGAGGGGGGGAAAACCTCGGGACGTGACGGGTTAAACTGAGTGATATACAGTGGGTTTTCTACTAAAGTTCGTGGTTTCCTACTAAAGCACAATGTCACGAATTTGTGTAAATATGCAATCACGCAAATTCGTGACACGAATAATTGCTTCCCAAATTTCTCTTTAGTATATTGAAGTTCACGGAGGACTGAAAGTACTTTAATCTTGCTATTCGTATTTTTTGTGTTTTGTATAACTATTTTCATTGATAAGTAAGACAAGTGGTACCAGGGACAACAAACCTCACCCGACAGCAGTTGTTTTATTGCTGTTAAATACTGAATCGATACTGTCATTTACTGTCAATACGGTACACAATTTAAGCCTAAGGTAATGGCCCAAAATTTTCAAGTAACGCCCTCTCAAAATCTGTGATTTGCATTTGACTTTTCAAGGTTACTCAAGGTCAAAGGCCATGATGGCAAATAAAAGTCCATATGAGACTTCCCATATCGTGATCATAGTAAATATCTTGTGTTAACGAGTTTCGAATTATAGCCCCCTTAATATCCGTGATCATGAGTTTGACCTTTCAAGGTCACTTACGGTCAAAGGTCATGGTACCAATTAAAAACCTTTATGGGACTTCCTGTATGTTGATAATAATAAATATCACTCTATCTTCAACCAGTTTCGAGTTATGGCCTCCAGAATATCCATGACCTGGAGTTTGACTTTTCAAGCTCACTCAAGGTCAAAGGTTTGGTGCCAAATGAAAGCCAGTCTCTTTATGCTCATAATAGTAAATATGTCTATCATCAAGCAGTTTCAAGTTATAGTCAACTGTAAATCCGTTACGTGAACTTTGGCATTTCAGGTTCACTTAATTAACTTCAAAATTTAATCACTTTCTTTTGGGACCAGTGCCCACATATCCCGAAAGTTTCATGTAATTTCATTCAGTCGTTTTTTGGTAATGTTACTGAACAAAGACACACACACACACACACACACACACACACACACACACACACACACACACACACACACACACACACACACACACACACAAAGAAACGACCAAAAACAATAACTCGTCGGACTCCGTCCAGGTGAGGTAATTATTCTGTAAGAAGTAGCGAAAAGGTTTGATGATGGCAGTGAAAGTCATTGATTATTCAAATGCAAGATTACTGATTATGTGGTTCAGTCACACTGAGGACAGTTGTTAACTATTATTAAGATTGGAGCCAATTCTTTTCAGCTTACCTTAACGACTAAAACTTTCTCATCTGTTTCATTTAACCAGGTATGGCTCTCTAAACTGCCATATTCACGTTATTTCATGTATAAAATTTTGTGAGATATTACTTTATAGTCCCTATATATTTAATTAAGGAAACAAAGGTAACACAGAGCAATTTACACCGATATTTAGCATCAAAACAAGTTGTATTAGTCTGTTATTCTCTAATTATTATCTCCTCCTCTTCTTCTCTTTTTAGTGCAACGTGTGCAAGCATTTGTAACAGGCTACTCAGTGTAGTGTTGCATCTCTCTCTCTCTCTCTCTCTCTCTCTCACCTGTTACAAGCGAGACGAGGGCAGCGATGGCAACGGTGAGGAGAGCACCAAAGAATCCCGTGTAGCAGTACGACAGATCATACAGAGTCACCGGGTCTTCGTCACCACTGCAGCAGAGACAGGGAGAATATCATCAAAATCGTCATCATCAGAAAAACGTTTCTAAAGCGTTATATATATATATATATATATATATATATATATATATATATATATATATATATATATATATATATATAAAGGA